>NC_133026.1:137085530-137388560 GCF_048771995.1 Taeniopygia guttata | reverse complement strand
TCCTGTGTGCAGTTTTGGGTGCTACAGTATGAGAAAGATAGTAACTATTAGAGAGCATCCAAAGGAGGGCAAAGAAAGTTGAAGGTCCTTGAGGGGAAGCCATATGAGAAGTGGACGAGGTTACTTGGCCTGGAGGAGACTGAAGAGAGACCTCTTCAGTCCACAAGTTCCTCATGAGGGGAGGAGGAGGGCCAGACCCTGAGCTTGTCTGTAGTGACCAGTGACAGGACCCAAGAGAGCAGCCTGAGCTTTTGCCAGGGAGGCTTAGGTTGGTTATCAGGGAAAAAATTGTTCACCCAGAGGGTGTTGGGACACCAGAACGGGCTCCCCAGGGAACTGGTGACAGCAGTGACAGAGTTTGCGAAGTGTTTGGACAATGCTCTGAGGCACATGGTAGGGCTCTTGGTCATGTGCTACGCAGGACCAGGAATTGGACTGGATGATCCTGGTGAATCCCTTCCAACTCATCTTATTCTGTAAAGTGGTAAAATCATACGCCTTCCAGTATCATCAAAGATCACTGTCATATCTTGATTAACACCAGGTCACCATTCTCATTTTATCAAGTTGTGGCTAGAAGTGATAAAAGAATTGTAGACATGGATGAATAACTAGAAATTTCATAAAATCTATTTACTAATGCTAAATACATTTTGTCTATATAGACATTTAAAGTCTTACAACTTAAGACCACCCCGGTCCCCCCACTTTTTGTTAAGTAGGTACAGAATTAATATAGCGTGACATAAAGGGGAGTCAGTAGACATCAGTAGTCTTCTAATTTAAAAAGTATGAAGTGTTAGAAGTCCTGTTGATATTTTTCTTCCCAAAATGCTTTTCTCCTGTCAGAACTTGGGTAAAGGTATATGTGTGCTTCCTTTTGTCTCTGTGTAGAAGAGAGGTGTGTAGTGCACTGAACATCTATAAAATGCTATTGCAGTTGGCTCTGTGAAAAGGGAAAATAACTCAAAAGAGACTTGGAGGAAAAGACTGGAAAGGGACGTAGGTTTCAGGCTTGGGGAACTGCAAAGCACTTCTGACCTGTGGAAGGAAAAAAATTACTTTGTTTATACTAGTAAATCATAACTTGAAGCTATAGCGAATGCAGGACTAAAGTGGATTTAGCCAGTGCTGTGTAACTTTGATCATCATTATGGTTGGTTTTGCATTTCCTTCGCAGTGTCCCAGGCTATCTTTGAAATGGCTTTGTTGTCATCATGTCATCCACACGTGCAGACTCCAAAACTGCTCTTCTGTCCTGTCTGGAACCTTGCAAATGCTGTATTTTCTTTAGATTTCTAAAGTGTTTGGTGTCTTATTCCATCTTTCTGTATGGGATATCACTCTATGATAAATCAATTTTTACTGTCACCTCTTTTTTAAAGTCTCTCCCATTCCCTGTCCAGATTATGGCATTAGGGTTACATTTGATTTATAGTTCTCTTGTCTCTTGCCTTGATCTTTTTCTTTCCTTCCCCGGCTTGTCCTGTTAACATAGAACAGAACTGCCCTCGCTTGCACTGCTGCTCTTTTTCCCCTGCACTTCCTGCTTGGAAACCTTTTTTCTACTTGGTCTTCTGACCTGCAGAGCAGGCTGATAAAAGCACTATGTCTTTGCTGCACTGTCCTTTTTGCTACTTCTGCTGAATCTGTATCACCAGTGATCCTGAGTGTAAATTTTCCAGTGTTTATGTTACTGCCTGTTCCAAACTTAAAATTGTGCTATTAATTTAGAAGGAAGTCTCCATCTAATATATTATTTAAATAACATTACGATGAATGGAGTGTAAGCATTCTAACTGGTAATAGAACCAATGCATGTTTTGAAAAATACGCAATTAAAACCTAAATTCACCAGGGTGGCCGGTGGTCCTTTTGCTGCTTCTACTTTACAGCTTTTATGCTCATTAGATGGTATCTAACAACATACATTACATGGAGCTGGCAGAAGTTTCATGGATCTTGTAGTCCTGCAGCCAAACACACAGTCTGTATCCAGCTTGCAGGCTGTGTGTTTGGGCAGTCTACCTGAAGCTGCAGATGTCTTGAACCAAATGCCCTGTTTTATGTAGGAAAGTGTAGGTAGCTGAACCACAAAAGTGCACTGTGTCTAAGATGTCTGCTGCAGGGAATCGAGCCAATGTGTGTAGTAGAGAGTTTTAATGGTTGTAAAGCTGCCAACACTAGGTAAAAGGTAGGATAAGAGAATGATTTGTACCTGGAGTGTGAGATTAATACCCTGCACTTGCATAGCACCTTTCATTTGACGATCTTGGCGTGCTTTATGATCAGTTAATTGCCTCATAACCTCTCTGTGAGGTAAAAACTATCACTAGTTTACAGTTAAAGAAGCTGATGCATAGAAGAATTGAAGTAACTTCCTTGGGATACCTGGGTAATTGTGGCAGAAATATTTGAAGTTCGTGTCATGTTAATTTTGGAATGTCTAGCATCACAACACTTAATTTCCCTATACAAAAGGCAGTAATTGATTCTAGCTCTTTTTGTTCCTCTTCAGTTGTGTGAGTTCCTTCCCTGTGCTTTTTTCCCCTGTGGTCCTTTGGTCTTAAAGGTGACAGCTGTTGAAAAAGGAAATTAAGTTCTTTTAACTGAGAGCAATGCAAACTGGCCCTTTTAAATGCTGAAGAGCAGAGTTGTAACATGGAAATGGTTAAGTCTTGACTTTCTTCCCACTCTTCTCAAAATGCAGGTGTCAAAATACATTCTTCACATGTTCCCTTTTGTTCTTGTCACTAAAATAAATCATAAACCGGTAATCCTGTGGTGCCTGAGTTGCCATGCTTGAAGCTAAATACTTGTATTGCTGGTGATGGCTGGGCAGTTCTGGGTGAACTAAAAAGTAGCTAACAATGTTGCCGTGAAGGCATGGCTTTGTTGAATTTACAAGCATTAAATAAAATTGTATTTCTCTTTTAGTGTGTGGACACACCTCTCTGTTACCCAAAGTAAACTTCCAGTTAGTTTTTTCCTATTGGTCTTTTTTTTTCATGTTATGAATAAAATAACCAGAACTATTTTTTTATTGATTTAACCCTGTCGGTGTAAAATTCCTGCTTCTCCATACTAGGAGAACAGGAGACTGTAGAAGATAAGTATGTCCTGGGAAAGGATACCTCAAGTAATTGGTTAAAGAGGGATATGAAAATGAAATTTGTGTTTTAGGCGAAACAGTGCTACAGGCTGCATCCTTTATGTGAAAAGCTATCTTCAGAAAGGTGACTCAAATAGTAATTCTTAAGGTAGAGGTGTACTTCAGATTTTTTTTTAACTATGACAATATATATTCTGATTTAAAGTACACAAGGATAAAAATGGACACTGCGTACATATTTCCCCACATCATGAAACATGATTTTCATGTTATGTGTACCAATTATTAGTGGTGACTTTATTTTGATTTTAAGACACTAGACAGTCAAAGGTAGTGAGAAAAATATAATAGTCATGTGCTCAGTAAGCAGAACACATTTTTTGACCTCAGCTTTCTAGAGAAGGGAAATGGATTCTTTCCAGGGAGAAAACTTAAAATCATCAAGGTTGTAAAAGACCTCCAGGATCATTGAGTCCAGCCTGTTACTGAACACCATAGCCTGTAGTTCCACATCCAAGCAATCCTTGAACACTTCTGGTGATGGTGACTCTGTCACTTTCCTACAAAGCCTATTCCAATGCCTGACTACCCTTTCAGTGACGAAATTCAGCCTGATGTTCAACCTGAACCTTCTGTGACACAACTTGATGCTATTTCCTCTCGTCTTGTTGCTTGTCGCCTGTGAAAAGAATTTAGCAGTTTTACGTTCAACTGACAAGTTGACAGGTTTTGAGCCAAGTGCAGCTGCTTATGCTGTTTTTAAAAACTGCAGAATCACAGAATGGCCTGGGTTGAAAAGGACGTTAAAGATCACCTAGTGATCTTCTACCCCCTGTGTATGGAAAATGATTGTATTGTATGCATACAGGTAATATTAACCAACTCATTCCAATTTATCATCCAACTCCAAGAAAGTTAATTAGGGTCACAATTTTTGTGTTACAACTTTCAGAGGTTCATACTGGTAAGTGTTCAAACTGGCAGGGTAGAGAGGGAAGCAGAATTAGTCTCTTGTAAGAATACCTGCAAACCTTCTGACTGTGACTTTTCTAGTGTTTGGTACTTGTTCTGCATTTGGCAATTTAATTAAAAAACAGACATTACCTGTTGCTGTAGCCTAGGTAAAGTTATGGTCGTCCTGAAGAAAAGCAAACCCCTTTGGTTGTTTTTCTCTTCTGTGTAGTGCAAAATGCATGGTGTTCTGGGTTTTACTCATTTCTGTGCTCTTCTTGGATGGAGTTTCTCTCCTGCCAGACTTGCATGCTTTTTTCATTGTTGCAATGGTATTGATGTATCACCCATTTTCAGTGCTCAGTTCATTTGTCACACAGAACAGAACTGACTCTGCTGCCATAAAATTTGTTTTATTGCCAATACATTTAATCACTTTTGATTAACTTTTATTGGGGCCATTTTATTAAATTTGATGCCTGCAAATATCATGCTGAGGTAAAGATTGCTACTTCGGATGCCACAAATTTTATTAAATTGTTATCTCAGAGCATGGTGATTCTTTGTTCCTGGTCTGGACATCAAGTTCATTTGGAATCTGGCAAAAGAACATGTTGTTTCCTCCTTTTAAATTGGCATCCTGCTAAGTAGTAGGGCCTCCTGGTTGCTTTACACAATTATTTTTAAGATATGCAGAAAACCCCAGAAATATGAAGAAAATTCTTTTAGAATCTTGATGTTTCATTGAAAGATACATTTATTTTGTTTGCCTCTTCTACAAAACAATTTGTAAAATAATAACGCCCAAGAAAACATAGCTCTCAGATGCAGTGTTATTGTCTTTACAGAAAATAATCCAGCTGACCTATTTGAAACACCTATTTATTGTTTCCCTTCACAGTGGGCTGGAAATGGAGTTTTTAGCTTTTAATGATTCAGCCCTGAAGGAAGACATTTTATTTTTTAAATTGAATTGACTACTTTTAGTGCGAGTTAATTAGACTTTGCTCCCAAGAAGAGTAAAACACTAGTAATCTCACTGCAGGTCAATATTGATTTGAAGATTACATTTTATTAATTGTATATTTTAAAAAAATAATACATTTTCATTGTTTAAAAAACTTTGCTGTGTAAAAGGAGGTGTCCTTTGTTGATAATAAGTAATTTTTACAAATGTAGTGGATGTCATGAGATTCTGTGTAATGGAAGCTATGTTGTAGTTAATTTATATCATAATAGTGAAATAGTACTATAGGTCCATTCTGCTGAGGATAGAGATGTGCTAGTTACATCCTGGGACTTGAACAAGCCGAGTGAGTTACTAAATTTAAGCAGTAAATGGACTGCAAGATAATGTTCACTTACAGTTTTAACTGGGAAAAGGATGTCTTTATCATGTTTTTTTGAGAAAAAATGGGATGAATTAGCTGTAGTCCCCAGTGGTAAATAGACAAAGAAGGATTGGCAAAAAAAGTATCAGTGAGAAATGCAGAAGATGATAGTGCACTACTTTTATGTTTATAAGATGGTAATTTACTAGTTTTGTATTTACTCAATGAGAGTTGCATAAGTAAACAGGCAAAGCTTAAGCAGCAGGGACAGTGGAAAGAAATACAGTTGTTAAATTGGCTAAGAGTGGAAGGAGAGAGAAGATATTTTATACATGAAGAAATAGTGTATTTACTGTAGTGGGAGTTGTAATTCTGTGTTACTGGGAGTGAAGTGGTGATGGGAAGTTGCAGTTAAAAGGCAGGGTGTTATTTTTTTAGTATATTCTCTTTCTGTAAAGATAAGCCTAAAATGGGTAAATTTATTTTCTACATTGTAAAAATCAAAGGATTTGATTCAATGTATAAAAACCAGCATTTGAGAAATTTGATAAACTGTGTGCTAAGTGATTATTTTGCCTCCACAAGAGACCCTGAGGCCTGCAAGTTTTTGACACTGAGGGAAGTGTGTAATTTTTTAAAATAACTCCTGCTGTTAACCTAAGAGAGAACTTCCATATGGAAACCTAATATATGTTCCCTTAGTCATGCCAGAAATGCAGATACGACGTTTCATGTAGGTTTTTCTCTGACTCCCAGACACACAAGAGCTGAACATCTGACAGCAAAGAATGTATTTCACCATAAATTGGTGATAAGCTGTGTTTTGTATGAAAAGAGGATTAGTAATCTTCGCCTTGTGCCACCTAATCTGATAACACTACAGAACACTACAAAATTAAAATGTGGGCATCTGTTCTAGAACATGTGGTGTTTTCTTTTCTAATAGTAATTTGTATTTTCAGTTTATGTCTTCTGTTCAAAAAAGAATTTGAAGCTTTTTCTTTTCTTGGGCTTTCATGGACTAATCCTCTACGTATGTAACCATGCTTTCCTTTTCTAAAAATAAAGGAACTGGATATGAAATGAGTAATTACTTGAGTATTAGGTAGATCTTCATGTGAAGGGCCAAACCATATCAGACTGCTCCCTTTTTGTCAGAGAAACATGCTTTGTATGCTTTTTAAAAATTGCTAGAAGTAGTTAATCATTATGTATTCCATCATGGTAGACAGTATTTTGCAAAAACCACATATAAAGTACATATTACAAAAACTCAGTGTGCTCTGTAGATACTCTGGAAGGTGATATGTCTGCATACCAGGAAAGATGTTTGCTTCAAACATACTCAAGAAAACAGGATTATTTTCTTGAGCAAAGTGAGCTGTTTATACAAAATATTGTCACTTCAGGACACATATGAAGTTAATGACTAGAATCTGTTTGAGGTGCTGTCAGATGGTAGTATATGTTTTCAGCACACCATGTTTACTAGTATTGTGATGTTTCAGGCTAGATTTTATTTTAAACATAATTTACCTAAAAACTGGGCATGTAAATAGTGCTCTCCCTCCTTCCCAACAGAAACATAACTTCTAAAAATTTTCCTTGAGATTTTTTAAATGTGTCATTGTAAAACCAGCTGGGGAATAGGACCTGAACAGTTACGAGAGTCACAGTATTTGAGGTCTGCTCTGTCTGCTGCTTATCAGTTATATTGTTTTCTTTAGGAGTAAAAAGAAAATACATTTCAGTAAATTACTATAGCTGGATGGCCTTCATGGCAGTTGAAAAAGAAAGAGAAATAGCTGACTTGCTAATAGGTTGTGTAATTTGTTATTGAAAAAAGGATACTTCACATCTATTAGAAAACTGCACAGTATTATAACCAGCTAGACAAAAATGGATTGTAAGTCATTCCAGAATAAATAAAGCTTGTGGTTCTTTCTGTGATACTGAAAAGGGGGAAAGGTAAAATCTTTGGAAATATTTTAACACTTTGTTTTTCTAAGTATAATTAATTAATGGCTCCTAATTTTTTTCCCGTCTACTTTGTATATGTCAGTTATTACCAATGGGAAAAAAAATTCAAACAAGCCAAACAGATTTTCAGTTACTTTTTTATACAATTCCATGAAAGTCTGGTAACTTCACTGTTCCATCAAATGGGCAGACTGAAACAGGATTTTTAAGCTTTTCTTTAGAATAAGCCAGCTACTTACCTGGTTCTGAAAATTCCACTAGTCTCACCTAATTGAGGAAAAAGATAATGACAAATTGGGTTGACCATAATCTAGTCACACTGACACCTAACATTGCAGGCACAAGGAATCTCTGTTTTTCAGATGCCTTTTTTGGCTATTTTAAATAGCCAGAAGGCGTTAACATGAAGGTAACATGCAGATTTTTCTGGTTCTTCTAATTTTTTGAGTTTTTGGTAGCTGCCGTGGAAGTGTGGGCTATTGCAGACAAAGGGAGCAGTTTACAAAGGTGGAGGAAGGGTAGGGTAGAAGCTGGGACTGTCCCTTAATATTTCAAAGGCCAGATTTATTCTATTGAAACAAATCTCCCTAGGCTTATTTTGCATTTATAAAATTGTACCTTTACTCTCTCTGTCTTAGAGAGTAACAACTTTGGTGGCAGGGGAAATCTCAATTGGCATTTCACTCTAGGATGAGAATGTACCTGTAATCTGGCCATAATAAAAGCACAACAGTGATCAGAATTGAGCAACGAATGATAAACCCAAACATGTTAAATGTTTCAACCTGTTAAACGTTGAAAGTATTTACTGGAGGAGATGATAGTTTTTCATTCCAAGTTTATAAGGCAGTACTATGTTTCACAGAAATATGCAAGTAAAGAGATGATAAGGTGAGATATCTTCAATTTTACTAGACACAGAACTATTTCAGTGTATAAACTTCAAGGGTAACACGTTTGGTTTACAGTAAGGTACATGCTTTTAATCAAGTTTTCCTGTGCTTTAGCTGATGCAGTCTGTTTTTTTGCAAAACCTGTGCTGAGTTCTTTGTTTAAGCATCCATTTTAAACTGTAATTGCACTCAGTGTTCTGGTGAGATGGAGTGGACTGTATTCCTGAGTGTTTTGTTTGTTTTGTTTTGGTTTTGTTTTTAAGTATATGCTGAAACAGTTTTTTAAAAATTAGTCTGGTGTTTGGATTCTTACAGTACCTCAGCCTTTCAAGTATTCAGTTTAATGAATTGTCCCTGTTAAAACACAAGCATGTTTTCTCTGCTAGTTTTTTATATGCCTAGAAGTTGGATAGCTCAGAGGATTTTTAGAGTAATTTGTAAGCTACTCGCTAATTTTTCGTGGGACTCAGTCTTTTCCCATAAATTGTATTTAAGTGACTCAGAAAGTGTAAATGGGTTCTTCAGTTCCTAGCAAAGTGTCCTCCTTGCTTGCAGCATCCATTTGATGATGAGGCAGGTAAAACCAGCACTAGAATAGTGGCCCTGGAGGGGTTACTGTACATTTGCTTATTTCTGTTAAAGTACCTGTAAACCAAAATGCGGTCATGCTGCATTTGTGTGATGCACCTACTGCCATGTTCCCTTGCTTGGAAGCGTTAGCAACTTGAGTGTTGGGATTATAAAATAGACCTGATAAATTAATAGATTTTTATCAAGCTTTCTCAAGCATCCTGACAGAGGAGTGGTTCCTCAAAGAAAAGTGAGAATGATTTGCAGCTGGTTTGGGACAACTCTTCATAAGCAAAGTCGTCAGTGTTTGTGCTTTTTGTAAAAAATGTAGCTGAAATAATGCCAAAAGCTGATGGGAAGTGTGAGAATAGGAAAATGGAAATGAGCCTTTAGTATTGAAGGAGTATTTACATGCAGAAAATGGAAAGCTAGACAAAAGCTTAAAAGTAGAGAGATAAACTTATATTTGTTGTAACAACAGCTTTTCCTTTCCCCTCCAGCCTTCTTTATTAATGTATTCAAGCAGTTAAATAGGAGAACTATCTGTATTAGCTTTGTGAATTGATATGAGGAAATTATCAGTATATTGGTCAAAGCTAAAGTAAGGCCAATTATAATGATTTTTAAAAAAGAAGATACCAAGAGACTGGATTGTTTATTTGTTGCTTTGTGGATCCTGTACGTGGGAATGGCTGTATTTTGGTGGGCTTTATGTATCAAAAAGAGCAGATGTGTTTCAAGGTGGGATTTTCTGTGCAAAGTAAAGCTTGCTTGGGTTGAGAAGAAAATGACCTGTAGGGAACGTCAGGCTAAGGAAGAAAGACAGATGGGAATCATAAGAAGAAAATACACTGGCTAGTTTTTATCAGCTGTCCTACTCAGAGCGGAAGTTGAGAGGTTTTGCGAAATGGATGAAAGGTGATGTAGTGGGTTGTATAAAGCCTGAGCTGGTGAAGTGGCTTTCATTGAAGAGGAAGATGCCCAAGAATGTAACTTGCCCAGAAAGGGTGTGGAGGTGTTAATTGGTGCTATGGGAACATGCTGTTGTGATCCAGTCTGAAGGATCAAGCTTAATTCAGGGACTTGATCCTGCATTTGCTGTAAAATTAAAGATATACCTCAAGCCTTTTAGTTATTCTGCTGTTTTGACAATCTACTAAAGTAGAAATCTCCTCTTTCTCTCTTTCTCTCTCTCTCTCTCTCTCTCTCTCTCTTTCTCCCTCTTTCTCCCTCTTTCTCTCTCTTTCTCTCTCTTTCTCTCTCTTTCTCTCTCTTTCTCTCTCTTTCTCTCTCTTTCTCTCTCTTTCTCTCTCTTTCTCTCTCTTTCTCTCTCTTTCTCTCTCTTTCTCTCTCTTTCTCTCTCTTTCTCTCTCTTTCTCTCTCTTTCTCTCTCTTTCTCTCTCTTTCTCTCTCTTTCTCTCTCTTTCTCTCTCTTTCTCTCTCTTTGTCTCTCTTTCTCTCTCTTTCTCTCTCTTTCTCTCTCTTTCTCTCTCTTTCTCTCTTTCTCTCTCTTTCTCTCTCTTTCTCTCTCTTTCTCTCTTTCTCTCTCTTTCTCTCTCTTTCTCTCTCTCTCTCTCTCTTTCTCTCTCTTTCTCTCTCTTTCTCTCTCTTTCTCTCTCTTTCTCTCTCTTTCTCTCTCTTTCTCTCTCTTTCTCTCTCTTTCTCTCTCTTTCTCTCTCTTTCTCTCTCTTTCTCTCTCTTTCTCTCTCTTTCTCTCTCTTTCTCTCTCTTTCTCTCTCTTTCTCTCTCTTTCTCTCTCTTTCTCTCTCTTTCTCTCTCTTTCTCTCTCTTTCTCTCTCTTTCTCTCTCTTTCTCTCTCTTTCTCTCTCTTTCTCTCTCTTTCTCTCTCTTTCTCTCTCTTTCTCTCTCTTTCTCTCTCTTTCTCTCTCTTTCTCTCTCTTTCTCTCTCTTTCTCTCTCTTTCTCTCTCTTTCTCTCTCTTTCTCTCTCTTTCTCTCTTCTCCCTTTTTCACAGTTGAAATTCAAATAATTTTTTTTTGTGATTCATCTTGTCTGCATAGCATTATGCAGAGAGGAAGACACTTTTTTTCATGGTTCCTGTCATGTCTTATTTAATGTAGTTTTTAATTGGTCATACATTGAAATACACTATGTACCATCATTTCCTCTGCATAACTTATCTGACTCCTATTTGCCAGTAGCACCAGAGGTCTGTGTGTATGGATTGGGACAGTGATTTGCACACACTTCAGGATAGAGAGAAGACTGCAGAATGACTTAAAACAAGATATGTCAATGTTTTCAAGTCCTGAAACTCTGCTCGGCGATAGTATTTTCAGAAACTACTTCCTAACTTAATGTTATGTAAAAATACTCAAATCAGCAATTCTAACACCAGATCTGAAGACCTTGACTATTAATGCACTCTTCTATTGCATGTTTTTCTGTCTCAAACTGGATTGGATCTATAATTATTAGAATACTTTTAGTACTGATATATGGTGCCCCCTCAAATGCCTGTTTTCAATGACAGACCCAATGCTTAAGTCTTTAGACAGCTTTCCACACAGAAGTGAGGGGTTCTGTGGTTGGTTTTGTTTGTTTTTTTGTTAAGAGAAGATTTGTGTTTTGGAATTCTGACACTCCTTTTTAATCATTTGCTGCATAAATCCTGTGTTGGTATGTAAGGCACTCTGACTATGTATTTATCCTTCACACTGTAAATTCAGTGAATTAAAGTTTCCAGTTAATGACACAGGGCCCTTGCTTTTAGTTTTACAATATTTTTTCAATTTCTAAAATGTAAGAAACAAAATACATATGTATTATTTGATCAATTCTGTAAGTTCTGGATTACTTTACATGATTTTAATGTTATTTAAGTGTCTTGCTGGTGTTTTTCCCAATCTGTTATAGCTCTTGATAGGACACTTATTGCTGGGAGCAGACCATTTCATTGCTCTGCAGTTTCTGAAGCAAATGATCATTGCTATAGGAAGACCTTTGTAGGTAGAGTTTACTTTAAATATGTTCTTGGCTGTTAAATTTTGTCATTTAAGCACCCCTGGCAAAGCAAATCTTAGCTAACCAAGGCATTTGTATTGTGGCCTGAAAGCAGCAGTGTATTGATTAAGTTGGATGGCTTCAAGAATGGTAAATTAACCGTAACATGTAATTTATCCCTTCTTTGATATTTTTAGGACAGGCTTTTTTAAAATGATGAATAGGGAAAAAAAAGAGGATTGGGTATTTCTAGTTACAGTGCTGTTCATTCTAGGAGTGATTTGTTCTCTGCAGTTGAACTTTCATAATGCATGTGATTTAATCTATCAGTTGAGGGATGGGAGTGGTCCCAACTGTTCCTGTGTGCATTTGGCTGCCTGTTCCTGCCTTGTGCAGGATCTAGGGCTTACATGGCCACAGAGTGAGTCAGATCAGCTTGTTCATCTACTGGAGAGTGAATCCAACACATTGATGAAGCTCATATAGCTGGAGGAAGAGGGAGGATTGGGTATGGACCACCCATTTTAGCAGCAGTTGAGGATAAAGGATTGAGTGTGACATGGAACAGTCTAATTTTTGTTTCCAGCTTATTTACTTTGTTGTCTGTTAACACAGCAGAGAGTTTATTTTATCATAAAATTACCAAGAGGTGTAAACATTATTGTCATAACTTATTTTATTCTTAGCTAAATATGCAGATAATGTCAGATACAGTAATTCTGAAATAAGCCTGAGCAAAATATTACCTGTTTCACAGCTGTAGACTGTCAAATTCTGTAAAAAAGCTAAGCAGCTGTCATGACTCTCATTAAGGGAAAAACTAAATTTGAGCTCACAAAGACAGGTTACTTGAGCATTTTGATGATACTTGAGATTTATCCAAACTGTCTACTGTGTACAAGGCAGTGTAAATAAATAATGATTTCTAGACCCTAGCATGAAAGCTTCATAAGGCTCTCTGCATCAGATTGACATTTAGGTTGCTTGTGTTGGTTTGGGTTTTTTGGGAATACGGGGTGGTGGGTTTTTTCCCCTACACCTGCTTTGAGTTCTGAAAAACTTTTGCAACATAATTGTCTTCAGAGTATTCCAAAGTTACATTGCAAGGTGGATTATTTGCAGCAGTTATTTGGTAGAGAAGTTGGGGCTTGCTTGTTTTTTCTTAAATACGAACAAATGCAAGTGCCCTCTCCACACCTCAGTTCTCCTTGTGTCAGAAGCAGTCCTTTTTTGTCCATTCTTTTCCTGCAATCTTTCATTTTGATCCCTTTTCTTCAGGGTGTCAAGGAGCAGGACACAAGTAACACCTAATAATTTGGTAAACTTGGTATTGCAATTTTATTTCTGCATGATAGATTCTTGGTATTGTGTGTGATTTATATCATGACACTACTGGCTTGATCACTTTTTCTGTGGCCAGTCCTTAATTTCTGTTCCCTAGGTGATCACATTACATTTATCTTTTCCCTGTTTTTCTCCCATCTCTTCCATTAAATATATATAAAACTATTTTTTATTATTATAATAATTGCATTTTTGCAAATTTAAGTGTGGGAAAAGGGCCCTCTACTGAGGGAGTTTTCTGCAGCACAGTTTGTGTTACCATGTAATCTGTTTTTTAAAAAAGCTTCCATGTTCCTCTGATTAAACTTCTTAATCACTTTCAATTCTACTATGAAATTTTTATCTGAGAAAAATAAGTTTGGATGTGGATATCACTTCTTCATCTTCTGACTAACCAGATGCTCACTGGATACTTATGCTTTTTTGTCCTGGGTTTGATGTTAGAATTGTTTGGTGACCACTTTTGTTGGTCACCAGACAATGTTTAGTGATCAGTTCTGTTTCCACTGCCTGTAATGTTCCTAGCATTTATAACACCGTATAAAATCCAGTCTCTCTTTCGTCAGTACTAATGGAAGTGAATGATAGTATGAGGTGATGGAAACATTTTATTTCCTAAACACTTCCCAGTTTGCCGTTGATTTTGGTTTCCCTGGTGGACTGATCTTTCACAGCTGTTGCAAAATGTAAGTGCATTTTTTCCCTGCTGTGCAGATATCTGCCTTTTTCTAAACTCTGCATGGTACAAAAGGGTCTTTTTAAAATGTCACAAATATAAAGCAATTTCTGTTGGTATTAAATGTAAACATTTTGCTGTCATTGTTTATGGAAGAAATTGAAAGTTTAGGAGTGAATGGGTAAAAAAAGATAAATATTGAGCAATCTCCTTATAGAAACAGGAATGTGAATTACACATAGTTTGTTCCATAGTCAGTTTTATCGGTTACTGCTTGAAAATACTTGGGGCTTCACTTCTATACAATTGCAGTAACTATGCTGTCTACTGTCTACTCTTTGTTATTTTGCCAATAAGTTTTGTAAAATGTAATGATATATGGGTGAATTAACTGTAAGTTTGCTTGCAGTCTAAAACTAGTGGAACTGTGTGTGTGTGTATATATATATATATATATGCACATATCCAGTTTTAGCTATATGTATTTATGTATATAAATATACCTAGATAAATGGTTTCATATGCTTAAAACTGCCTAAAACCTCTTATGATATAAAATAATAGGCTAGGTTTTAATTGAGATACCTTTACTTTTAGAAATTATTTTCCACTAAGGGTTAGCACTGGGCATTACTGCGTACATATGGAAGCATAATGTTGATTCAGATGGAAGAGGAAATATCAATTTAGATTGAGGAATGTGTTCCCTATAATCCTCCCTGTTCTCAGTTATTCTTGTAGAGCTTTGCATAGAGCTTGTAGCTATGGTGCGGGAATACTAACTTCAGTAGCAGATGTGAGCCTGAAGCTTATTACATGTTCCACCAGATGTTTCATTTATCTTTAGGGCAACCTTCTGGTTTGTTTTTTATATCAAACACTGTGAGAAATAAAATTCGGAATATATTTTAAACATGTTATGAATATTTGGAGATAAAGGAAACCTTTTATAACTTGAAGAACCATTGTAATGTCTCATATTAAATATATTTTTCTTTTAGATTGTGTTTCAGCAAGATATTTTATAATTTTCATTTGTATAATAATCCAGTATGACTTAGACTAAGCTTGCTTGTAAAGATAATGTAACACTAAACAGAGCAGATTTTGTATGTTTATGTAAGCTTATTGTCTATGTCTATATTTATTAGTAGTTCATGTGATTTGATATCTTGCATATTTACTGCTAGAGTTTGTTCACAGCGTAAAGTAGTCTTTTGGATGAAGAAGCCTCAATAATTTCAGTAATAATTGTGAATCTCAAGAAGAGATCCCTTAGGCTGATGCAGTTGATATTTCTTGAAGGAAATTCATCTTTGGGCCACTTGTGTGGCTCACTAGTTTTGTCTTTGCACAAAGGCTCTCACATCTGTGCAGAATGAGGTATCAGAAATTCAACTTCTGTCCACCCACAGCTGCTCCCATGCTCAAACCATGTGCCGCCCTTGCCATATTTGAGTTACAGCATTGTCTAAAAGCTGATGTGTGTCTGGTGTCTGTGAACAAAAAAAGTGTAACAAACCCGTGTAATAGAAAGTTTTACCAGGGAAAATTGTAGAGGGTAGCAAGTGAAATGTTTATCTGCTTAGTGCATTTTGTTCATCAGCACGTTTAATAGTGTGAGGACATGTCAGGGAATTTGGAGGTCTGTTTTAAAAGCTAATTAGCATATCTGCAAGTCCAGGGTAGTATTCCTGATCCTCCTCATGCTTCCAAAGTAATGCCTAAGAAAGGAGTCTGTGAGAATAGACTTGGATCAGCACATGGCCTTTTGGTGAGAGAGGAGGAGAGGAGAAGACCCTTGCCTCTTTCTCCTTTAAAGAACAGCAATGGAATGGGCAAAGTTTCAGTTGTGTTGGGGTGATCATACAGCTCATTTAGCCAGTTGCCTGGAAGTCTCTCTGGAGGAATGGTTGTCTGTCGCAGAAATGGCATGGATCACCATCGATTGGGTTATGCTGAGTGCCAGGTGGAGCTCTGGATTTGTGAAACCATTGTCAGTTCAGCTCTCCTGCAGACAAGTTTCAGTAGTGCAATTGTCAGTTCTAACTCTCAGGACTCTGGAAAGGACATTTTTTTTGTGTGGAATCTTCCACTTGCTGAAGGAGTGGGACTTGGTTTCAAAACTCCTGAACTCCTTAAGTGTAAGAATTGAAGAAAGATTATTTGTAAAAAACCTGTATTAGACACTTAGCTAGTCAGCAGCTGAATGTGTTGGGCAGTGAAAAAAACTGTTGTATTATGCTACCAATCAGCATGATTTGGTTGGTGTTTTATGGCTAAGGCTTTGTGCTTTACACCACAAGCTCTGTGTCTGTGTGCAAAAATTAAGGCTCTCTAATAAGCATTGCTGACTCAGTCTTCCCACAAAAAGAAGGATTTTTTTTCCAGTCTTCTTGAGTATATTCTAATGTTAAAATATGGAGGAGGTGTTTAAAACACAAATTACAGATTTTTAAGTAGTTGTTTAGAGACTCTTGAGAATGATATAAACATCTTTCATCTACGGTAGAGTAAACTTCTTACAAAGTTTGCAGATTCCCTGCTGTGACCTGATACTGTTCTTGTTATAAATAAAATATATTGGCATGTTTAAAATAATTAGGTGAGCATAAATTGAGGTTATTCTTATTGAATTGTCACCTTAACAGATACCTCAAAGTTGCCACTGTTCCACTCATTAAACTTGTAATATTTTGAACTGTTTTCTGGTATAAATGTGTAATTGTAGCAATTGAAAGTTTTTCGTTTCTTCAGTGAAATACTTCAGGAGATAGCATTCTTTGTAATATCTTGCAGTGAAGGAGTCTTCAGCAGTCCATCTAGATGTAATTCTGGTTATATTGATATTAGAGAGAACTTAGCTGAGTATGTTCTTGATGGCTACAACACTATTTTTTAAAATTTAAATGCAACTTTAAAAATAGGACATCATGGTCAATGTACTAAGATGCTTTTTAATTTGCATTTCTTTCTGCCATGTTTCTGTTGAACAAAATGAATTCTCTAGGCCTCTATTTTTAAGTCCTCTTGACATTGCAGTTCAGTGTTATTCAGTCCTTGGCTTTGTTTCCTTTTTGTCCTTTGACAGTTCTGTATTTTTGTATTTGCTTACCATATTGAACTGCAGATGCAAATCTAAGCACAGTTTGTATAACAAAATATTTTCAGACTGGCTTACCCATGTTAATTTTTTTGAAATGATTTCTGTTACATTTTTGACATTCAGTGAGAGTGTCGAAAATAAACATAGTCTGTGGCTGTTAACCAAAGATTTTGCACCTATTGTGACTCGTGTCTTGTTTGCATTTGAAAAACTATTTAGGCTGAAGCCTTTGAGAATTACATAGTCCTCTGTATAATTGCTTCTAACATTTTCAATAACTAACAAAAAAATGACTGTGGAATGAAAATAAATGCTTTTGAAACAAAAAAATCTCTTTCAAGAGATTTCACACTATGGTTGTTTGTTTCTAGAAACCTATATTTTACTCAAGCCAAACTTGGTTTACTTACATTGTGATGTTTTTATTTTAGTAATTAACAGAACTTTGAGATATTGGCCCTGTTTAAAAAAAAATGGTTTTTGTGACTGAAATTAATGTTTGGCATTTCTTTTTGTTATTTTTCTTCGCTGTATTCTAACTTATTGATCCATCTCTTCCAATCAGCGAATCATTGAATTGCTGAGCTTGGAAGGAGTGTCTAGAGGTCTTTGGTTCAATCCTCCTGCTCAAAGCAGCGCAGCTAGACCAGGTTGTACACACAAGTTTTAATTGTCTCCAAGGCTGGAGACTCTACGGCTTCTCTCGACAGCCTGTTGGGAGCTTTGCCATTCCAAGAGTTTGAAAGCAAACAAATAAGCTGTTTCGTCATATACTGAAGCCGAATTTCCAAAATCTTAATGCACGTGGATAAGATCCCTCTGAGTCTTCAGCTCTCTCAGCCTGTCCTTGACTGACAGATGTCCCAGTCCCCAGTCACCTCTGTGGCCTGTCCCTGAACTCTGCAGTAGGTCCATGTCTCATGCTGATGATCCCAGAACTGGACACAGCACCCCAGATGTGTCTCGCCAGGGCTGAGCAGAGGGGAATCACCTGCCTTGACCTGCTGGGAATGCTTTGCCTAATGCCCAAGAACTACTGGCCTGTGCTGCAAGGGTCCATTGATGGCTCAGCTGAATGTCCATCCAGGACCCCCAGTTGCATTTTCTGCTGAGTTTCTTTCCAGCTAGTCTGCCCCAGCATGTGCTAGTGCCTGGGGTTCTTCCTCTCCAGGAACAGGACGTTGCATTTGCCGTTGCTGAACTTTTTTCCAGCCTGTTTAAGTCACTCTGGAAGTCAGCACAAGCCTCCTCCTGGTTTTTATCATGGCAAACTAGCTGAGGGTGCACTCTGTCCCATCATCCAGGACATTAAGGAAGATGACAGACAAGTATTGGACCCAGTATTGATCCCTTGGGCACACAAAAAGAGTGACTGGCTTCCGGATGGACTTAGTGCTGCTGCTCACAGCCCTGCATGGCTCATCATCTTGGTGGCTTTTTTCTGAAGTCTGTTAGGATAGTATTAATCTTGTTGTAGTCTTTTTTCCCCCTCCAACTATAATTTGAGTTTGTATTTACAATGTTTTTACAAAGGCATTGTGGCAGTCAGTGAAAAATAGGTACCACCAAGTGATTTGATGATTCATCTCTTCCTCAAATGAAACTGTTTTCCTTTGAGGCTTTGTTCAGAATATATGGTGAGTGCTGTCCCAAGGGTTTGTAGTCTTCAGAGAACAAGCGGGAGTGGAAAGAATTGACTTGTCCAGCCCCCATCAGGGAGTCCTTCAGCTGAGCAAGCAGTGGAACCGCAGCCTACTGCCTCCAGCTCTGATGTACTGTGCTTTTTCTCTTACTCATTAAAGAATTGATTGCAGTGAATCTGCCCCTCCGCTTTCCAACTTGTTTCCAATGTAAAAAACCTTCTTTAAGTTTATAACTTCCTTCTTGGCACAGAGCAGTTTTTCTGCCTGTTCATACAGGGTGTGAGTTCAGTTCTTGGCTACTTTAAAAGAACAAGCCACACTTAGATATAAAAGTTGCAAGTGCTATGTTGCTGAAATATTAGCTTTGGCTTGCAAAATCCTGCCATATGATGTTACAAGCCCTAGAAAGAGGAGGAGTTCATCCTGACTCTGTCTTGTGTAGCTTGATCTAAAAGCCGTGAGCTTTGTTTTCTAAATTAAATATTCTTAAACTATTCTGGGTTTTAGTTTTGTTTAAATTATTTGATATCATTGCATTTGAATATAGTGCACAATCTCAAATTGCTGTGTGCCAAAGGCTGCTCCTGCGAAGGCATGGCTGTTTTTTACCTCAGATATCTAACCACTGCTGGTTTTATTGTTCCTCTTGCTGGGCTATGGAATAGACTTCCTGAATCTGGCCTGAATTCATTGTTTTTTTCAGGATGCTTTGAAGAAGTGATACTGATGCAGGCATTACTAGTGTTAGCTTGGGCTTTAGAAACACCACTGAGTAATACCAATGATGATGCCATTCAGTAGATGTTGTGCAGTGTTGTACGCTCAGCAATACAGCAGAAACGCTCAGTGAAATGGGGATTTCTGTTCTGAGTTACCTTGGCCTGATTTTCTCTAACCATCATGTTATTATCTGGGCAGTGGTGAGAAATCATAAGCTGAAATTTTTTTAGGATCAGGGGGAGTGGTGATAAGGATTGAGATGAACTTTGTAATGCTGGAGACAAATGCTGTCAGCCTTCTGTGTCTTGTTTGTTGTTGAGAAATTGACATTACCTTACTTTTTCTATGTATGTAAAAGCATGGTCGTTAATATTTACCATGGGAAATACACCTTAATTCATGGTTAAATATATATTTACATATGGGGGGAGGTGTGTATGTATGTATTCTTTCCTCTCTCCCTCTTCTTCCACCCCACTCACATCTGTATGTATGTATGTGTACCTATATAAGCACACGTGACTGCAAATAAAGGAGGCAGTAAGTGATGATGATAATGCATCTGAGTTCCTTGGGAAGAAAATGGGACATGTAGTTAACTTAACTATGCAGGTTGTCCAGAGCAAGGTTGGACGTCTGATATAGAAATAGTGTGAGGATTTGGAAAATGTTAATGCAGTTAATGCACAGTTAGTCTGGATCTGTCTTGACCAGTTGAAATGCCACTCTGGTCTACCAGGTTTTACTTTTCTTACATCCATGTAGAAAGTCTCTGAAAACTGAACCATTGTTGTTTAGGTACTGCAGTAGATTCCTGTGTGTTAAAACAAGATCTGGTGTGTGTGTGTCTCCCTACCTGTGATGGTTCTTGTGTTAAAGTGGTGCGGTAGCTGCCACTGAGCCTTTCAAAACTGTACCTGCTGGCTTTCCATGGCACCTCTGTTGTGACTTGCTAACCCTGTGTTAAATCATAATTTTGGAGTTATTTAGAAGTCTGTGCTGTTATGCCTGAAACTGTACACTTTTAAAACCTTAAGTACTGTAATACTCTTCACTAATTAAATGTTGTGCATGCTAATGAATTGATAGATGCTGTGGTAGTATTCATGTAAAGAAACAGCACAATGATGTATTAGTGATGTTCTTGAAATTTTTTGTCTTGGAATTGGCATAAAACAAGGTTTTACCTAATGAAGCATAACACTGGCTTTTTTTCTAACATTGCTGCTTAGCTGTATGGGATGAGATGTGTTGAAAATTTGCATGCTATCAGTTCTGGGTGATGAATTTTTGGTCAGTATCATGTCTCTTACTGCAAGCTCTTGCTGCCTGCTAGCATATGTGGCCACTGTATAACTTCTTCCAATACCCTGCTAATGCTATCACCTGTCATGTTGAAATGCATGTAATATTTTATGTAATATTTAGGGAGCAAAGGAGGCTGATATTCACATGCAGGAATGGACTACCTCTAGCAGAATTTGATTTAATCTGCTGTTTCTTGGTACAGCCAACAGCTTCCAAAATAACTGTGCTTTGACTGTTGGTTGGCAGGGAAGACTTAATAAAAAAGCAGAAAATGTCTTGTGATCTAATTGCAGTAATTTAGGAGTCTTCTGGGCAAATCTTTCACGAGGTTTGAACCACTAGGCCTATTCTTCCTCCAAAACGGAATATTTTTCATCAAGCTCCATAGAAAATGTTGATCAGTGTCTTCTACTTTTGAACCCACCTAAAATCAGTTTCCTTCATATTATTTCACAAGCAGAAAACTATCCTGAAGAGAATTGCAAACAGCTCTTGGTAGCCATCATGCTACAATAAAATACTAGTGTAAGGTGTGCCCCTCAAAAAACTGACTTGTTTGATATACTCAGTTCTGACTCTCATTAGGCATCATCTCTGTATGGATCCATGGCCTCCACATATGCAATGCAAACCTTTCACTTCATCTAGAGAAATCTTGAGGCGGAGGGTTTTTTACTTATCCTTTTGTAAGCCTGCATGTTAAGATTTTTTTGTTTGAGTTTGGATAATAAATGCTGAGTTTTCCCTCTTTGAAGAGTTGCCTAGTGATAATAAGTGGTGTTGAATATGTGTGTCTGTTGTGTAGTGGCAGTCATTAGCTCAAGAACTAAACCAGAAGGGAACCTGTCACTCTAATCTGCCTGCAAGCTAAAGAAGGGCAAAGATTTCTGTTGTGGCAGGGATTGCAAGCAACAGGACTTGACTCATTTTATCTGAAGTCAGTGCTTGGCAAAGCAAGTGTCTGACCCTGGATCGTGTAGTGAAGAGATACTTTGTCATCTGTCTGCTGGGTAGGGCTTGGCTTGAATTCTGACTTACTTGTACCTCCTGTGAATTAAAGTGTTGCTCATGGCTTGAAGACCTGGCTGACAGCCACGAGGAGCACTTGTAGATGGTCCTACAGCAGAGATCCAAGTGAAGCTGCCCTTTGTTAGAGCTTTCAGCTTAGTCATTGCTCTCTAAGCTGGTCAGATGGGATGTCTCAGTCTGTGTCCTCAATGGGATGTGTTACTTGGAGATGTAAATGGGGTTCTCAGAGTGTTGTAAGAGGTGTGCTGAAGCGTCCTTGTGACATTGTGTTCATCTAGGTATTAGGCAAAGCTCCTGGTTGCTGTGTTAAGTGAGGGGTGATAGTTAAGTGCTGTTCTTATTTGGGGATTGTGTGGGGTCCTTCTGCCTTTCTGAAAGGAGCAATAGACGCTGAGGACGCTGAGGCCTTCCCGGTGCAATAGGCCCCCAGCAGAAGAAGCAGTAAGGGCAATGCTGAAGATACAATCATCTTTTTATTTTTTAATAAAATACCTGTGTAATTTTGATTCAAAGGATGAGTTTATGGGGGTGGCTACCATGTTCTTCTGTTTTGCCAAAAATTAGAACGTCACTGATTCTCTCTGCTAAATGTTTAGCAGTGTTATGTCTATGATGGACTGATAGAGGTCACAGAAAAATAGCTGGTGTAACATTCAACTGAAGAAATAGGCAGCAGCAATGAATTGCTATAAAGACAATTCAGGAAAATTGCTATATGGGGCTGCATGTGCTTCAGTGTTCAGACCGTGTTTTATGAGCTTGAAACTTAAGAACAACCTGAAAAATTCTTGAAAGCAGACTTATCCATATTTAATACCAAGCCATCAGAAAACCACTTGCTTCATTGTATTTTGTAATACAAGATGGGTGTTTTGACTTTGTGGAAGATGTCCCTCCGCTTCCCACTACCCTTTGAATTTCAGTAAACAGTGATTGGTAGAAAATACCCAAACTTTGAAGCTTTACGAAGAAGAGAAGGATGTTTTTTTCTGTGTTTTCAAGGGAGATGAGGAATTTTAAAGGCCCAAAACCCCTTATGTGAAGTCATCATTTTCTTCACTTACTGAAAAGTTATTGACTAAATGAGACTGACTTTCTTGTGATGCATACGGTATGAAATTACTGATTTTCAAAATGCAGGGATTTTTGAGTTGTTTCCATTTCAGTCTGTTCCTGTTCTGCTTTCAAATTGTTGAATATGAAAATCTGTGTTATATTAAAGTAAAAGTGACTGTGTAATTCATTAATCTTTAAACATTTCCAAATTTTTCCAGGTAATTGAATAACCTCTCAGAGTATTTATGTAATATAAAATTTCATAAAAAATACATTAATCTGGTTGACATTTATGTAGGAAAGGAATTAGTTTCACCACACATTTTTGTGTTATTGTGTGCTTAATTGCTTTGTAACTTAGAGCATTAAGGTAGATATGTTGTAAAGAATATGTTGATATTTTGTAAAGATAGAGCTTTTACTTGTTAATGTATCCTTACTAGAGTAAACAAGCTAAATTCAGCAGCTGTTAACCAAGTTAAGGGTATCTTAGGAAACTTTAAAAAGCCACTTTTTAAAAAAGGCTGTGTTTTGTTAGATATGAGGTTACTGTAACACAGAGTTGTTTTTTGACCATGCTGATTCCTTTTCATGCCTTTAATCTTACTTTGCATGTTAGCAGCTAGAATGATACTGGACAAAACTGGTGTAAGTAAAGGCATCAAGGTGCTGAAGTTCATGAGAATACACTCCTAATAGAAAACAGTTGATGCTTTCATTAGGCATGTGATGTTTATTAGGAAATGAGATATCATCTTCCTGCCTTCTTACAAGGAAAGCAAGCTTTAGGCTGCACAGATGGCATTTTTAGTAGTACAATTTACTGCTGTCATGACAATGTAGGCTGACTGAAACTTTTTCTCTGGATAAAGATTTTGATCTTATTTCAAATTTGTCTTCAATGAATGTAGAAATAATAGTGTAGTAAGCCAAATGGATGCTTAGACAAGAATAATATTTACCTGCCATATAGGAAGAGATGGAGGATTAATTGGCGATTGTTTGTAAGATGCTGTGAAGATGGAGCTTTCTAGATAAATGTGGAAAAAATTACTCCAAAGATATGGCAGAAATATGTTGCTTTTTCTTTTGACCATTTCTTCTTGATAATAATTGCCAACAAAATAGTTGAATTATATTGCTTGATTTTATTTCAATATGCCAATTTGCAGTGGATTTCTGAATTAAAAATGCTTTTTGAAAACTCGGTGTTTTAATATTTCTGAAAGATAGTATTATAATGCTTTTATCCTTCGGAATAACGTTGCATACCTTGGAAGACAATTTCACAAGGTACTTTGGCAGTCCTACCCATCATATTTAGAGTCATCTTGAGGCTTGGAAGTACTTGCTTAAAAATAAGACAAGTTTCCATTATCTTGAATTGTGTAGAGAATTGTGTGGTCGGTGAGATTTAGCTTGTCCAAAGGCTTATCTGTTTGCTCATGTGTTAATAAAATGCTGTAATAGGTTGACGGCTTTGCTTGCTTCCTAATTCACTGGTTGTGTGCTTAGACCAGAGCCCCGAGCTCACTGTCAGCAAACCCTGGGCAAGTGCCAGCACATGTGCAGGAAGTGGTGTGCTTCCACTTTCTGCCTTCCCGTTGTCCTGTCACGCACATCCCTGTTCTCCCCTTTCCCTTGTTTTACTCATTTGCTCTCAAAACTTGTCCTCATTCTTTATTCCCACCAGTGACAGAGCTGCCCTTTCCTACCTTGTCCTACTTTGTCAGGGGCTGTCAGCTGTCCTTGTGCTGGCCTGTGGCTTGGAGCCACCTCTGTAAAGTAGCAGGGTAGTCACGGGCAGTCACTGCTGGCTGTGCTGGGGTGTCCCAGATCCCAGGACAGTTCTCTCTGTCCATAATACCAGGGCTGTGGTCATCAGCTCTGCTGGGGATGTGCTCTGGCAACTGCTGGCTGAACTGGTAATAAATAACAGTCTGGAGGTATGTGCTTACACTTGGTGAGTATCTCCCGACAGAAGCACTCCAAATGTTGGTTTTTATTTTTATTGTGTTCTGTTACTTTTCACTGTTCGCCTACTGATTGTGATATCTCCTCTGGGTGTCCTGTACTTTATTCTGTTGAGCACAATTAATATCACAGAGTGCTGTCATAAAACTAACATTGGCTTGTGATTGAGGTTAAAAATGAATGAGTTTACTGAGTCTACATAATGAATTGGTACTGAAGAGTCTTTCCTCTTCTCTTTCTCTCATTCTTTCCCATAAAAGCAAGGACCTTTTTGTTTTGAAAAAACATGAAGGTACTTGCAAAGCCTCAGTTGCTGTAATGAGCATTCACTTAGAAGAGGTTGGCTCTTACTAGAGCAGTAGTGTTGGTGGCATAGGTGGAGGGGATTCCTAAAGATTTGTAGCCAGTTTATCTCATAGCCTATACAGAAAATGCAGATTTGTGAATGTTCAGTTTTTCTTCCTCTGTTGTTAACTCATTAGAACACAAAATTCCTTAAAAAAAAAGAAAAAAAAAAAGGTTGGTGAGAGGCTTGGAACACAAACCCTCTGAGGAACGGCTGAGGGAGCTGGGGTTGTTTAGCCTGGAGAAAAAGAGACTCAGGTGTGACCTTATCACTCTCTACAACTCCCTGAAAGGTGGCTGTAGTCAGGTGGGGGCTGGCCTCTTTCTCCAGGCAGCAACTGACAGAATGAGTCTTAAGCTGTGCCAAGGGAAGTTTAGGCTGGATATTGGGAAACAGTTTTTTACAGAAAGGATGACAAAATACTGAAATGGTCTGCCCGGTGAGGTGGTGGAGTCACCATCCCCGGATGTGTTTAAAAACAGACTGGATGTGGGACTCAGTGCCATGGTGTAATTGAGGTGTAAGGGCTGGGTTGGACTTGGTGATCTTGAAGGTTTCTTCCAGCCTAGTGATAGTGATTCTCTGATGTGGCCAGATATGTTCTACCCTTTTTTTTTTTTTTTTTTCATTCTTCAATTTAGCAATTAAAACGGGGTTGAATTAAGTCTTTTGACTTGCTTTTTTGTTTTGTGCTCTTACGACTATGACTCTTGGACTTTTGCCTATTTTCATGTGATTTTTTTCCCCATCCAGCTACCTACAGATCCTGGTCTGCTTAGCTTCCAAGTTTAGAAGAGGTCAGGTGCTTTCAGTCCTATATAGTAAAAGTGCATAAAATAGAGCACTGTTTTGTAACTCTGACTTGATATTTCAGAGGAGGAAATTAATATTATTGAGGAAGGCAATATTTACTTTTAATTTTTTTTCTCCATGAATAGGAGAATTGTTGAGTTACTGAGCTTGTGCATTTGTCTTGGGAGAAGTGTGTATGTGTGAGGTGGCTGGATGTAGATAAAAATCTGTAAATATTTGTATGCATATGTGGTGCACATTTTGGACTGAGAAATATATTCAACAGTATCTAAAGGCTTTTTCAGATGAAATATTGCCTTTGCTGGAATTAATTCTGAATTCTTATTTCTCTTATTCTTTTTAGTTGTATTTTTTAACCATAGCAAGTTGGTTGTGGCATTCCTTTTTTTGTATCTTCACAATTGGAATTGTTATCAATAGATGCAGTTACTGTGATTCATAGTTTTTTAGACAATTAATTGAGATTGTGTGTGTGGAGGGAAACAAATTAATCTCTTGTCTCCATAATTTTCTGTGCTAAATTAAATAAATCAATTTTTCTTCATTTTCAAATGCATATGCCGGTTCCTTGAACTAACATCTGCTTGCTTGGTTTAGTCATTGAAGATACTGTCTGAAGCATACATGTGGTTTGGCAAAGTTAATATGTATAGAAAAACCCAAATTTTTTTGTCCTGCAAAGTGTATAGCACTTGTTCAGTACGCATGCTACCACATGGTAGCACTTCAAAACAGATAAATTATTGCATTAAAAATACTACCCATATTAATAGTGGTCCTATAAAAGGAATATTTTGGTTGTTTTTCAGTATATTTTGACCAGATTAAATTCGCTATGTTCATGTTACTAGTTAAATTCAGAGAAGTGTTAGCACAGAAACTAGATGCTGTCTCTTATGATGTACTTTTATATCCCTTGGACAGTATGCCTAGTTTTGTGTAAATTTTACGTAGTTTTATTTTGTCTGTCTTCTGGGTGCTCAGCATTTTTTGAGGAAACAATATTCATCCTCAGATTCACTCTCCTTGAGAGTATCTTTGTGAGGAGGCTGTAGAAGGTGAGGGAGCAGTAAAGATCCACTTTGTTCTTGAACCAGTGACCTGCCCTCCTGAAGGCACATGCAACTTCTGCTCTTTGAGCACAGTTAAAGGACAAATTTGGGAGACGTGGGTTGAGGCAAACACTGAGTTGTGAGTGGCAGACCGAAGGCTACACAGATGTTAGTGGTTTGTAGCTTAGAGTTGGTTGTTACTTCAAGCTTGGTGATGAGCAGCATAAAACCAGTCTGTGGCACCTAACACTGCTACAGAGTCCTTCCATTCCAATGGGGCATGGCTTTTTAGGAGGCATGTGGATTGCTGATCTTAAAATCAAATTTTTTAAGGTGTATCAACTTAAAATATCTTTGGTAATTAAGGTCTTGAGCCGGTAAGGTGACATCAAATATATTGCCTCCAGGCCACTATTGATCACATGGGTTTCATTTGTCACAATAGTTACTGATAGTTGGAATGTGGCCAGGCTGAAATGCATCTCCTCTGATGATAACAGGAACTATTTAAGGACTGAATTTCAGCAACGTGCATATGTGATCCCACAAGAGGCAAATTCTAATGATGTTTCTTTGTAAAGAAACAATTCAGTAATAAGTAAACTTACATAATTTGCCAGTTGTTTTTGAACTCTAGGGTTTTAGATTTGTTTGCATTTTAGAATAATGATGGGTTTTTTTCAATCCTTCAGCTGATTTGACCTATTCTGAAATTAGGTTTTCAAATATTGGAATTACTGACCAGATATTTTAAAGTATAGAAAACATGGCTGAATTGTCCCAATGTTGAATGGGCCATTACATCAGGGTTCAATTCTTTGTCTTGTATCTTATATATTATGTATTTTTTCTCTTGGTTGTGTTTTTTTATGTTTGGTTTGGGTTTTTTTGAGGATGTTTTCTGTTGATAAGGTAGGGTATATATCTTCTATATGTTAAAGCCTAGATAAAGTTTCTAATATTGGCAGTACTTTCTAGAAAAGGAAAATGTCTTTATGTTATTCTGTTACTTTAAAATATCTTCTGCAGTGTTTAATAAAGTAAGCTACTGTAATAAGGTTTACAGTCAAGATTTGTCAGTCAAGGCATTTTGGTAATACAAATCCACACAAGTCAGTAATTTTCGAGCAAAACCCCATATTGTATAGTTTTGCACATTGTTTGCTTTAGCCAGACTATAGTAATGCTTTCTAGCTTTCTTAATTCTCTCCCCCCGCCCATTTGTTTGCAAACTAACAAAAAATTGCCATTTTAGAGGAAGGAGGTGGTGTTTTTTAATATTAAGAAAAGAGAGAATCTTTTAAAAATTTAAAAATCTAAGAATCTCAGAAAGGTGCTCAGGAGACAGAGTTTGCACGTTCTCAGTGCAAGCAGCACCACTGGGAAGTGCAGGTGTGGCTGTTGGCTTTCCTCATCATAAGGATATCTCTTAACAAAAAGTCTAAATGTGAGGGAGAAGGAGGAGGCAGCATCCTGGTCTGGCTGTTCCCCTGCCCTTTTCTTTGCTCACCTCTTAGACCTCTTAGACCAAATGGCTCTTTCGGTGTCAGCTTTGCAGAGTGGCTTTGGAGAGATTGTGACACGAAACAGTGAATTCACTAGAAAAAGTTCACAACTGTCCCAAATGCTAGCAGATTGAGTAATAAATAGAAGGAGAGAGGAAGCTCTTGCCCAGTCTGTGCTAAGCTGCTGGGTAAAAATATGATGTTCTGTAGATTGGGCAAACAATGTAAAGATACAGTGGTAATGGTATCAACAAAAGCAGCTTGGGGGCTGTTATCCATTTGTGCAAGTTGGCAGCTTGTTGGAGCTATCTAGCTACTAATACATGTTATAAAATATATATGTTTGGTTAAAAGAGTTTCCATTTCTCCCTGGTGGGGACTGCATCATGTTTTAATTTCTGCAGTTGTTTTCCCAAGGCAAAGATGTTAGCTATTGATGCTTTATTGGTTTTTTGACATTTTTTCCACTATTGCCTTCATTATCATCTAACTGCTAACAGTCATGAGGGGAGGAATTGCTGACATGAAATCTGGATGTTTTTCAGTGTGTCCTTTTTCTTCTGGATAGTATCTCTTGCATCGTTTTCCATCTCTTACATGTTGCTGGGTGTACTGTGTTTAAGAAAAGAACTTGTCCTGGAACTTGGTTACCAGTTAGCTCTCAGAAGAACATTTTTCAGAGCATGATATGCCTTCATTCCAGTTTGTAAAAGATCTGGATATTTTCCTGCTCTTGAATATTACACTTCTCAAGGTGGAAATAATCTGGATGCATCAGCCACATGATTTCATAGGAATCTATGTCTAAGTATCTTTTTCCCATCATTACATGACCACCTCTACTTTGAGTATGTCCACCATCACAAGAGAACTGCCACTGCAAGAAGTCTAACTCAGCTATCTAAAAGTCCACATTTAATTAAATTTAATTTAATTATCACAAAATCCTTTATCTGTTTGAACTGCTTTTGAAAATCCTTTCTAGTTTTTCCTCTTAATGATTTCATTTGGCTACAAAGGATCTAACTATAATTGTATTTTTTAGCATGTTGTAGCAAGTCATGTGAGAAACAAGTCATTCTTGCTTTCTACACAGATATATCTTTGAAAAGCTTGTTTTAACCAAGAGAGTTTATTCTAGCTACATTTAATAACTGGATATTATTACTTTTTAAATTCAAAATCATGTTTACATGAGGAGTCTTTTAGTTTGTTTTAGAGGAGGTCTGTGTTCTTGTTTTAATTATAAAATTTAGAAACTTACCATTTTCACCTCCAAAAAATTCACAAAATCTTTTAAAATTTAAGGACTGGGCCTCTTTGACAAACTAGATCTTTGCTTTTGAGCTAAACACTGAGATGCAAAAGCATTAGGCTCTGAGTAAGTAGCTTCATTCAGCCTGGCCTCTATTTCTGGAAGTAGTACAATGAGCTTGCTTAGGTTTGGCAAGGGGAAAGGTTTTCATTCTGACTTGGAAATATGTGTTTGATCAATTGTGCAGGCTGCCCTGAAGAGTGTAGAGGCACCTCCAGATTTGCCTTGGTTTAGAGACACTCACATCAAGCAGGTCTCCCATTCACTGGCTGTTTTAGGGCATTTCAGAACGAAGCCTGGGTGGTTTTGCTGTATTAGTTTCAGGATGCTGTATTATCCTGAATGGCATTCAGGATTCATTCATCATGTCCCTGGATGAAACACAAATTTTAAGTAATTTCTATTAAGATACTATGGTATAGAATGCAATCACCAGCATATACTGATAGAAGTCTGCGAGGGTTTCTCTAGGTGTATGTAGGTTACTTCAGTACAAAGTCAGTCAGATATGGCAATTTAATGAAAAGGCAATTGAAGAAGACTGCAGAATATAGTTTGTGCTGCAAGGGTGAGTGATAAGTTGGAAAAATATCTGTCCAGTCTTGAAGAATTCTCCTCATATCTTTAAATAATATGTGTGGATTTTTTCCCCCTTTTGAAAGGATATGAAGTGGGGTGTGAGAATGTAGCACATTCTATGGGTAATTAATTTGTGTTTCTGTCTTTTATAATGGATATCATATTTGCATCAGTACAAGGAGAAGCCTTGAAAAAAATTGCCAAAAATGAACACATGGGGTATGTGTGCCTGTGTTATCTTTGTAATTTTTGCAGCTGCAGACAGAACTTCAGGATTGTGTAGTGTTGTTGCAGTTGATTTCCTGTGAGTTGGCTCCGAATATTGGTTCATCTGATAATCACACTGCTTTCTCTTTCCTGAAATTTAACCAGCAGGCAGTGTTTGTCTATTTAAAAGGTCTGATAAGTGATGAAGTGTCTTGTTCTGTTTGATGGGATTATGTTAAATATTCCTCAACAGAACTCTGTTCCATGAAGGTGATCTGTTTAAATGAAGCATTTAATAGAAATAGAATTTTTGTGTTGGTACAATGAAACATTACAGCTGCTGGTGTGAAAAATAGAAAAAAATATGTTCTCTACTGTTTTAGGTAACTTGCTGTATTTAGATATATATGTATTAAAAACAATAATATATACATGCATGCATCCTTTGCATTTATATACACCCAAAAAGAAGAAACAGCACTGAAAATTGGAAATAAAATGCAATCAAAACTATCTAACAGCTATAGCTGGTTCCCCAAGCTTCGATACTGAAAATGTAGTTTTCTGTTGTGGAAAAGACACAGTTTATAATCTCTTCCATATATTCATTAAATAATTCTCTTTTCAATTCCAAAAGTTACCTAATTCCAGACAGTATTGCAACGTAAATCACAATAAGTCTTTGTTACTAATGGTAAAATGTTATTGCTTAATGAAACCCAGTATCAGATTTTTTTTTTTTTTATGAATGCAGAAGGTAATGCACACTGTAAATGACGTGTAACAGTTTGTTGATCACTTTTGCAATTAACTGCAGCTGAAAAAAGTCTGCTTACTCAGGCTGGTCTTACTCTCATTCTCTGAGGAAACTTTGGAATTTAATGAAGAGAGTCCAGTGAGTGAACAAATTTCTAGGCAGTTGCAAAAATGAAAATAAAATACAACATACTCATTTAATATCAAGCTTTCTCTTTAAATAGTACTGATTGTGTAAGTTTAATTTTTTAACATGCTTTTTATTTATTCCAGTCCAATACCAGATGGAAATGATGCGAAGCCTGCGCCATGTAAACATTGATCATCTTCACGTTGGCTGGTACCAGTCCACATACTATGGCTCTTTTGTCACCCGTGCCCTCCTGGACTCCCAGTTCAGTTACCAGCATGCAATTGAGGAGTCTGTAGTTCTCATTTACGGTTAGTATGAGGTTTCCTTTATTACTCTTTTCCCCTCTTAATATTATTACTACTATTTTTGTATTCTGTCTTTTGCCTGTAAGAGTAGCCTGGCAGGCCTTTTCGAGTAAATACCAACCCTGTGTCTACGGCAGCCTCAGCAGCAGCTAAGTCTAGACAGGGTTTCCTTCTTTCTGTTTATTTTTCTTGCTATCAGAGCCCTGATGTGTACGTTTTGGAATGCTGGAGTAGCTGCTTCATTTTTATTCCTTCATCTCCCCTCCCTCGTGGAAGGGGCTGGTGGAACCCGACCAGATGTCTAACAAACCCCGCTTGCTAGCGTGTCTGGCTCTGTACGTGACTGACCAATCATCACACGAATTGCCAAGTTTTTTTAATACCTCTGACAGAAGCATACAAAACCTGGACTGTTTCTTAGCACAAAGATTTTTTTCTTTTCTGCCTATTTAATGGTGTTTCCTCAAGCTCTCCAGACCAGATGTTCTGTGCTGTATCAGAACCGTAGGCAATTTAACAGCTTTATAGCCTCCCCCTCCCCAAACACTCACAGTTTGCCATATCTGGCAGACTTGCATATAGTTTCCAGCTGAGAAGTAAATGTTACGTCCTGAGTATCTGTCAGAAAAAATACTAATGAATACGATCAATCTTATGAGCTGCCCCAAAATTGTTTCAGTATGTTAACAATTGGATTACAGTAAAGAACAAGTTGTTAAAGTATACTTATATTGGCTGGAAACATTGCATCATCAGACCTTGATGAATTTTCCACTTGTTTCAGTCTATTTTGGTTTTCATTTTATCACCGATAGCTAAAAGTTTTACTGTGTTAAGTTTCAGACAACATGAATGTTAACACAGCTTTTATTCTTGTGTTGGCATGCTTCAGCTGTTATCATGCTGCAAGTGTTAAGCTTCTTTGTCCAAGGAATGTAACAGTTTGTTTAGAAAATTTCCCCCTAAATTCAGCAGAATATGTCAAGGCAAAACAGATCTTTGTATATACCAGTTACATTGTCATGCACAAAGCAGCGTGGCAGCTGGATCTGAATTAGCTTATTGCTACTCTAGAATTACTTTCTTTTCATATAAAATGTTATTTAATGAATATTTTAATTTACTGCAAAATGACTGGAAGGAAGAATCTTTATTTAAATGAGGTCACTCTTACATAAGTTCTGTGGATAATTCATATAAAAAAGGAAATGTGAATTGGACCTTTAATGGGGAAATAATACGTATTGCGTAGAATGGATCAAGATTCTCTATAAGTTCTTCAAGTTAAGTTTACTAATTGGCATCACTTTATATTGTTGGCTGTATTTTACATACAGTGCAGTAGGACTGCCTCTGCTATAGTGTCTTTTCTGTGTTTGTTGGTTTTTTTTTTGTTTTGTTTTTTGTTTTTTGTTTTCACTTAGACTACTTAGTAATTTCCCTCCTGTTTATGTCATTCAGCTATTTAAAAAGAAAAAGGCAGTCTGGGTTTGGTAGTAATAGGCTTCCTTCCATTTTTAATAATAGATCCCATTAAGACTGCCCAAGGGTCTTTGTCACTGAAGGCATATAGGCTGACTCCCAAATTGATGGAAGTTTGCAAGGAAAAAGACTTCTCTCCAGAAGCGTAAGTAAATTCAAATAATGTTTTCTCACAGGGCTTGCTGAGTTACTGGGATGCAAAAGGGTACCTGGGATTATGGAACACTGTATTCTAAAATCTCATGTAACGGTGTGTGCTGGGGAAAACGGGCCTCTATGGGCTGTGGCAGTCGTGCAGTAGCACAGTGGGCTGAGGGGGTCTGAAAGGCTGGCTGGGCATTTCCAGAAGTGGGGGCACCCAGACTGGGTTTGGGGCTAGTCAAGAGGGCATGCTGTGAGGACCACGGAGTAGGTAGCTGTATGTGGGAAGAGAGCCAAAAACAGAAAAAAAAAAATGGGGAAGGGAAATAGATGATCTGTCTTTAAGCTCTTTTTTTCCCCAGAATTGAAATGGAACAGGTATTCTGGAATAGCTGTCCCAATGTGTTTGTTCCAAATTAACTCCCCATGTGGACACCATCTTTTGGAGTAAAGTAGGATAATTACCCTGTTTCAAAAGATTAGCTACTTGTTACAGATGCAGGCCTTAGCATCCTTTGACTGCAACTGATTTGTGTTCCATAGCAAAAGATCAAACAACTTGTTAAAATCACTTTGTTGAGGAAAAGTGTATTCATTTCATTGCTTGGTGTCTTAAACTGTAATTATGAGCAAACAAATCTGTGATCAGTCAAAAAAAAAAAAAAAAAAAAGGGGGGGATTGGAGGCAAAAAGCAAAAGGTTTTATTCCAAAATCTAGTATGAATCTAAAGAAGTTAAGGCTCTATTTCCTTAGAAACTTCTAAATCATGCTTTTATATCCATTTTTTATGTAAAGTATTACTGTCTACTTTATTTACTATATTATAAGGCAACAGCAATAGTTTTTTATGTGTGTATTGTAAAAAAAATACACACTAAAAATGTATGTTTTAATGTTCACCACAGAATTGAATTATTCCAAAACATACAATATTTTGTGAAACTACTTTTTTGGTCAGTAAAATTTTTACTTATCAGCTATTGGGAAAATTGTTCTTCGTTGTAGTAGTTATGATATATAAAGGTATTTCAGCATCATGTGGTGACTAATTGTTTAGTTCTGCTCACTGATGGCTGGAAAATCAGTAAAATGTTTTGGAAGGGGCAGAGTTAATCCTGTGTACAGGATTAACACAAAGTGCAGTCTCTTGCTGGAGGCTTTTTCACATAGGTAATCTATTAAAAAGCAAGGCAGCTGCTTGTCTTCTGAGAATTTTTCCTAGAGCAGCTTTTCCTAGTCTTTGTAAACGTGAGGTTTTGCCATGCAAATGCTTTCTTAACAGAACTTGACTCTTATTTAATTGTGGAACTATGAAAATCAAGAATTTTTACAGAACTGTTGTTTGTTGGGGCAACAATTCAACATAGAGATTAAGAGAGATAGTGTTTATATTAGTAAATATCCCATAACTTTTTTCACAGCTTGAAAAAAGCAAATATTGCATATGAAAACATGTTTGAAGAAGTGCCTATTGTAATTAAGAATTCATACCTGATCAATGTGATGTTGTGGGAACTGGAAAAGAAATCTGCAGTAGCCGATAGACATGAGTTGCTTAGTCTGGCTAGCAGGTAAGTACTTGTTACAATAATAGATGTACTTTTATTCGCTTTCCCAAACCACAGTTTAACACCTTGGGTGAAATCCCAGTCTCATTACAGTCCATGGAAGCTTTGCCTTGACTTTTAATGATGTTAACACTTTACCCTTCATGTTCTTTTGCTGAAGGAAAAATTGCATGGTAAAACTGTAGCATTAGATGCAAGGACTAAATTCAGTCTCTAATCCTCATATAGTTGCACTGCTTGAAATGTATAAATGTTTCAGAAGAGTGTGTTTTTACAAGAAAATATGGGCACTCAGAAAATTCAGGCAAATAGATCTATAAAAATATGTTTTGTTAAATATTCTGTTAATAATTGCATAAATTATTTTAATTAAAAATGCATTTCCTTTTCTTTGGTAGCAGGATGAATTTCAAAATAAAATAATAAAGGCTCTGAGAAACTGGCAAAAATGCCACTGATTGTCATGACAGACAGCATTCATGATGTTGGAAATTGTTTTTTAAGAGTTTTTAAAATTATCTTCTCATAACTTTGTCTAGGAGTAACTTTTTATTATTGCAGCACTTTGCCCTGAAAATACACTTTTTATAACAAAGTAGGCATGACTTCTTGCAGTATTGTCAAAAATTTAGCAGTATTTAAATCTTGCCGGACACAATACAGTTGGATTATTAGTGTTGTGACCAAAATAACTAGATAGGCAAACTAATGCAGTATCTTGTTGCATTTAGAAGCTAGGCTGTATTCATTAATAGGTTTTTGGGGTAAAACACTTCACTTTGGCATCAAGCTATTGTCTGCCAAGATTCTGATCCTAGTGGCTTTTTTTCTTTTTCCTTTTTTCTCCTGCTCACCTTCCCTCCCCTGTCATGTAAGGCTGAAGTTAATGGATGTGTATTTCTAGTGGTCCCTATGTTGCCTAAGTTAGCAGAAATTTTCCACTTTCTCTACTTGAGCTTATGTGGATGTTTAGAGGGATTTGAGAGCTTCTAGAGAAAGTGATCGAGAGAATGGGTATAGGGTTGAATTCTGCTGGGGTATTTACAAATGCCACAAGTAATAATTAGTCAGTAATTCTGTCCAGTAAAGTTGTTACTTTGCACATTCGAATTAATGAAGTGAAGAATTCTTGCTGAGATACTCAGTGTGCTTGACTCTGCAGGTCTTCTGTAAGTAATTTTGTTTCCATGGTCAAAGATCACAAAGCTTTTCCCATTTGAGGAGAGGGTGAGCACTGGATGTAGGAGATGACAATGATTTTATTCCTTGAGAGCTCCATCACTTTGTGGTGAAAATGAGGACCATGCTGAGGATACAGAAGGTTTCCAGGTGGGCTGGCAGCCTTGCCCTTGGTTGATCCTTTGGGTTTCCTCCTGTATAAAGGGCTGGGACTACCTGGCACCCTGGATTTAGTAAGGGATGCTGCTAGTGACACAATACAGTTCTGGAAATGGAAAGTAATTTGAACAGATCACAGAGCACAGCTTTAGGTCTTATATAGTAACTGTTCTGTGCCACTGTCCTGACTCAAGATAAAAGTTAAGAATTGTACAAATTACTTTCTGTTCTGATGTTAAATGTCTGGTGCAAGACAGGTTTTTGTGTTGGTCTCCATATCAGTAAAGGGAATGAGAGGTGAACAAGAGAATTACCAGCCCGAAACAAAAAACAGACTTTCCTGGCAGATTTTTGAAGTTCACCTGGTCTCTTTGAGGAACTTAAGGTGCTTAGTTTGGTTTGAAGGAGAGAAAGTTTTAGAAATTACTCCAGTGGGTTGTTTGAAAGTTTTTGTATGTGTCCTTTGTTTAATATTTGATAGCTGCTTTTAGTTACCAAGCAGGTTGCATTCAATGATATCTTATATTGGTTTAACTGGCAAAGCAGGTGGCAAATTAAAGCATTTTAATGCTTGTTTATTCAAGGTTAGGTGACTTGTACTGCCTGCTGAAATATTTAGCTAGTTTTTACTTGAATCCAGCTATGAAGGTTGCTCTGTCAAAGCATCTATTACCTGAAGTAGGGAGTTCAAACCTGCACTATTCTGGAGTTTTATTTCCACATTTCCTTATTTTTGTCTTTCAGCAGTTCAGGCTAAAACATTTCAGATAACAACTTTTAATTTTGGTGTATATCTTCCTCACTTAACTTTGCTGTTGTTGACAGTAACTTCAAAGCTGCTTTTTGGGTTTGGCCTTGTTTTTTTTGGTTTTGTCTTAGTTTGTTTTGTTTGATTGTATGTGGTTTTTTTTTTATTTTGGTTTTCTGATTTTTTGGGATTTTTGTTTGTTTTTATTTTTGTTTGGGTTATGTTGTTTTATTTCTTTGGAGTGTTGGATTTGTTGGGCTTTTGGGGGACTTCTTTGGTTCCTTGGGAGCATCCCTGAACTTCTGTACTCTCTGAAGCAATGATTTTGGCAATACAATTATTTACCCATAGTTCCTCTCTTCTGGAGAGTTTGCTTCATCAAGATTTTCACATGTTCAGCCACCCACCTTGTCTGAGTTTAAAGCTCTACCTATTTGAGGCACTTTGTTTGCACTTTGTTGTATCTTTCTCCATTTGAAGTACATTTCTGCTAATTGTATATAGTAATTTACTTTTTTGGACATAAAGTTGTGTTTCTCTTGTGAAATGCGAATTGACTCAAGTACTCTAGGCAAAGAGGTTGAAGGCAGAGTAGCACAGGGTTAGCAAGTAATAGCAAGTAAAGGCCTTTTACTCAAACAGTTATCCTGCTACCCTTAAGGACCAAAATGTCTTGAAGACCTTGGAGTACTGCCAGTCTTTTGATAGAGACTCAAGAATTAAAATCCTGTCAGATAATGTTCCAGATCTGCAGGGAAATAATTACAACCAACTTTCTCATTCTCATCCATCTCTTCCTTATTCTATTGATGATCTAGTTTAAATTAAAAAAAGCTTTTTTGTGGTCTAGCTTCATAATAGGGTTGTTCTATAATATCTCAATTTGTCTCAAGCAATTTTTCTAATAGTGTGCGTCAGTCGAAGCAAACATGTGCTGAACATTTACGGCACTAACATCTACTTGGCAATTATATTTTTCAAACATCAGATGCAGTATTTTTGCAGACGTAACAGAAGGGTTGCTTTGGCTTTTAAAAACAATATTAACCTTTACACATTGCACTGCTTATTCAAAACTCTCAATGTACTTAACGGATTATTAAGATAATTACGAAAATCTCTAATTTGCAGGTGGGGGAACCTGACACAAGAGAGAGTAAATGTGTTGCCCAAAGGTACACATCAAAGACAGAATGGAACTCAAGACTCTTGACTTGCATATCTCATTCAAACAAAATCCTCTTAAACAGCACAGGTTGAACACAGGCTGAAATACTGAGATGTAAACAAGTTCTGCTAAGTGGTGGGAACATACCTTACAAATTTTTAATGAAGAAGATGTTCTTTGCCCAGCAGTACTTCTCTAATCCACCCAAAGCTGTTCCCACCAGGAGGAAAATTCTGCACAGTATGGCACCTTTCCCAAAAAGCAGTGGCTGAGAGCAGGCCTCAGTGGAGCTGATGGAAAGTGGAAAAAATGAACAGCAGATACAGCATTTTCTAACGCTTCTTCTTGCTATCTCTTGTTTTCATCTTCCTTAGCCATGGTACAAGCAAAATAAAATAAGTGAAGGGGTCCAATTATGGCAATTGTAGGCAAGTTTAGGGGGCTGTCTTTTTTGCACATCTCCAGCTTCAGGATTGTTATAGCCTAAACTTGGGTGCCTGGTGCAGCACCGTGACTCGGGTCTCAGAGGAGCAGGGAGATGGGGGCAGTGCCAGCTGAGCCCGGGTGCTGCGCCTGGGCACAGGCAAAACTAGTGAGCAGCACATGGGCACTGGCAGCCACAGGAACGGCTGCTTCTTTTTGAAGCTTGAGTGTCTGACTTGAAGCTTCATTTTGGGTGTTTCAGACATTTAGCAAGTTGTGTCTGGAGTCCTTTTCTGATTAAAGATGCTAAAGTAAAGACGGGCTTCATGTGTAGTTCCCCATTATGAATGCTACTGAAGCGGAGCCAGTTTGAGGTTCCAGTCCCAGCTGCTTGTCTTGTTTCTCCCCATTACTCCCATTTCATCTCTACATCCCTCCCACCCTCAAAGATTTTTATTTCCTCATCTGTTTCAGAATATGTCTGTACAAATAGCTTTTGTGGCATAGTCTGATGCAAAAAGTCAGACTCCCACTCCTCCCTTCCAGCCTTCCCCTCTGCCGCCCTAAAAAAAAAACCCAGCAGGGGGTGTTTTTGCATTTACACTAGACTGTTTCACTGAAAGAGTTTGAAGTGTGCCCACACAAACAGCTGAATCTGTACATCTCGGTGTGCTGTAACCTGTGGGCAGAGAGGGAGAGGCAGGGAGATGCTGATGCTGGAACCTCTTAAACTGCCTTTGCTGGCCACAGTGAACTGGACCTTTGCTCTCCTTAAAATATATCTGCAAGGGAGGCACTGGTGGTATGAACACTCCCTTGGGAAGAGGAAGGCTTGCATTCAGGTCTCATAGCCAGATCTGGATCTTAAGAGGATGCCCTTGTGCAGTGAGTGATCTGTGAGTTCGGTTAATGTATAGTTGTTGCTTTCTCCTTCTGTGGGTGCTGGATTCCATCACTGCCAACTACAGGAAGCTAGCAGGAAGAGCAAGACAGGAAAGGCCATCAGTGTTATCTGCAGATTAGGCTACTCTAATCACAGTTTTCTACTTTTTACTCTCAGAATTAATTGACCCTTGTATTTGATAATTGTTAAACAAGGACTCTGTTAAACAAGGAATCTCATGTGTCTATGACCTGGTCTTGTATCTGCCCTGGTGGGTAAACCATTACATCCCATCACATATAAGGCTGTTAAAGAAAAAATGCAAAGCTCAAGAAACTGCTTTCCAGACTATAGTTTCTAGTGTGTTTTATGATGTAAAGAGGCTTTAACAATTTCCCTTTGGCAGTTTGTATGTGTTAGTCGTTTTGGGGCATTTTTGATTATGCTATCTAAGCTACACAAATAAGTCTCAAATTATAAGTTTCCAGAACTTCTATGGGTCACTCCTTACAGGTCCATGATTCTGGAAACCGTTGTGGTGAACGAGTGTTCTCACATTAGGTTATTCTTCATTAGATGTGTAAGAATCCACATGGCAGGTACTTTTTATGATTTTTAATTTTTACCCCCTTTTCTTATCTATATTTCTTCACAAAAAATAACACAGTCCCCATGTGAGAGGGGGGACTTTGTGATGGAAGCTGATAGTTTTTGTCCATGAAGATTCACTGTACCAGAGGAATGGTGGTCTCCTGGTGTAGCTTAAGGTGGAGCTGTCTTCTAGCTCAATTCAAGAGTGCCTTCAGGTCATCACCACTGTGTGATCTCAGGCCTGATTTGTTTCAGATAAAACTAAACTGAAAAGAGGCTTTGGGAGGATAATTACTGTGCCTCAGCTACTTGCAGATCACTGGACCATGTCAGAAGTGGTGATAAGAACCCCCCCAAACACATGTAGCATGGCCATTGGTTTCTCAGCACCAGCTGTTTCGCTTTATAGGTCTGTTCCTGTTGGTCTGCATTAGTCACTCATTTAAATGTAAACTCAATTTAATCGACTCTTTTGCTGAATCTGCTGACTGAAATGCAGCCATTGAAATAGCAGTTCCTTTATTACTGATCCCCCCAGAACAACAACAAATGGAAGTGCTGAGCTCTGCATTGTCTACACTTGACAGTCACAGAGCCCTGTAGGGAAGTGAGTCTAGATAAGAATGCAAGGAGCACTTACTGTTACACTTTTTATATATATATATGTAATTTTTTTAAACTCTTTTTTTTTTTTTTTAATTGTATTGATGCATAGCGGGCATTTAGGTACCTGGCAGTGTGATCTTTGAGATCTGCTGTAGGGAATGCACAATGTATGGAGGTGCCTAAAGCACCCTTTGGGCAAATTAAATGTATGATGAGTGTTATGGGCTGGAGCAATGTGATCTAACTTCCAAAGTATCAGCAGAATAAACTTTAGTTGAATAAAACTTGCTTAGAGATCGTACATATACATTTTTACAAACTGCCTCCTATTTGTCTTTCTGTTTTTAAGAGATGGAGCAGAAAAAGCTATCAGCCACATGGGAACTGAGGGAAAAGCTGGTCCTGTATTTGCAGCATACTTATCACTTCGTGTCTCAGTTCACATCTGTTTAAGTTATCTGTTTTTTGTTGCCCTGGCAATGAGAGCAAACACTGTGTTACTGCAATTTCTGACAATAACTCTCTGTTTCTGTACTCTGTTGTTCTAAGCTGGTCCCAGAGAGATTCACATAAAATCATTCTTTATAACCAGCTATATTTCATATAGACACTATCTGTAAAATAATTATGTTTTTCTGTTGTGCACATACCTTACAAGGGTATTAGTGTGTACCTATATAGGCCTTTATCCAGTTCTAACAGTAACTCCATACAATATAAACTCGATAAAAATCTGAAAACATGCATGCTCCTGGCTATGACAATATTCCACAGTTCTAAATATCATGTGCTTGAAATGTTCAACCAAAAAAAAAAACAAAAAAAACCAAAAAACAACAAACCCAAGAAGTTTAAAAATAATTATTATAGTGGTGCCTTTCTTGCTGTTGTGGAGCTGAAATCCTCCACACCATCTGCCTCTGTATGCAAGTGCAATTTTACACTCTGGCTTGTAAATATATTGTGGTCTGAAGTTCATGATGCAGACCTGTGTTCAGTGAGCAGCTCAGTGAGTGAAACAGCTGTCCTTGCTCTCAGAGATAAGGGTGTCTCCAGCTCTGTTCTCTGGAGGTATTCCTAAATGCATGATCAGCTTCTGTCTCCAGGTATGAGTTCTGTGGATTCTGGAAATTACACTTAGAGAGGGATGTGCACAGCATTACATGTGTAGTTCTCTTTTGACTTTATGCCTGTGTCTTCCAGTTAGAGTTTCTCCAGTCCATAGACTATAGGATGGTAGGAAAGCATTGTAAAAGAAGAGCGAATCTCAGGTAACATGGTGAAACAGTGATTGAAGGGTGTGATTCTGACATTGAAGTGCACCAAACTTTAAATTGGAAAGAAACTCTCGTGATTATTGGTAGATTTCAATTGAGGAAGAGAAAGATGAAGTTTAGCTTTTGAGTTGTTGGTCTTCAGCCAAGTAGGACAACAGAGCCAGCAAAACAGCTTCTGATCAAAGGGATCAATAGAGACCAGAAAGCGTCCTTTTACTGCTCTACCCTGTAAACACGATTTAGGAGGATGTCTCCATGGGCACCAACCTAAAAACTTCCAAAACTTTGATTTGGAAGGTATACCTTAAGTTGAACATTCCTGCAAAATACTGAATCCATTGCTAAAAATGGTAACAATAAAAGTTGTTTAACAGACTGCATTTGTCTGGCCAAGGCAGTAGATCGCATAACTGGAACTGGACACACCCAGCCTGCTGCTTCCATGTTGCCTATGGTATGGAATGTGGAGCTGGCTGGACAGGACACAGACTCCCTCTCAACAGCTAGGATCAAACCATGTCTGCTGCACTTACAGGCATGGTTAACGAGGTGGGGTTCTGAAGAATACTTAACTTCTTATTCAGAATAATATTTAACAGAGGGATAATTAAAAATTTGTGCAAAACCAACTTCAGGTAGTGAATTTTAAAAAGTAATGTGAAACCAAATACTTTGAGCACATCTCCTGGAATGTTGCTTGGGTTGCATGTCACAAAAGCATCAGATTTTTTCTTTTAGATGTATGACCTGCATCTCTAATAACTGTAAATTCATGCAAGGCATTGTTTTTTCATTAGTTGGAGGTTCCTGGAAAGACTGAAACACTTAAACTTGGTATATGCAGTGAGGTAAAGATACTAGAGGATGACATGCCATGTAAAGTATCATCAAATAAATATATGAGCAAAGATAGTCAGGAACTAAAATTTTTGCAAATTGTGCCATTAGTGCAGAAATACTGGTCAAGAGACAGAATGAATTTTTAATTTTAAATTTTTTTTTAAGTAATAAATTCAATCTTTCATGAATGTTTTTCCTATTTCAGTAATCATCTTGGGAAGAGTCTGCAGCTGCTGATGGACAGAGTGGATGAGATGAGCCAAGACATTGTTAAATACAATACCTACCTGAGGAATGTAAGCAAGCAGCAGCAGCAGAAACATCAGGTTGGTAACATGGAGAAACCTAAATGAGAGCATTTTTTTCACACAAAATATAGTTTAGGTTGTGTTGCCCAAGACAGATGAATTGGGATCTAAGCAAGATCTTTCAAAAATACACCTGTTAAGCAGTGTGGTGGGTTGACCCTGGCTGGGTGCCAAATGCCCCAGAAAGCAAATTTATCACTCCTCTCCTCAGCTGGGCATGGGAAAAAAAATGTGGAAGTCTCTTGGGTTGATCTAAGGGCAGAGAGAGATCACTCATCAATTACCATCTCAGGCAAAACAGTCTTGACTTAGGGTAATTAATTTAATTTATTACCAATCAAATCAGAGTAGGATGATGAGAAATGAACCTCAAATCTTAAAACACCTTCTCTTCACCCATCCCTACTTTTTGGGTTGAACTTCAGTCCCGACATTCTCTCCTTCCCCCTCAGTTCATCATAACATCTCTGCTGCTCCTTCCTCCTCAGGGATAGGTCCCGTCACATTCCTCCCTTGCTCCATGGGCTGCAAGGGCACAGCTACTTCACCATGTTCTGCACCACAGGCTGCAGAGGAAATCTCCTTCCTCACTGACCTTGGTCTGCAGGGCTGTTTCTCTCACATACTCTCATTCCTCTCTTTTAGCTGGTATATTTCCCTTTTTCCCCCCCATCTGAAATATTTTATCCCAGAGGTACTGTCACTGTTGGGCTTGGACTTGGCCAGTGGTGGGTCCATCTCAAAGCCAGCTGCTGTTGGTCATATTGGACGTGGGGGCAGCTTCTGGCAGCTTTTCACAGAATACACCCCTGTAGTCCCCCTGCTACTAAAATCTTGCCACACAAACACAGTACAAGAAGATTTATAAAATGGGTTGGTCATACGGCAGTTACCAAATGAATTCACTTCTAGTGGTATATGGTATGGATTTAGCTTTCTTTGCTATTTTACATGTTTATTAGTGATTTAGGATAAACCAAAATAATTTACAAATACACCATGGATACAGAAGTAATAAATTCAGTAAATGAAAGGGGTGAAACTACAAGTTTTGCTCCAAACCAAACTGTGTCTTAGTACCATCACATGTAGTCATGCATCTAGAAATAAAGAGACATAGTCCAGTGGACTGTGAAGAAGTTGGACTGTTCTCTGATTGAAAAGGACATTTGAGTCATGTTTTGTATCAATGAATAGTGATGCTGATTGGGCGATGCTGACTTTCAATTTCTGGTGCCAAAGGGCCTCTTTAAAATCCAGAGCATTAGTGAATTAGAATTAAAATCCGTTGATTACAGAATCTTGAGTATGAAGAGCAGCACTAGGTGACCCTGCTTGAGCAGAAGGGTTGGACAAGGCGACTTCCAGAGGTCCCTTCCAACCTTAACTATTCTGGTGTTTGAAGACAATATTACTTTCTTTGCTCTTGCTGCACAGATACAGCAATGCTCTGTCCGACTGTAGGAGGATGGTGGTAAATGGGAAAAAAGCACTATGAGAATTATTTGAAAGTCTGGAGAGAAGATTTTGATGAACAGAATTCATATAATGTGCTAAGTTAACAAGTTACTTGCTTACTCAAGAGATTCCTGCATGAAGAATAAATTTGAGCTCTTTTATCTAGCACACAGAGATATGACAAGATTCAATATTGGCCAACTGAAAATGGCAGATCACTTTTAAGATAAGATGTTGCACTTACTGCCACACAAAATGATTATTAAAAAGACTTCATCGCTGACTGTTTTAAAATCAAAGTTACTATTTTTCACATAAGTAAAGTGTAGCTTGAACAGGGAATATTTTAGGGAAACAGCACATGATCAGTGGCCATGGAATTCCCAAGGACATGGAAGCTTCATGCATGTTATCTTCAGATTTTTTTTTTTCCCTTATTGCCTAATTTGAATAGAAAGATGACATCTACTTCAAAGGCTTTTGTTAACAACAAGGGGATCTATTTATTTTGAAAAGCAGAGCAAAGTAGGTTCCATGGTGTCTCACTTAATTTCTTTACTAACTATAGCTGCTTTAGTAGTGGCTCATTGCAGCATACTTAGTGGTCGTAACTTCATTTCTAAAATGGAGCAATTGTGATTAAGAGCAAGCCATTTCAATAAAGAATAATAGGCAGACTGCTGAGAAGTGAATGGGGTAATGCAAAGAAAGAAGAAACTGCATGCAATTCACATACAAATATGGGCATTTCAGATTTTATTTTTAACATTGTCCAAAAACATGTATTTGTCACTACTACTGGAAAAAAAATTACTTCATTTGATTGTGCCACCAAGTAAGAACTGTTTTCAAACTCATTGGATCACAAATACATTTAAGTAAGCAAGAGGAAACACTCTGTACTCTTTGTCTCCTTAAATGCTTTTTTGTTATGTTGAATGTGAGGACTTAGAAGACAAACTTTATAACTAAATCTTCACTGCCACATACAGTATGAAATCTCACATAGTTCCTCAGTTTATGAGCTTTACAAGAACAAATGTTTATCTGATAGCTGCAGAAACGTTTGTCTCAATTTTTATAAAGTTTGAGTAATCTCTGTGGCAAAGAGAAGTACGGAAAATAAATTTTTTCTTATACATATATCAGAAAAACTTTTACAAGCTGCTGTTCTAGCATATTAATGGAGAAATGAACCATTGTGCTTGGTTTCAGCCACCACTTTGTTCTCGGTTTGGAGTTAATATTTTTTGGCTTAAAATACCTTATTTAATCAAGTTCTCTTCCCCTTTAACATTAATATTGTTTTGACCTTTAACTTGCATAAAATAGAGAGTTTTTGATTCGTGCAACTATCTGAGATGGTGGCTTCTCATACCTACATATTCCACCCTTGCTTTTCTCTATTGCATGAGGTAGTAGAGGCCTTTCTCAGCCATGCTGTATTCTTTCCATCAGATACAGTGTTTATCTCTGAAAAATTTTAGAAGCTAGCCCCACTACCTCAGTACTATATGATTCTCCATTATCTCACCTTTTTAAGGTGTCAGTGTGCGGGGTGGGGAATGCCTTGTTGCCAGTGAATTCACAGTAAATTGTGAATTGCATTTTATTGTTTGTAGTAACCTGAATTGCATTAAATAATGTAATTTTTAAAACACCCTTGCTGGTTTGTTGAAAACATCTGAAAAGAAATTTTTTTTACAGCTTTGTAAGTCCTGCTGCATTTTGATGCTGTTGTTTTATTTTCAGTATCAGCAGAGACGTCAGCAAGAAAATATACAGCGTCAAAGCCGAGGAGAGCCCCCTCTTCCTGAGGAGGACATCAATAAGCTTTTTAAACCACCACAACCACCTCCAAGAATGGAGTCACTCCTTATTGCAGGTAATGTTTAGCAGTGCTTTCAAATTACCTTTTAACATAAGAATATCTGCTTGGGGAAAAGTGCAGTTACATTCTTCGAAAGTATTTAAAGTTTTCATTACCTTTACCATTATGGTGTGATATTTTGGCTTGGTAGCATTGCAGATCCTATCCTTGATATTGTAAATTTGAGATTTTAAAGAAGAGATGGAGAAATGCTCTACAGGGAAGGTTTTCTGCATAATTGGGTGTAGCTGCCCCCTTCACTCATGCCCCAGCTCCTCCCTCAGCTCCAGAAGTCCATGACCTGTACAGATAAGACTCAGGAATAAGCTCTTTGGGCTTGAGCTTCTGATTCTGAGCAGTTGACAGCAGCCCCAGGTTATTTATAATATTTCTAGGTCTGAACTGGTTGTTGCAGCAACTGAGAAGGTTTTGCTTTTAATTTCAAGCAGAATGGAGATAATTTACTTCTTTTGTATGGCCAGAGATTTAGGGAAACTATCCCCGTATTCTTGCACTGCCAGGAGAGGAAAAATATAAATGGGAACAAAGCATAGATAGTTAGAGCTACCACCCCCCAGTTCCTTCAGTTCACTGGTGGGCTGCAGGCATAGCCACTGTCAGTGCCTGTCCTGTGCTTCCTGAAAGGGTAAAAATACCTGGGAACTCACAGTGTCAACAGAGAGCAGGCAACCTTGGTGCCCTGCTAAGTAAAAGAAGTTTGGAAAATGTCATGAGAAAGCAAATTGTTTAACTGTATCAGGCTTTTTGGACCAGATAGCTATCAGTTTGTTTTGTACTGAGAGAAAATTCAAAATCCTGGTAATGTACTGTACATCAAAGAGTGCTTTGACATTAAAGAAAAAGTGGATTTGAATTACCCGAATTTTGACGTGAGCAAGAGATTATTATTTTAATATTTAATAGTTTCACAGTGATAATAAGTGCTGTGTTTAGAAGAAAGAATATTCTTGATTTATCACTCCTTACAGAGGCTTTTAGAAAACTCTATTGTTTTTATAGTTTGTAGCAGTTACTGAATCCTAACAGCATTAAAGTATTTAAATATTCAGCTCTAGCAGGGCTTATAAATGCAACTGAAGAGTGTATATGTGTAGATGTGTGTTTTATGAAAGTGAAAGCTTAGGATGATTCACCCCTTATGAGAGAAGGAATTGAAAACTATTATACTTAAAGGAAAAGACAGTTTTCAGCCAAAGCACTTTCTTTCTTTGTTCTTCTATCATAGTCAGGGGAAGAATTGAAATCATCCACTTCAACTTTGATGAAGTAAAGTTTGTGGATAAAGAATAAAACTTAGCTCTTTGTCTCTGAGGCATTGAAAAACTTTTCAAATAGAGCGTTAAATCGAGAGTTTATTTGCCTTCTAAACACACTTAATTTTGATTAAACTGGCTTCAGGTTTTGCTATTCGTAGCTAACAAGGGAAATAACTTGTAGCTGTAAGAGTATAAAAATGTTTTGATGGGCACATTTGATTTGTAAAGCATTGACAAATCTTCATACCCTGATGATTTTTGAAATAAAGTTAATTGTTAGGTAGAAAAAAAGGCTAGCAGAATGTCTGAGAGGAATGGCACAATTTTCATTGTGCTGCTGAAAAATACTTCTTTCAAATATTTTAATAGAGAAAGCATATGCATAAGAACAGAACTGAAATTTAGTCTTGTAGAATTTTTAGAGCAGCTAAATTGTAGAATTAATGTGATTGAGCTTTCAGTTCAGCAGCAAGAATTGCTTATTCTTTTTATTGTCATATGTATTTTTAGAAATTGTATGTAGTATTGCTGGAAAATTAAGGGTTTTTTTGAGCATACCAATTTACCTGTTTTCCTAACTTAATTTCTTCTTCTTCCAAAACATATTTGGGCATCCTGAAAATGTAAAATTCCTAAGTGTGGAGTAGTTGAACAGAGTTAGTGGCTTCTCTATAAATCCTCAATGATTCACACACATTTTGCTTTTGAAAAACTATGTTCTGGGATGTCTTTCTGAATTTCAAAACTGACAAGGGTTTACTCTTTCCTTTTGACAGGTCAAATTAATACCTATTGCCAGAATATTAAGGAGTTCAACGCACAGAACCTGGGCAAGCTTTTCATGGCTCAAGCTCTCCAAGATTACAATAACTGAAGAAACTTTGCTGAAGCCTTCAACAAGAAGAGTAATTTACAACTTTACACTGTTCATGATCATCTTGAAACTTTATTATATTAGGAGGAAAGTCTTGTAAAACAGAGTCAGCTTGGTTTATGTAGAATTCTCTTACAATAAAGGCCCATTTTAATGATACTTTAGTATTTTCTTGCTTGTTGGCTGAATTGAACTGGAATTTTCTGTGGTCACTCAGGTTTTATAAATGTTTGGCAGTTATTCATGTTTAGTCATAGCAAATAATACAGGTTTTATTTAACTTGGAGTCAGAAATAAAAACAAATATTACAAATGTTCAGTATAACTGACTTAGAGAAGAAATTTAAGATTTCCCAGTTTTGGTTGAGAAGTTACAACTGCAATGTGCTAGACACTTGGGGCAGTTGCTCATTTTTATTTTAATCTGTTTGGACAGTCTTGTGCAATGGTCCTTCTGTATCACAAATGTTTCTTAGACTTCACATTCAGAACATACAAAACCAGTGGAACATGGGGACTGGTCACCACCATATTTTGTCTTGTTCCCATTTCCTCTAGCTGCCACCAGCTGGATTGAAATCAGAATCTGGAACAAAAAGCTGGAATGAAAACCAGTTAATGGTCGGACTTAGAGATCTCAAAGGTCTTTTTCAACCTAAGCAATTCTGTACAATCCAGTAATGCTACTGAATTGTTCATGACAGAAAGTCCAGACGTAGCTGGAGCAGCCAGTGCGGTGTAAAAGAGCAGCATCTGCTGGAGCTTTGTCATGTGGATGAGTCTTTATTCCTGAACTTGGTCTACTTATCTTTTTAACAAGAAAGTTAAAGATTTAGTACATGGCAACTTACATGTGTTGCTGTCAGGATTTCATATTTTTTTCCTCTTGAATTCTTGCATATTATTATATGAATACCAAGAGCCTAAAATGGCTGAAGAAGTGTGGTTTGGTCTTCTAAAATAATATCCTCTAAATATGGACCTAGCATGGAATATTTCAGCCTCTAAGGTGAATATTTTGGAAAGACATAAGTGTGTGAAAGCTCAGGTTTAGACTAAGTACTTATTCTTTTCCAGTCTAAACTATAGTGATTGCAGTATTTATGTAGATATGCATGCAAATTTTGTTCAGCCCTCACATATCTGTCAAATTGCCAGGCTGATATTTTACTTTGGAAACCTTTGGCACCTTTTCTTTCTGTTAGCTTTCATACAGTGAACTTCTCTGAAATCAAAGATCACTGAAGTATCCTGCTACAGTACCACATAATTGAGTTTCACTTCCTATACAAAAAATATTCAAACTGTGTTAATTTTTCGAGTTTTCTGTAGCACCAAAATAACCACCAGGGAATAGAAGTAGGAGCAGATAATTAGGCTAAGATGAGATATTTGAGAGAGAAAAAAAGATCTTCTGGATAACTGGGAATAGAAGACTGACTCTGTATGTGTATGGAAAGAAGCAGCAGTAACATACATACTATGAGGTGTAAAGTTAGCAAAACAAATACTTGGAACAGGTTAAAAGCAACCTGGGTGTTTTGAATTAGTTCTTTAGGGTTGAGGATGTAAATGGAGAAAGAAGGCAGTAGTAATCTGCGCTGAAGTTTAACAAGCTCAGTGGATTTTATTTAGCCAGATTGAAAATGTCTGTTGTGCTAAATGTCAATTAAAGTCCATTAAGAAATAAGGAAGACTTCAGCAGAGATTTGTAGCTTCTCGAGGCATAGACTGTGTCAGAAAGGGAAATGAGATACAAAAGTAGGTGAGGTGTAAGCAGATTTTGGAGATGATTTAACTGTTTTGTGCTGAATGACACTTCTGTCATGGTGAAAATAATCAAGAGGAAGCTCCTCTGGGCGGCAAGAGAGGTGGAGTCACTTGAAGGTGTTGATCAATAAAAGAGAATCAACATCTGTGGAGATTGGAGATTAATAGGGATGGGGCTGCATCTTCATACTAGATTCAGTGTGGACTTTCCCCACTATCTATTTCTGTATCTTTGCTTTTACTTGTTCTTTACCTGTTCTTTGTTCTTTAATGTGAGCTGGCAGCTCATTCACCACACGATACCTCCTTTCTGTTCCTGATTATCATAGCATTACCTGTTTTTTCTGCTTTCTTGTCTGTGAAAGGCTTTTTTGTATACTAGTGAATATGTGGTGACATATACTAGTGTGACATAGTGTCTTTGAGAAATAAAGAAGTAACAGCTTCTTTTTGGTCAGCAAGCCATTGCAGAGGCAGGCATGGCCTCTGCCCCGTGGTTCCCTCTCCACAGGTAACACATGCACACAGGAGACCAAATGTGCACACAAGGGAAAACCTGCCCTGTGGTTACTCGTTACACACACGGTCTGCATCAAGTTGTCATCTCCTGTCAGGCTCCCAACCCTGCAGGTTTGTGTTGGGATAATTGGCTTGTAATTTATTTTTTATTTCTGCAGAACTTTAATCCTTGTAAGATAAAGTGTTACTATGGTATCCATCTCTAATTGGTGTGAATATTACAGGCTCTCCAAGCTAGATGTGCAAGTCTTTCAAAAGTGACATCTGAAAGGAGAAAAAAGGTGACAATTATCTTAGTTTTGATGCTGGAGAAGAACAGCATTTCTTCTAGGTTTTTAATACTTAGCATCTTCACCAGTATACCTGGTGAGATTTTGCTGTGAGATTTACTGTCTCTGTTCCACTGCTACTTGCAAAATGTTTAATTGTACTGATAATTGGAGCCAGCATGGATGTGAAGCACTGTTTCCCTTAAACACAACACTGGCTCAGGTGCCAGTGTCATGGCTGCCACTTACAGGTGCCTCTTTCCCAGTACCCTTGTTCTGTGTAGGCAAAAAGGCTTTGCTGGTGAAGGGTGGGGTGGATGCAGCTTGGTATTGCATAAAGGGGCAGAAGTTCCATGCTCTGGTCGTTTGAGGTAGTCACAGCAATGGATGGTGCATGCTCCCACTCAGCTCAAAGCAAGGTGGAACAAGTTAATCTCAGCATTTCTAACAGACTGAAATGTGTCTGGTTGGAGCAGCATCCCAGTTATGCTCAGGACAGGCCGTAGGAAAAGTGCTAAACTTTGGAACTTTGGACCATCTATTGGTTTAACTAAAAAAAAAAAAAAAAAATTAGATACAGTTAACTGCCACAGCTGTCGTCAGAATCTAGTCCTTAACATTTAAGGAAAATGAAACTAAATGGGAGAGCATTTCTGTTATCTGCACATACTTGATGTGACCTTGCCTTGACATCATGATATGATGCACTGTTTCCGTTCTCTGTTTGGTATTCTCAAAGTTGGATCAGACTCCATCTAAGCTGTAAAGCATTCTGCTGCTGACTGCCCACTGGAGGAAGCACAGGGTGCTCCCCCACTTCTACCCAGGTTATCATGTTCTCTTTTCTTTTCTGCTCCCCTGATACTCTCCCAAATACTTAAAACATTTAGGAGGCATAATTTCTGTTCCTGTGTGTCCTGTTGAAGTCTGGACACGTATGCAGAGCTGACCAGTGTGGGTATAAGGAACTGCCACGTAAGGATGGGTAGTGTTTGTGCAGATGGAAATGTGCACAGAGGGGCAGTGTAGAGATCTGAGTGAGGTTGCAGATGTCCTTTTTGGTGCTAGCAAGGATGCTCAATGGGATTGGCATTGGCAACCAATAACGTTTGTAAAGAACATTTGACATCTTTGTGTTTGTGCTCTTATACTTTGCAAATTTCTGTGCCCATGCATTCATCTTGTTGGTCTGTATTGCTCAGTTTTTTGCCTTCTGACAAATCTGTGATATGACAAATCACGGGTGACAATCTGAGGCATCTTTAAGAAGCAAGCACTATTTAATGGTTCTTGCTTGGCAGCCAAAGGACTCTGAATGCTCTGTTGAGATGTCGTTAGGAGCTGGTGGTGCAAATAATATCCCAGTCAAAATCTGTGCAGTGTGTGCAGCAAGAGGAATTGAATTGCTGTCTGTAGAACTGCTTCTCATCCGGATTGACAGCCCTGGGGTGAGAGATAAGTCCCTCATGATTTTCCATGCCTGTGCATTTCTCCCCTTGAATTTTATACTGCCTTTTAATTTTCTTCAGATTTTGCCCAGAGCTTGTTGATTTTTAAGCAAAACCAGCATGCTGCTCTAAAAACCATGCCTTCTGTCATTATATTTACTTTTCCATGAATTCTTCTGAAAAGCTTTGTCTGCAGTTGGAATGATGTTTTAAATTTTGTGATCTGAACATTCCACTTATGGTGGAGGTTTGATTTGCTCAGGTGTCAGATATGGTCCCAAGTTCAACTTTCTCATGCCCCTGCCCTTCAGCTGCAGGGCCCTTAAAGCCTTGGCACTGCTCAGGAGATGGTGGTGCTGCTCTTTGGACTAGTCCAGAGGGACTCATTTGGAAGCTTTTCATGTCGACTTTACTACTGGAAGGAGGTTTATACAAAGTTGGCCTTGTGTTTTATTTTTGATCTTTTATTGACAGAACAGATTGCTGTTGACAGAACTCATCATATGCTTAGCAGTAGTGAACTGTGCAGAGCTGTGGAGGATGTCTAAAAACAACAGCTTTGCAAAAGGCTCCTTACTGAGAGAAAAGCAAAAGACTCCTTAATAAAAGTTAATGTCTTATTCAATTAAAGCAAACATTTATATGTGAGGAAAAATGGCGAGATCCATTTTACAGTGATATTAAACGGCATTAGAGTGTCACTAAAATAAACAAGGAAGAGTAGCAATGTATTAATCCATCAGAAACACAACTGAAGCCTTCCAAACTTCATAAGATGAAAAGGATATGTGTAACAAGGATTACCATTCTGGTTTGAATGATCAATTTATTCAGTCTCTCCATTGCTGAGGGTGATGTTGCTTAAATGTCATACGATGCATCAATCTTTTTTTTCCCTTCTGGATTTGACCAATACATATATAGTTTTATATATGTCATGTTTTCATTATTCAGTGTGTGATTTCATCCCTTATCTCTCAGTAAAACTTATGGAGAGCAATATCCCTCAGGTTAGAAAGTTGAAATCTGGTTGAAAGCTTTTAGGGGTCTCATAATACATGCAGTGTTTGCTTGCTTGTGTATCCTGATATTTGAAAACAAAGCACTTAAATAGGCTTTCTCTGTCACAAAACTGGGGTTTTTTTGTTTCAAAATATTTCACTTTGCTTCTTTAACATTAGCACATTTAATTATTAGCTCACAGATTGCATCTAACGCAGAAAAGCATATTATATCATTGGAACTCGCCATTTGCAGTAGACTTGCCTTTTTCAAGATGTTGTAAAAAATGTGCTTGAAAGGGAAGTCCTGATTAATAATGACCAATTTATGTATTTTAGAAGTTAGTAGATCAAGGCTAGTCTGTCTTGCAAGAATTTTAATACATGAGCAGTTTCTGTTGTGGACCAAATGTGTGATTTCCACACAGATATTTATTTTTTTCATTGGGGAAAAAAAAAAGGCAGAAAAAGCATGATCATATTAATTCCTGTGCAGAAGTCTGGCAAATCTGTTGTTACTGGCTATGAAGAAAATAGTTTCCAATATGATTAGCAATTACAAATTCCAGTGATGTTAACAACTTCTTTTCATGGACTTTAAGGTCATATTAAAGTTAATAATTTTTAATGGGACTCCTGCAGTCATATTCTAAGACATCTGTGTTTCTAGTATTGTTAGGGGGGAAAACCCTTTCAGCTCATAGAAGAGCACTTTCTACAGTTATATATGTGAGCACAAGCAGTCATGGGCTTGGTTTCTTGTGGCTTTTTGGTGTTCTTAGTTCAACCACAAATAGCTGTTCACAATGACTCCTACACACAGCTGCCACATTAGATGTTCATTTCTCTCTCCAGGAGTTTCTCACTTCTGAGCGGGTGCTGGTCCAGCCTGTGGCCGTGGCTCCCAGCCCGCTGGGCCGCGTGTCCTGCGGGTCTGCCCAGGACCTCGGGGCTCAGCCCGCTGCTCTGTCCCATAACTGTACTTGGCCAGTGAGTTCAGAAGGTATCAGACAAGCTAAGAGACTGCATGACTGTGTTAGCTCTGCCTCGTTAGAAAAGCTCAACATCATCCTTCATTAATGCTGACACCACCAGCTGTGCACAGCACAGAGTGTGTGAAGGGGAGGCTGTGCAGATCTGCATTCACAGGGACCACCAGCATCCATCCTGGGCTGGCTAATGTGGACTGCAGTCAAACAAGCTCTTTGGAAGTGAAGAACTCCCCGTTTGCAAATTGATTTTTTGTTAACAGTTCCAAGAGCATTTAATTTAATCCCCACACTCCAAGGAAAACGTCTGTTTAGGGGGGATAGCCAGACATTTTAATTTTATGTATCAATAGAAGGGAAATCAGGTAATTTATGAGAGGCTTCTGCATCAACCACCAAACCACTTCCATGGTTGTAAGGTGACTGGTTTGTGTTTGTCTATAAATTACACATGCTGGCAGAAGAGTCAGCATTTGTGGGTGTGAATATTTCTTAAATCATAAGAACTTTCATTAGATATCACATTATTAGAAGAGACTTTTTTTGTTTATATATGGTATTTTTCATCTCTCTTAAATAAGTGGCACAAATCAGGCATCTGTCTGAAATTCCTCATCCCCTTCATAGGCGGCCGCTGATTCTTCCTCTCTTGGGACAACCAAACTTTACTTTTCTCCTACAAAACACAGAAGGGTATTCCTCACTGAAGGAGGTGAAAGAGGACCTGGGCCGTGGGCTTAGCAATCCCAAAGGAGGAAACCCCCATTCCTGGCGAGAAGCTTGTCCATGTCTTGTTGCTCACCAGTCACAAGCTCTGCCTGCCACCAGGCCATAGCAGTGAATGTGCCACTCTAGGCACTAGAGTGTCAGTAGTGCTGTTGATAGACATGGGTGAATAATTTTTTTTTGTAGAGGGCAGCTCTTCTTGATTTGAAACATATGAGCTGCTTCTTCATTCACATCTGCCTGGCAGTACAGACATGAGCACAACAGGAATCTTACCTAAACCCGGATACAATAGATCCAGATAAAGGTCCTCCCTGAGAAGGCCCTTGAATCCCGGTGCTCCATTCCTCCAGCACAAGAAGTAGCAATTCTCTTTTGTATTTTCTGAGTGTATGCTCCTTAAGACAGATGCTGTCATCTGTCATATGCATTTAAAGTACTTCATGTGCTCAATCCAGCCCATGCTCAGCAGGCTCTTGATATCATTTGGAGAATCTAAGTATAATTGCCTTATTATTACATCTTATGGAGAAAATAGTACATGATTAGGCTATTAAAAGGTTATGTACTGAGTAACAGGATGAAGATTGCACTGACAATTCAGGTTTTTCCTGTCTCTTGAGGGCTCAGATTTCCAAAGTCTAGTAAAACAGAAATTATTATATGAATTTGTGTAGATTGCCATGCCAGCTGTATTTGAGGCTGTGTTGGAGACACAGTTACTCTCTCTTGAGAGCCAAGAGAGTGGAAAGCAGCAGCACAATGCAATTACCTGCTATGTGTACCTGACAGCAGAGAGGTGTTAATGAGCTGCTTTGCTACCTGCCGAACAGCAAAGCCGTGTTGAGGCCAAAATGCATAGATGTGATGGTCTGGTAATGCTACCAGCCAGAGAAGGTTGTTCTGCCTCCCCTCTTCTTAGCACCTGATTTTAATTTCTTATGTTTCTTAATTCTGTAATTAGATCACTATGTTGCTTATTGTCAGCCTTCAGCCTTGATCGGTCTTTCAATTTTAAGATCAAAACCTATTTTTCTTTATGGAAGTGCCAGAGCTTTTCATATGAAACTCTAGTTTTCCTTCTCTTTTTTCTTTTTCTTCCCCTTTTCTGTAACCTCAACCTTGGAAATAACTGAATCCCTTGAGCTAAAGCTTCCCAAAAAAGATCCTATTAGTCAGACAGCTAGCATCAGGAATGTTTAGCCTGAATTGTTCAAAGTTATCCTGAAGCAGAGTATTACAATGGAAAATGTTAAGTAGCTTCCTCATAAGTGTAGCTACTTGTGCTGCCAGTAATATCCTTGGCCTTGTAGAGAATGTTCTTGTGCTAGCTAAATTAGATTAACTAGGAAATTTGCTCATTCTTTAATGTCTATCAGATTTGAGACTTCTAGGCTTAAGCCTGCTGCCACTAAAGCTGATGGTGAAACTATTGGATTCTGTGTGAACATGGACTTTTCAGGGGTGATGTGAAAATTTTGTACTGTTGAAATCTGTTAGTATTAAGAATATAAGAATATAGGCATTACAGTGCAAAACTAAAGAGAATAGCTTTCAGACCAGACTTAAGTGTGAACAAGAATGTGTATGACAATTCAGTCAGTTTTAACGTTAGCTTGTAAAAATCTGTAAGTGTATTAAGAACATAAGAGTTCCCATGGCTTCTGGTAAAATTACATTTTTAATATTGTATAAAAAAAATCATTTCATGAAGGGTTCAATTCAATTTTTCTGAATGCTTCATATATCTGAAGAATTATAACTCTTGGGAGACCATAATATAATATCTAAAGTCATATTGGTATTTAATGTTTTGTCATTGTAGTTCTGCTTTCAGCCTCTGCACCTTATTCCATTACCCTCAAATATGCTGTGGAATTATTCAGATTTAAATAGCTTTTACCTCTGGCAAGAAAGCAATTCTGATTGTATTATCTGCATTGTTTTTTTAAAGAAACTGATAACATAACCTGCTGCCCTTTTCAACTGGAGATGGCTGCCTGGTGGCACTATTTAATAGCAGGCAAACAAGTAGGGTCCCAGCTGGCATATTGTCACTGGGATGTATAATATGTGCTCTGCTCCTGAGAACAGTTGAGGCATTTGCAGATTTAAAATACTGAAACATTTTGTCCTGTATTTTGTATGTGTTAGGCAATTTTTTTGTCCCCATGAAAATCCAGAGTATTTTCAATGCTGTGTCATGATGATTTTGAATCCCCAGAGGCTTTTTTTTTTTTTCAGAGATAAATACCTGCTGTGGCAGGGCATGGGCCAGCCCAGAGCTGTCTTTGGGAGTTCAGAGGGATGAATGATTGCCTGAGGTAAGTCACCTTGCTGGGCTGTGGTACCCCAGCTAGCTGGGGTCCCTTCTGTGTGCTGTGCACAGCACAGGCAGCCCCGGGCTGGGAGCCTCAGGGAGCAGCGCACTGTGTCTGAGCTGAGCCATGCTGCCCAGCCTCTGACATTCCCTGCAACGTGCCAAGGAATCGAGAGGGAAGGAGGTTTAAGGATAACCTCTGTGCCAGCACCTCCCCAGTTTGAAAGCAAGAGTTGATGGTGACTGAAGCCAGCACTTTTACTGGCCATTCATGGAGAGCAGAAGCCTGTTCCTGGCAGAGGAGATCTAAAATGTCCAGGGGCAGGAGTAGCATCCAACCCATTCATATCCACCATACAAAGAACTGTAGCACAGTAAGTGCTCATACTTGAGCACCTTGCAAAGTGATCAGCTCAGCTACAAACGAGCTGCTCTCTTTTGGATCACTCTGCTGAGCTAAATGGGAGAACTTCTTTGAAGCTTGTTCATGGCTGATTTTAATAGCAGCAGTCTCATCTTGTTGTATGGGGCTTTAATTGTGCACATCCCATTAGTGCTAATGGCGTTATCCACCTGAAGTCCTGCACATGAAGATGGGACTATAAATCCAGGGTTGCAACCTCATTAAAGTTGTTTATTTCACATGTAATATAGCCCTTTTGCCACCAGGATACCTTAATTCATTGCTTTATTTGTCCCTTTGAATGAAGTCTTCTCATCTCAAGATCATAACTGCTTCTGTGCTGTGCCCTGAGGTGACCACTCACACTTTTCTCCATCTCTATTGCTCAGCATGGCAAAAGAAAAAAGCCCAGACCCACCTCCTGTTAGACTCTAATACAGAGAATTTATTTTTAAAAAATCTTTCAGGCCTCACCAATTCCTGCATTGTTTTTCATTACGAGTGCTGGGAGGTGCTGCTAGGCCATGCAATTTCTCAGTGCAGTTTCCCATTGCTTTTGGTGATAAAGCTGTACTCAATGCTTCCCTGCAGGTGGTGAGGGCAGGGCACAGTGAAAGTAGGGGCAGCAGTGCTGGGCTGGTGCTGGAGAAGGGGTGTGTGTGCAGCAGGGAGTGAGATGCTCTGGCATCTGGGCCTGAGGTAAAGGCAGGGGGAAAAGAGAAGGTGGGAAAGCCAGGAGAGAACTGCAGTCTGCAGACATGAAGAGGGCTAACTTTAGTGAAGAGCAAGTGTCCACAACTAGTGGGATAAAAAGATGGATTTCCCCAAGTGACAAAAGCAGGTTCAGGTGTGACCATTTACAAAAACGTGGTAGTTTGTGAGCAGATGGAGTGTGCTGTTGGCACACAGCCTGTGTGGGCTGCTGGGCAGAGATGTTTGCTCTAGTCAAACAGGAGGAGACATTTCTGACAAGTAGGTACCTTGGTCTCTGCTTTCTTGTAGTCTTTTCAACCTGAATCCTGCTCATCACTGAAGGGTGATACATGCAGGAATAGCAGGGCCTTTTCTGAGTCCTCACAAATTGTGGATAGCAAAAAAAAAGTTACACTGTAATAGCCTTTGCTTTGAACTTCTAAATTTTTCTTTGCAAGAGTAATTTTATTCATGCTGGTTATTAAAAGCTTTGTCATCTCCAGGCCAAGATTTTCTCTTAGTAGTTCACCAGCTCAGAGCCTATCACAGGTTGCCCTGACATGACTGGTTTGCCAAAGACAGGAAGTCTGAAGTCTCCAAAGGGGGGTATAACAAGAGTAATAGCTATTAAGAATATGTGTCATTTCTGACATGGAAGGGTTGAAAAACCTGCTTTAGGTCCATGTTTCTTGGTTTGGATTTGTATGAGTGTTGTGGTTTTGGTGGGAGGACACTGAGGTTACAGGAAGGACTGGGGGAAGTTCTTTGTCCAGCCTGGCATGTCAGAGGGCAGTGGATCTGGGACCAGCTTTAAAACAGGATGTGTTTCAAAAACATTGGTAGGAAGGTGATCACTAAGAGGGTAAGCAAAGGGGGAGATAATTTTGGAATGTTTTGGTGGGGGAGAGGAAAAGTTAGGAATTAGGAAGGCACAGAGCTATTTACCTGCCCTAGTAACTCAACTGACTTGAGGAAATGCCGATGTGTGAGGGAGACATGAAGGGCAGATGCAAAGATGGGTTTTCATATTACTGAGTGTGAAGATTTCTGCCTGAGAGGCAGCTCAAACTAGGTATAAATATGAATGTGAGCAGACTGAAGCCAGTGATGAGCAATTTTCTGCAAGTAGTGAGACTATGCTGGTGACATGGGAAGAGAGAGTAGGTGTCTGTGTAGGGCAATGCTGGGTGAAAATGGTCTTGGTGGAACAGGAAATTTTTTTCTCAGGTATTAGTTTACAGATGACACTTCATTCTGAAGAACTGGAATGTATCCTCACCACTTACATCTGCAAATCAGAGCTATCACCAAGGCTCCCGAACTCATCACATCCCCCAGCACCATCTTGCTGTTGTCTAGTGACTGCCATTTCTGTTTGTGTGTGTCTCTTTCAGAATAAGCTTTGCTAGCATTGCAGAGCTTCCCCTTCACTGCTGCACACAGTTTGCAATACTAAGCTCGCCGAGTCAATTTGCAAGTGTAGTTATCCTGGTTTGGAGCATCTCATTTGGAGATGGAGCCAGATGAGACAGCAGCAATATTGAACTCCGTGTTGTGACTCAAAACAATGACCAAAATAAAACTCCTTCACACATTTATTTCCATTTCCATTTTATTTTCTTACTTATTTAAGTGAATAATTAGGATTCACTGGTTGCTCCCAAGTATGTGCTTGACCCAAGGTTTCATGGTACCCTGGACAACTGAATCCCCCTTAGAGATGTTTCGGATTAAAACTCTTAAATTTCAGGTGTGCTGAATGCTTCTGTCTGCTCTGCTGTGATAAAGGCATGCTTGCCCTTGGCACACTTTCAAGCTACAGCATTGCAAACATGGCCAGTATCCAGGCACAGCTTTCCCTCTCCCCATCCATAACTGAGACCATAATTTCCAACCATCCCTCGATGCCCTGCTGGCAAGGCAAGCAGCTATGCCAGCAGTGCAGTCATTCAATTTGTGCAAGCCTAGGGATACCATGAGGACCCTTCAGTCAAGGACTCTTCAGTAAAACTGCTGGCTCTACCCCTTTTGTGATAATCACAGACATTTATCTATTAAAAGAAACAAATTCAGACACTGTCAGTTTGTACTGACTTTTTGTTCTTCCGCTCAGATCTGTTTTTTTTGTTCCAGAAGCTGTGCAGGTTTTTGTAATTTTTAAGAGGTCTTATTTTTGACCAAATCAGCACAACATAGTAGTGACAGTAAAAATTAGGCCATTTTATTTTAACATCTGACTGTGAATTGTATTTGACAATGGCAGGGAACAAATAAAGACATTCTGTTGTTTCCCTGTGAAATGAGGGGGGTCTTGTTGGTTTTTTTTGGGGTGAGGAGTGTTTCTTGCTCTTTGGTTAGAGGTTTTTTTGGTCATCTACGTCTGTAGTGTGCTATGCAGAAAGTGCATCCCATGGTTCCTTGTGAAACTCTCCTGATTCTGGGTTGGTAGGATAAATATTTAGCAATCAACTTGGCAGGGGAAGCGCTGCTGGAAGCCATCACCCAGGGAGCATCCCACTGCCTACTCCCAGGGCAGATCCAGCAATACCACTGAGATCCTGGCTGCCACGCCACCTGGATTGCTGGTTGCTGGCTTGTGCAAGCCCTTTAATGAGACCACACAAGCTGGCTTTGATCTAGAGGCTACCACCTGCCAAGGGCTCTTGTCTACCTCTTGCCTCCAGAGTGGTTCATCTCAGCTGTCTTCTGCTGCCTGTGTTGGACCTGGTCTTCTGGTCCCTCTCTGTGAAGTGTGTGATGGTCAGGGAGGGCGCCAGATGAAGGATGGGATGGTTGTGCCCTGAGCTCTGGTGGCTGCAGAGGAGACACGGGGTTACCTGCTCAGGTGCATGCAGACTGTGCACATCCCCCTGGTACCGCCACTGAGATCACACTGGAATGGGGGATCCCACCTTGTTTTTCCCAGCTCATCCAATATCTTTTGTACGTAGATGAGATCCACCTCTTCTTGCTGGGCATGTGATATTCTGAAAACTCTGAATTTGCACCTGGAAATGGGAATAAAGCAAGTCTGCATGTAAGGAGGGCTCTTGCTGTGCTGTGCCACCCTCTCCTGTGTCTGCCAGCAGGTGTGTGTGTGCTCCCGTGTGCTCTGAAAGTGGAGTCAGTCCCCGCTGATGATCAAACTCTGAAATCCAGATTGTGTCCATCTTAGAGAGACAATCATGTTGGTTACATGAAGTGTATCGTGCCTTTGTCTATATTTTTTAATAGCTACAAATATTTTCTATCAAGTTTTATTAAGTGAGACCCACATACTTCTCCCAGCTGTGGCTGCGGTCTGTTCCTACATAGCTGTTCACCCCGCCCTTGCTCAGCAACACTTCACAGTCATGCTGTGGTGCAGATGAAGAATTTGGGTTTGAAGTTGGCAATCTGATTCCCATTAAGGCTGTATGGAAATTTGCCACACACCTGCCTAGGAAGCTGGAATAAATAATTCAGTGCTGTACAGTGATACCTAATAGCAAGCAGATAACTTGAAAAACCTTGTACTTGATTCAGCTCCTCTGTGCTGTGTCCTTTCATGGCAAAAGAAGGAGAAAAACCCCAAGACAGACATGGAGAGGCTAGAAAGGGCTGTGGACCTTCTGAGCATGAGCTTTTAGCCCTTCTGAAGGAAGGGAAGGGACTGACATCTGGTGCAGCTGAGGAATGCAGTGAGGAGAGCAAACTGAGACCCACTGACGCTCACTGGGGAGAGAGGCACCAGCAGGACCGCGGCCGAGTTAATTGCTGCAAGTTAATAACCATACAAGGCAAAAAGAAGAGCATGAAAATCTTTGTGTCTGGCTCCCATTTTCAGAAATACCTTCGTACTTTAGGAGCAAGTGTCATAAATAGAATTTAGACTCTTCATTGCATGCATTACTTTTGCAAGGAAGGCTACCTTTGTTAGATTCAGAATCACAGAATATTCTGGGTTGGAAGGGACCCAAAAAGATCACCACACAAATCTATTAACCAGTAACTGTGGGAGACACTCCTGCTACAAGCATGACTGATTTGCCCTCACTAGGATACGGATACAGCTTCATGAAGTTGTGTTGAAAGCTGGCATGAAGGAGCTGTGGGCAGAAACTTCCGGGTTGAGGTGCTGTGCCATTTACAAGTCAGTTGATCGTGTTGGTTTCCTAGTGCTTTCTCACTGTTTTTTGCTATCTTTTCTGCATGCCTATGGACACCTGGTGATTAGTATCTTCAGTTAGAGCAAATGTCCTCAAATCTAACTGTTGTTTCGTTTTATATTTTGTGGCTCTAGCAGTCTTGGCATCTCACATGAAAATTGAAGTCAGTGTTTTCCTTTAGGAGTTCACAAGCTGTAATTGAGACTATAATCTTAACAAATATTGATTTGCATTTTTAAAAACCTTAATTTGCATAAAATTGTGTTAGTTTTTTCCCTGCAACTTATTTTAATTACCATTCTTTCTTATTATTGAAAACTAAGTGATTCGTGCCTCCAGGCTGCTGTTGATCTGTAAGTTACATTGAAGACAATATATCTAATTCAGCAAGAATGATGCACTGACTCCAAGACACAGTGCAGCCTGTTAAAAGAGATAATCTAATCTAAGTGCTAAATATGAATAGATTAAGGATGTAGTCACTTTCAGAATTGCAGTTTGTGACTGGGCTCATGGGCTTTAATGATAACACCCTCCCTGTTGTCAAACCTCCATCTGCATCTGAAGCACAGCAGAATTGCATCTGTTATTATCAGGAGAACCTAACCCTTATCAACTACGTACAGTAACAGACACCTGTTAATCTTCTGCAACCTCTCTACACACAGACTTGCCTTTGCAGGCCTGGTCTTCAAAAGGAGGGAGAAAAATTACCTCTTGGATGGCACCTGGTAAACCACCCAAGCTGAGGAGCTGCCTCACTGCAGACCTGCTTGCCCTGCTCTGGTGGCTGTGGGCTCTGTCCCTGCCGTGCTGCCCCAGTGAGGAGGGACTGGGGGAGAAAGAATAACCACATTCTTTGTGTCTCCAAACAGTCCTGCTGTCACAGCAAGCAGGAGGGTAGCTGTGTTGCAGGTAGCAAGAAGATTTGCTGCACAACAAGGTGTCATTCCCTTAGTGTTGCTTCCCAGTACTGTAAACTCCCTGGGCCAATGTAAATAATATATGTGAATTAAACAGAAGTGGTTTCTGCTATTACATAGTTATTGTGACTATTTCCAAGTTGTATGTCAAAGAGATTTTTCATGCATGTCTGTGCTCAGAGGGAACCTGTAGGTAGATCTGTGTGCTCAATTTCAGCATTGATCTTGGGACAAGTAAGTAACAAGTAGTCTCTCAATGACATTACAGTATATTGTGTTTACGATGTCAGACTAAGGCCATTCTGATTTTTTGACTTCTATAAAACACCCCATATACTGTACTAGGAAATAGTCACTTTTTACATACGATGTGCCAGGTTGGTATGGTTAGACAGTTTTGGTACATTTCCAAAGAAACTAGACTTCTGGGATTTTTTATTTCATTCCGCCCAATGCAATCTGATCTACTGCTGGTCCCATGTGAAGCCAGTTTATGTACCTTTGGCCACACAACTCCACATGATTACTAGCTGACTTTCTTGGCTCTTAGAAAAATTGTCAGGCAATTTTTTGATGTTAGCTCCCAACAAGAGAAACAGGGTGCTTGCTGGTAATTCTTTAAATACAGGGTAATTAAAAAAAATAAAATCCATGGACTACATTTTTCTTAAATTTGGGCAGTTACAAGATGCTGGTTTCTTTACTGGGGAGAAACAATGTTCTTTTACTCCTAGTTGGAGACTGGAACAGACTGCAACAGAGAAATCTGCTTTACTAATAAAATCTATCAGCTAAACATGCATACCCAATAATTCCTCCAGGGTCATGCAAATTGCTCACTGGAACACTGCAGAGTCTGTCATACCTGAAAATATTTCTAGATGTTATTATTTTTCAAGCTTTGGTTCTTGTCAGGATGGCAAATTTAGGAATAATGGGATCCTTTCACCTTTTATTTAGCTACTGGATGAGCTGCATCTCTCAGTTGTAGCTGTGGTTTAACTCCATTGCCCTGCAGGCTCTTCAGGGTCAGGCATTCCTGGGATGGGGTGGCCATGGGTGGCACAGTTCTGCAAGGGCAGGTGAAGCAACGTCACTTGTGGGGTGGTGGCACTGCCCACCCAGCACCTCAGCACAGTGGGTCCAGTCCTGCCCTGTAATGCTCCTAACAGAGGGTTGGGCCCATGGGGTTGGGCCCAGGGTAAGAATTCTGAGTGAATTTGAGAGGCGTATTTTGATGTTACTGGCCAGGGAACGTTCCGCTGGTAGTTTCTGCGTGATGGAGGAACAGTGGGGAGGAGGTGGCACATTCCTGCTTCAGTGGGAGAAGACTCAGGCTTTGGGAGCCCAAGTCAGAGCTCTGCCCTATTTCACAGAAGCTAAATGAGCATTTCTCAATCTTTTAAAATCAAAGGACGTACAAGGTTTTTTGATCTGAGCACCAGCAGCCAGGGAGTGAGCGGTGCCTGTAGGCAGGCACTGACATAAACGCCTGCCAACTGCGTGGGATGCTGTGTGTGTGTTTTGGTTTAGTTTCTTAATTATTTTTCTGCAATCAGTTCCCGGACCACCTTCTGTTGCCTTTCGGATTGTGGATTGCCCATGGGCCCCACGGAGCAGTGCTGAGCTGGATGACTGTTTAGAACTTGGCTGCACCAGAGGCACTATGGATGAAGGATTTATGTGCTGTTACATATATTCCCTGAAATAATCACTTCTGTCTGAAGTACTTTGATATTGATAAGTGGCTGAGGTAGAATTTGTGTTCCTATCTAGTCCTACATGCCTTGTTTTGCAATTATCCACCTCCACTGGTTTTCCCATATAGACTTTAATTTAGCAATTATTTCTTTACAATGATCTACATTAATTCAGACATCGCATCCAAGGGTTTAATCCAATGTGTGCGTTTCAGGTGAAACATTAGAAACCTTTCAGCATCTGTTATAATTTTTCTGTATTAAATGTAGGAATTTTTTAATTTAACATTAAAAAAATACATTTCAGTTGTATGGGCCAGCTTCAAAGTTGCTGCAGGCAGGAAATTGAAAGTTGGATACTCTCTTCTAGCCCAGTGGAAGCAGAAGTTTCACAGGAGCTGGACTTCAAGGCCAGTTCAGCGTGGTCTTGGTTTGCTGAGCTTGCTGCTTCACAGGGAACCCAAGCTCCTTCCTAGGGATGAATGAAACTGTCAGGAGACTGGTCAGCAGGACTTTGCCCTGCAGAGGACTGTGTGCTGCTGCTCTGCCCTGTACCTCAGCAGTGGGGTCTTTCTGTTGTACCAAATCAATGACAGCCCATGGACACTGGGGTTGGTAGTTAGTTGGTGGTCACAGATTAAACTCAAAATCCCAACCTGCCCTGAGGAGGAGTTGACAGATGCACTGGGTGTCTGACAGGAGAGTGCAGGGCTGGGGCACAGCACGGGAAGTGACTGCTTGACATCACTTCATTACCTTCTCTTAATTCCTGTAATCAAGGTCTTGGGCAAATGCTAAGAGAAAGCTGCTTTTGCCTCAAAAATATGTCATGTGCCAATATTTAGTGCACAGCTCATGGCTTTGGGCTGAGACCTGCTGGTCCTGGAGCAGTGACAGGTTCCCACTTCCTGCATCCACCTGCACAGTTCCCAGGGCAACAGAGCCCAAGGTACCCACCTAGGAAAGGTGAGTGATTATATGATTGCAATAAAGAAAAGGTAAATCAATCACTGCGTGTTCAAAGGGTAATTAGTGAGCAGGTTACCACTGAGTAACTGGGCTTTTGATCTGTTTGGTCAGACCAGTTTTTTCAGGAGTGGCTGATGGTCTGGAGCACTTGATGTCTCCAGCACATACATCCCGTTCTGTGGGCAACTGGCTGAGTGATAAATCTGGCTATGCTGCAGTAGAGCTTAACCCTGCTTGTGAACAGCCACTGTAAAAACATTTGGGGCATGGGCTACATTTTAAACATGGATGTCATGGCCGTTTTTGTTGCTGTTTCAAAACTGGAAGAGACAAGGCAACAGGATTATATAGTTTGTTGGCTCTCTTTTGCTTGTTCCTAATCTTAAAGTGATTTTTTTTCACTCATAAATAGCATTCTTTTCATTTTCTTTTAATTTTGCTGCTGCTTTGGTTGTCAGATCTGGTTTATATACTCAGTGTACACACACATTCCTTAAAATAGAGTGATCCTGCTGTTTTGCCTCAGGCACTTTGCAGCCCATTCTTCATAATAGCAACAGCAAATCTACTCAAAGAGCAAATCTTTCTGCCCTGCCAAGTGCATGACTTTCAGCAGAGTTGGTGGAGACAGCACTGGACCTCTGTACTCTCCTCATACCTTACCTGTCCCGTAGCTAAGGAAAACGAAATCGTCCCTCACAGATGAGCAATTGGGAATTTTTTAGTCAAAGGAGCAGATGAGAGGGGAATCCTCCCCACCTGCCCTGTAAGAATTTGTTCTTTCCTGTAGTCAATTGAAAAAATGATGGTGTAGCAATTATCTTGTGGGGCTCTTGATGTTGGTATTTCCTTTTCCTATCATTTTCTGTGAGCAGAGAAGAAACTTGGGTTTCTTTTTGTGTTAGACGAAGGCAATTTTCTAAGTAATGCTCTAAGTTTATTGAAGAAAAACTTGAGAGGTTTTCAACTTCAAGGCTGAAAACGCAAAAGGTGAACAAGAAGAAAGCCACAGGGTATTATTATCAAGACAAACAAGCAAGCCAACCAACTAACCAACCCAACAAATAAAGACGTAGCCCAGTTTCTGGTGGGGGATGGCAGAGGTGTGGGCATCTGTCTGTTGGACTGATGATGTCAGTAATTCCCTCTGTTCCTCCTCCTCCCCCTTGTCTTCTAATTTTGTGAATAATATTTTTATAACTGCTTCTTCTTGGATGTGTTTGGTGTTGGTCTAGGGGAGACACCAGGAGAAACACCATAATCTGATTTGCTTTGGGCTTGGCTGTGTTTTTCCTCTCAGATTTTTTGCTTGCTGGCCATCCTGCAGCCTCCCTGATTGCCTCTGTTCTGGGTCAGTGGGTTCAGCAGCTTGGGAGGGGATCAGGTCCTTTAAGGCTGATCTGCTTGGTCAGGACACTTCTACAAATATGAGTTAAATTGATCTGATTGTCCTCTGCCCTGACAGAGCTGACAGCCTGCAGAGCTCCCAGGATGTGCCCTTCCCTGCTTTGTGACCTTCCCTCTATCATTTTCCATATCATGTCTACCTTTTTCACTGCCAGAAGAGCTTAAGACAGAGCTGGGAATGGAGATAGCGTGGCTTTATTAAGAGGATCTGATATTGTTATTTACTTTTCCCAAGGTTCTTCTATTAATGACCATTGCAGCTCATGCTTTATTTTAATCTGACATTAAACAATTCATTTAAGAGTTATGGATGCTTAAGTTCAAGCTTTGCCTGAAAATACCCACAAGATTTATGTTACAATTTGCCAAAACCAGTAGCCCCGTAGAGGGGAAGCTGCTGCAGCTCCACAGCCTCAGGCCCAGGCAGCAGTGACGCTGAGCACGTGCTCCCAGTAGGCACAGGAGTGCACACACTTACCTTTGAGCACAGCCTGAAAGCAGATGGAAATACACAAACACAGCACAAATTACCCAATCCTGTCCTCTTGTCAGTCCCATTCTATGCACTACCCCAGAGATTTGCCCCGGTGGACTCATGGTCCTGGGTCCTTCCTAGTCCCTGGAGCTGATGCTCTCCTGGGACAGCCTTGGAGCAGCTGGGACAGGGTTTCTTGTCTCTGACTGAGGCGCCACTGGTGTCTCTGTGCTCTTCTGTGTGGGTGTGTGCCTTTCATCATAGAACTGAACAGGTTATTTCTGGAAATAGAAATGGTACAGAAACACTAGAGATTACTCAAGACTTAGGCATGTTCAGAAATGCCTGAGTGACTTAGCAGCCTTGTACTTCTTTGGTACTTAAAAACATAAAACTCATCCAAAAAATGGTTGCTCTTTGTGGTCCCAAGCTCCTTTTGAATTTACTCCTCTTTTGACTAGTATTGCACAAGCCGTAGATTTTGTACTATGAGAACTGCTCCCAACATAACAATTTATGGTGAAACTGTAGTGTATATTTTAGAAAGATAGAGATTTTGATTCAGGACTGGATAAATAATGAAAAATGCATCACACAATTTAGCAACTTGTACAAACAGCAACTTTGGTCTAACAGAGAGTGTTTTGTCAAAATCTACTGTCTAAAACCTAATTGAAATGTTGTGCTGATTGACAGAGCTGTAGTCAACAACATTCAATGCAGAAGAGGATATTTTCTTCCCTGTGTGCTTGTTAGATTAAAGAGCTCTCAAGGATCAGAAGAAGTGTCTCTGTCTAAGGAACAGAGGCATCTGTGAATGGTAGGGGTGTAATTTCCTACCCGCCTCCAGTTACACTCTCTTGTGATCCATCTGTCTGTGAAGCTATCAGGTATTGTGTTTTATAATTACTGCTTGTTAAAAATATCATCCTTGTTGTAAGTTTAAAAAAGGAAATCTCTACAGACCCTCAAAAAATGAAAGCAAAGCTACTTCTAGGAAAAAACCCAACAACTTTTAATGAGAAATAGATTAAAAATGAGAACACCTTACACAAAGACTTGATTTAAAAAACCCCAAACAAGCCACACAGAGCATTTCAATGATAAAAGGAATGTACGTGCTTATGAAAATGTTTCATGTCAAGAATGTGTGTGAGAGTGTTTAGATGAGATGTCTCAGTATAATTGCAGGATCACACCAAGAAGTGTCCTTTGCCTGCTCAGGTGCAAGACTGAACTCAGAGTTTGACCTTCAAGGTAACAGCTGTGTTCAACTCCCTTCATCTGGGAACAAAGTGGTGCATCAAATTGACAGGAAAGATGGATGTACTTGTTAAAGGGATCTGGATCTCCTTAATAAGTGCCTGATTTCCCTGTAGAGCTGATTTTAGGCAGGAAGAGCAGGTGCCTCACAGCCCTGGTTTTCCCTTCAGCCAGATGAGAGGGGACACTGCTTGTCCCCTTCCAACACATACAGATTTTCTTCCCACAGGAAAAAAAAAAAAAAGACTGTGGCTAAGTTACATGTCTGGACCTAGGAGTGAGAAGCTCTTTCTAGACCCTTGTTAAGGATATAGCCAGGACTGACATTTTGGAAGTCTTTGGAGGCATGTCATTTCCATGATTAATACATTAGGAATTAGAAGAACCATTGTATTAAGCTTTAAAAGAGCCTTAATTAAGTGGATTGATCCTACCTGGACCAATTATCACCTCAGTGACACTGAACTGTTAAAACAAGAGCATTATCAGGTAGAGGGACTGAAAGCTCATGCATAATCCTAGTGACTATGATGGCAAGGCTCAGTGTGTCTCTGATTTAACAACAGAATTTACCCTTTCTTTGTTGATGAATACAGATCCCATTCCTTATCCTTGTTCTGGTATCACCATTTGCTTCTAGAAAAACTAGATGTCCCCAGCCCAGCTGAACTACGTGTCTGAGTAAAGAGACAGCTGATACCGTCTACTCTTTCCATTTTATTCCTAGTTGCTTCCTGCTTTCTTTTCTTGATTCCTGTTCACCCATATTGGGAATCAGTCATCCAGAAGGTGCAGAATTACAACATATGCTTGCATGTCCTCTCTTAAAGGGGCTGATCTGCCTATACCAATAACACCCTGAGAGGCCACCTAAATCCAGCTGGCCTCGTCCCTTCCTGCAATGCTACATGCCAAAGTTTCTCGTTGGGGCAAGCAAGCTCCCTCCTCATGTCCAGGCACAGACAGACAGACAGACAGACTGGAAGGTGTTGGGCAGACTTACACTGCAGTGATGCAGGGTCTTGAAATGACCAATTGTGGGTCATGGCCATGGACTCATTATTATTTTGGAACTAAGGCCATGAGCCCTGATGTTGCATATCTTCAGCATGACACCTTCAGTGAAGCTGTACCAATTTCCACAGGCTGATGAGTTACCAGTGTGTCTTAGTAACTCTGTGCCTATTCCTTCCTCTGCAGGTGGTCAGCATGGCAGGGAGAAGATGGGGTGGATTTTCACACCAGAGTTCAAATTGACTAGCTGGCATTAGAGGAAATAACCCTAAGCTTACAGAGGCAGGGAAAGAGTTAAAAACTGGAATTCCAGTTTGGACAGCAAGAGCAATCATGACTTTTACTACATCCTTCTGCCCAGCAAGTATAGTAACAAACTGGGTGGATGACGATCTCTCTCTGTTTGTAGAGACTGAAAATTATGGTATTTGCATGGCAATAAACTGTTGTGGGAATAAAAACAGCTCTCAGATGTTTACTGCTGGCAAACAGGAGAACTCTGAAAAAAGGGATCCCGTAAGGATTTATGTTTTGTGGTGGAGAAACTGACAGCAAAATATATTTTTAAAAAAGCCAGTATTCTTACCTGGTACCATGGGCACACTCTGCTTCTTCATGGTTTCACCCCACTGGACTGTATTTCACACTCTGCAGAGGAAGTACACTTTCTTTGCAGAATGAGAGCATGACAACTTCTCTCTCATCCTCTGCCCTGGAGGCTTGTTAAAAGGAGGAAGAATAATTGCATCTGGAAAGTGACTGGCTAAATTACCCAGGAGTCAAAGAATTGGGATAGTGTGAGGGGGGTTGATGTACAGTTTGTGGGTTACTCTAGCTATTATCTCAAATGGTTCATCCCGTGGAACTATGATGGGGTAACCAGAGGGTTACTCTACTTTTAGTCACAATTCAGGTGTTGCCCCTGGGGATCTCTGCACACTGAATGGACTGTTTTTCCTGAGGAAAGACTATAATTAAAATACTCTTTAAGCTCTCCTGTATGTATATTCAGTCCCTGGGGAACCTCCAGAGGCAACAGCTCAGACATAGAACTCCTGGGATTTCATCCACTGGGACACGCACAAATATGTCTCCTAGGGCCATATGTGGTTTTTCCAATAAAAGTCTTCTGCTCCAGGGCTGTCAGGAGAATAGAATGAAGGGGATGGACATACTGCCCTGGGGGACACTGGGCATGGCATGGCCCATAGCCATTCTGGTGGTCAGGGTGCCTGAGTTGGGGCTGCAAGACCTCCCTGTGGCAGTGGCTGGCAGCTGAAGGGGAATTTCTGCATCCAGAAGGGAGCCAGCTTTTCATAAGGAAATAATCTCATACAACAGTGTGATGAATTTGTGTGCATGTATATCCTTGGCTGCTGGAGCCAGTCCAAGCTACGTGTCTGTGTGCCATAGGCCCTCTGTGGCTCAGAGCAAACAGAGGATCCCTTTCAGCCTACGTGGTGGGGAACCGTCCTTCTGGCGTGAGGCATCCCTCAGTCATGGGTCATTTCCCAAGCTGGGCGTTTTGGCTTAACAATGCTCAGGAAAGAGACTTTGATTTTTGCTGGTTTATACTAAGGAAATCCCCGGAGAAAGAATGGTTGATTTTTTGCAGTTATGCTTAATTAATTTAATTTGGTAATGGCAGAGTTTTATTGGTGAAAGCTCTTTTTCTCTGGTGTAACCCAAAGAACCTGCCAGCACTGCTCTGCTCTAGCAAGTCACCCCCTACACAGGTAAGACCTGATGCAAAGTGGTGTTCAGGATCTGGCTGGTGCCCTTTGCTCTTGCGTGGAAGGGTCTGGCAAAAACCCATTCATCCAGTGCAGCCCAGGAATGCTCCTCAAAGAGGAGCAGGCGTGGGGTGTGTGAGTGGCTGTGCCTGCAGCCATCCCGCGGGTGAAGCCCCTGCTGCGAGGGCAGGAGGGGAAGGGCTCCCTGCCAGCAGAGCTGGCGTGTGCCCGTGGCGTGGACTGAGCCATCTCTGTTCCCCACACTGCGGCCACCCTGGCCTCCCTCTTTCCCAGCAGTTACGTCACAACCTGTGCACTTTGCCAGTAGGTTTGATACGACTGACTAAAAGCACCATTTTCCTGGTAAAACAAACACAGACTCCTTTTTAAAAACACCTTTTGATACTTTATGAGCAGGGCTGGTATATGTAACCTATCAAGCCCAACATATGGCTTATTATGACATTTAGCTGATTAAAATAGTCTAGACATAAACTTGAGATTTCAAAAATGTTTAAGCTAAGTCCGAAATACATTTTAATGTACAGTAGATGTATACTGCAATTTGGGCCACCTGTGTCCCTGTAGGAATTATGGAGCAGGAAGTACTTTTGACTCAAGAAGTGTGTCTGAAAATTGAGGTTGTAAATTAACAACAGCTTGTCTATTAGATTATTTCACCCATAAAGGAGTCTGTATATTTCTAAATGCCTCGTGATTTTCAATACCTTGCTGTTGTTACTTTTATTAGAGAAGGAGGCTGGCAGCAGTCTGGACATCTAGGTTGAGCACATTTTTAGAAAATCATGGAATAAATAGCAGCAGCCAGCCAGACAGTGGTGAAGCACAGCTGTGGCCACAAGAGGAGGAAACCCCAGGCTGGCCTGTTAGTGGGCATGGTGGTGCCGGTGTTCCCTGGCACCCAGGAGACTCAGCCCAGCTTGTTTCAGACACTGGGCTGCTGCCTGTGGGTTGTTCCAAAGCCAAAGGCAGGGGACAGTGTACACACCACCATTGACCATCTCTGTAAAAGGCCAGATGATTTACCTCTTTGTCAGCTTCCTGGTCTCACTGCATAACTTCACATCATCATTTTGCCTGCCTCTCTCTTTTATTTTTCCTTCCTTCCAAGAGTTTGGTCTATTTATGGTTGTTCAGTTGTCTCTGGAAAGGCCAGAATAGGAAAATAAAATTTAAAAAAATTCCTGCTACATGATCTCTCCAAGCTTCCCTGGAGTGGCTTTCAAAGAGGGGAGCAAGGAATCCTAAACACTTCAGAGAGGGAGCTGTCTCCACAGACTCCTAATAAAGGGCATCACGTGAGGCTGAATAATGGTCAGGGCATCTTCAGCAGGGGAACAGGGCTGGGAAGAAATACCTACAGAGAAATTTCCATGAGGAGGAAGTTATGGCATAGAACATGCATTCTATCCCCCATAAATTGTTATGTAATTCCTATTTGGCTAAGCAGTTCTGCCACATACATGAGACCTAATGACTTGCACAGTGCATGAGACTGGCCTACATGGGGTGATTATTTTGGCAAAGAGCTGTGTTATGTTCAGTCTGGTCATTATGCAGGGGTCTAGATACATTACCCCTCTGTGGTTCATCCTCAGGAGAGGTCTGTACCTTCCTCTTGGACACTCCTGTGCTGCTGAACAGAATAGCACATTGTCTGGGGTATGGGATAGTGTTTCAAGGACAAGAAAAATGAAACCAGTGGGACAACTCATGGAAACTCCTTTCACTTGAAGAAAACAGGGCTGTGGTTTGGTAGCCAGTACTCTCACAGTCTTGCAGCACCCCATCTGCAGGGCGGTCAGTAGGCAACTGGCAGGTGAAGGTGGTGGGAGATATGTCCCTGCTCTGGGTCTGGGCTAACAGACTGGTGTCACTGGTCCAGCCAAGGCAACTTGATGGTGGAAGGCTCTTGCTCTGTTTGCAGAGAGATCTTCCTGTGGCATTAGAGCTTGTGGCAAGTGTTTAGGCTGCCTGCAGCACAGATGCTCTGTCTAGCAGTCCATCTGATATGCAAGAGCTAAGTGCAGAGCTCAGGTTATCTGAGAGGCTTCAGATGCAAACTGGCCACAGCCAAGTTGAGGCAAACACATTTGCACAAAACCTCAAACTCTGAATGTCCCTCCTCTTCCCTGGCTTCTCCCTTTTGTGCTCCCCTTGCCTTGCTGGCTTGGCATCGCCCCATCCCTGTTCTTCCAGGCTTGGCCCATCTGGCATGTTGGTTGCTAAATCACAGCTGGGCAGACTTGCCAGGATGCTGGGTTCCATCTGACCGCCCAAAGGCTTCTCTCTTTCCTTTTAATCCATGAATGAAAGTGAGCCAGGCAGAGGGGAATATTCTGGCTTTGCTGCAGGGTGCTTGGTGTCACTGTGTCGAGCACATAACGTGGTTGCTTCTCTGCACACACAGCTGGGTCAAAGGGGCCAGCGTGGGCTGCAGCCAGAGCCTGTTGGCACCACAGCCTGGGGGGCAGCGGGCAGGGGCTGCCAGGGGGAGGATGGACCCCAGTGGGGAGCGGGGCTGCAGCGCTGCTGGGGGACAAGGAGCAGTTGTCACTCTGGATCAGCTCCTCCCATCCCAAAATGCAGCATATTAAAGCAATTAAGAAAAGCTCTGCTCAACACAGGGATTTTGAGGGGAAATATGAATGTACGGATACAGCATTCCTTGATCAGAGGGGAGAAATAGCAGAGGGTAAATTAAGCACAGCTGGAATGAGCATAAGAAATAGATTAATTCCATGAGAATTTTTTTTTTCTTTCCGTTCTTTAAAAATTATGGGAGCTAGGAAAACTAGCACATCTTAATTCCAGTTGGTATGCAACCCTATAGTCCTCTAGCCTGTCAGCCAGCATGCACTGAATTCAAGCACAAGCCATTCACCCTACAAGCCCTTGGCTGGGGAGCCCTCTGCCTCTCCCACACCCGTCCCTGAATGTGTCCTCTTCTCCTCTCCTTGTGCTGCTAAATACTGTGGACAAGGGAACTCTGGAAAATATATCAGGGAATTATTTGCTTTTATGTTGTGATACTGCTTCAGAGAAATGAACAGAGCTCATCTGCAAGAACAATGTCAGGTTCTCCTTCCAGTCTGCTTGTCAGAGAGGGCATCATCCCTCAATTCTGAGGCTGCACAGAACTTGATAGGATGGTGTCTTGTTCTGTGGCTCAGGTGCTTAGTTTAATGCAACCTGTACTGTACATAATAGCAGAGTTTGTGGACTGAGGCTCACCAGCTACTTCTGCTATGGCTGATACTCAGCTCTTCTTGGTTCTAGGCCCTTATCACTAGGTTGGGCAGGACCTGTGAAATCCTGCGCTTTGCCTGAGTGCTCCTAAATTTTGGGGGATACATTGCTCTCCTTCCTGCTTGATCCTGAGTGTGGGCAAGCCCATCCGACCACTGCTCAGGGCAAGGATCATCTTCACACTAGTGCCTGTAGGGCCTGGAGTGTACTCTGAGAGAGCAGATGAGTCCAGGGATCTGAGTCCCGAGAGGCTGGGGGGAAGCAGCTGGTGCCTGGAGCTGCCCAAAGCTGCAGAATAGGCATCATGTTCCCCTGCCTGTGGTGTGTGGCCACGGGCTGTTATGGCAGCTCCAGGCACGCCCTGTACCAGGATGCACTGGCCCCTTGGTCCAGCCAGCCACTGGCCCCCATCCTACCCCTCCATCCCTCAGGCTTCTGGGGTTTTGCCTCTCCCAGGAAAGTCTGGCCTTGAGTTTGGGGCCAGGCTGTCAGGCACTGCCCCACCACCGAAGGGCTTGGGGGGGCCAAGCCCCACAATGCTGCAGTGGCATCCTCTCAGGATGGCTCAGCTGCAGCAGCTCTGGCTTAAAAAAAGATGGAAGATAAAAGAGTCAGGAAGAGGATAATTCTGGATACTTATTGTAGGCACTGCGACAACAGGAAAGGGTTTGAAAGAACAGATGAAGCCTGTTGCCATAACATACAAATTGGTACATCAACCAGTGCTGGACGAGAAATGCAAGTTATGGCTGGTGCTTGACTCTTACCTCATATAGCTGCTGGGTAAAAGCATAAAGGATAGCCTTGATTTTGAATGTCTTGGCTTCTCTTAACTTTTATAGCAGCCATAATATTAAGTAAATACATGTTTTCTGGGAAGATATTTTCATTTTATCTTTGGGAATGACAATTTTTGTTGGTTTTTATTTAATAAAATAACATATGGTCATAAATTGAGTATCATTTGCTCAACTGTATAGATGACTTTGCTGGAACTTGTCCAGTTTTCAGTTAAAGATATATTTAAGCAGGTTTCAAATACAGTATGTATTTAAAATGAGATGAATAATCCTTAAGGCATTTTGAAAATGGTGTTTACGAAAAGTCTGTTCACAGTATATTTTGGTAACTTCCCCCGTACTGTACAGCTAAATACAATGTCTTCAGTGATGCACTCAGGCTATCACAAATGTTAAATTCAGCAGGTATCTATAGAGTTCCAAGGATACAGTATGGATAAAATACCCTCTGTGAGGCCAGGAGGCAGGGCTGCATTTCTGAAGGTTTCAGGGCACCTCTTGGACTCTGCATCATGATTTGACACTGGCCAAATGCCAGACACTCAGGAAAGTTATTTGCTCACTCCTTTCTTGCTCTCAGCTGGGCACAGGAGAGGAAAAGAAAAAAAAAAAAAGGGCTCAGGAGTTGAGATAATGACTGGGAAAAAACACTGTAAGGGGCAAAATAGATTCAAATTTAAAGGTATAAAATATATTTACTATTAACAGAGTCAGAGGAGGATAATAAGAAGTACAATATGCCTTTAAAACCTTTTTTTTCTTCTCAGGCCATCTCTCCTTCCTACAGACAGCACAGGGAGATAGGATGTGGGGGTTTTGGTCAGCTCATCCGTCACTCGCGATCCTCTTCTTTCTGCTCAGGGAGAGGCATCTTCTCTGCTATGCCATGGGGTCCCTTCCCAAAACTGTTGTGGCGTGGGTCATTCATCCATGGGGTGCAGACTTCTAAGGATAGGCTGCTCTAGTGTGGAAGCAGGGGGTCTCTCTCTGTCTCTGGAAGCAGGGGCCCTCTCTCTCTATCTGGGTCTCCCACTGGATCACAGCTTTCTCCGGCATCCACCTGCTCTGGTGTGAGTATTTTTCCCACAGGCTGTGAGTGGAGCTCTGCATCCCCTATGGACTTCATGCATTACAGGGGACAGTTTGTTTCACCATAGTCCTCACTCTGGCTGACAGAGGAATTTCAGCTCCGGTGCTTGGAGCATCTCCTCCCTCTCTTTCTTTTCCCCTGACCTTGGTGCCGCCATGTTGTTTTCCCTCACATGTCCTCACTTCCTCCTCTTCTCTGACCAGAATAAAAACTGCTGCTCATAGGTGCCCTTTCCAACAAGTTCCACTAATTTAAAGATTCCTGCAGGATCCTGCAGTGCCAAGAGGTTGCTCTTGTTTAGGTTCTGTCCTGGAGAGTGTTTGCCATGTTTCAGTGCTGCCGCAGTGGTGGCCGCGGCGCTGGCGCTGTTTGGAGTCTCTCTTCATGGGGGCACTGGGCAGGGGAAGGGGGTCCTGGCTGGGGGTGGCCAGGCAGGCAAGGGTCACTGCGGGCCATGACAAGATGGCCATGGTGCATGGCCACACCCTGCCCTTGGGAAAAAAAACTACACTTGTGCTGTTCTGGTTTTCTTCTTAAATATGTCATCACAGAGGCATTACCAGCCTCTCTAACTGGCCCAGTAGCATGTCTATCTTCAGAACTATCAGAGATTGCTCTGTTGGACATGGTGGAAGATTCTAGCATCTCCTCGCAGAAGCCACTTCTGTGGCTCTCCCCTGCTCCGAAAAACCAGGCTGAACACACTCTGATGGATGCCCTGCAGCAGCATCCTTTGAGCTGTGTCAAGGCATCCTCATACTCTGCATGCTGCCCTCTCCATGCATGCCTTTCCCCTTCCCTGTCCTTGTTCTGCCCTTCCCATTGCTCTCCTTCCTTCCCTCTAGGGTCACTGGCTTGAGAGGGCCAGAGTCATTACATCATTCCCAAGCCAGCAGGCAAGCTGTTTTATAAGGATGATGTTTCCTAGCAGAAGGGCTCTGATGCCTTAAAACATTTCTTTTTGTATCATCTGAGCAGCATAAAGAAGCCTTAAAGAGAAGAATTAAAACTACACTTCTGGAGTGAAAGGATATAAATATATTGTAATACAACATAAAATGTAAAATTACATACTGTTGCTGAATTTTAGCACATTAGACTCTGCTCCTGCACTTACCTGAAGACACTGCCTTTGTTGTCTCCTGCTCAGTGTGCTGGGTCCTTGAGAAACCCTCCAGAGCAATCAGAGAAAGATTTTGCAAGACCGGCAGGAAGTTTAAGGGATGTTCAAAGCAGGCATTGTAGACTTCAAACAAAGCTGTGCAGATAATTTAGTCTTCAGGACTGTAATTAGATAGAAGAAAATGTATGCTGTGATAAACCCGGCTGCTGTTCTCATAGCGTGTGACTGATGTCATGGGCACAAGGCCAGGACCAAAAAAGGTCGCAGCCATGGTTAAAATTCTGCCTTCTAAAATTTATCAGATTTGATGTGCATGTTCAGGATTATGAAATGCTGGTTCAGATACTTCTCTCACCTCATTTGAGGAGGACAGGATGGAGCTGCCCCTTACAAGTTGATTGTTCCCCCTGCAAAGCCTAGTCAGAGACTTTTCACAACCATGTGTGAACCAAGCTATGCAAAATATGGGTGAGTGAAAGAGGTCTTGATGAGGTGACCCATTTGCAGCAGCATAAATTCTGCTTATTTTATCCAAAGGAACCTTCTGTCATGGTTCAATAGCATGGATCTGGATCAATGACTCTTCTGAAGCTTGGATCTTGCAACTACTTAATGACCTTTGTAATACAACAGAGAAGTATCCAAAAAGATGGGTATGTCCAAGGATTAAGGCAATGTATAATCTACACCATTGTCAAGAACAAATAAAAAACTCCATCCATGGCAGGATTTTGGTGTAAAAAAAGGTAAGAGTCACAGTGAGATCACTGAGAGACATTCAATTTGGAGATTTTATTTCTCCAGTCAGACTTAGAATTGTTGCCAGGTTGAAGTAAGATAGATTAGAAAGAAAAGCGTGGCATTTAGCATCAGAACAGAAAATGAAGCAGTCATGCTCTCACCTTATCTCTGACATAGGCTTGCTTTGGCAAACTTGATATGTCACCTAGTGTGTTGATGTCTTAATTTTGCCATCTGTAAAATGGTGATACCTACTACATTTCCTGAAGGGGCATGGGTGATGTATGCTTAGCAGCAGATAAATGTAAAATTCATATTTGGAAAAAATACACACTTAATTGTATAACATTTTAGTGATAAATCAGTGAATTAAAAAGTCTGATTGCCAGGAAGGCAGGGGCTGAGTGGGACCCGTAGGCTTGTAAGTCAGAGGTGAGATGTGATGGTAGAACTGTATTTCTGGTTTAAAACTTCTTTCTTTTCTGTCTTCTCTGATACTCACTTTCTCTTTTTTTTTTTCTTTAAAAAAAAAAAAAAAGCAACCCTAAATTATATCTTAGGGTTTTGAAATAGAATCAAAGGCATAGTTGGAATGCTTATAAATAGCTGTATCTTTTCTTGAAGGTGTGGTGTCCCAGTTTATTTGAAGACTGATGTAGGGAGGCATTGTGGGCCTGGGGCTGTGGATACTTCATGGGGCTGGCTCCCTGGCAAGGCCTGTGCCCATCCTCCTCACTCACTCGTGTACCCAGACCCTGTTTCTCCACGGCCACGTGTTGTTCTGCCCTGCTGGCAGCCTGTGCCACCTACCCTGAGGGATGCTCATCTGTGTGCAGGCTTGTCCCAGTGCCTTCCTACCCTGCCATCCGGTGTTTGTCTCCCCAAACCCTCCCTCCCTCCTCTCCGACTCAGCTGGGCTCCCCTTCCCCCTGGCTTTAGACATGGGGGCAGAGAGCAATTCCTTCCTGCACGCCTCCCTAGGAAAAGTCTGATAACACATCCCCTCTCTCTGTGGGGTCTGGAGGCTCCATAGCCACTCCCTTGGAGCACCCCTGTGGCTGGCACACTGTCCCAGTGCCACTCGCAAGGAGCTGGCAGCGAGCTGTGAGCACGGGGGACGTGTCAGGCAGAAGAGCAAAGCCTCTTCCTTGAAGAAAAGCACTGAAGGGCCATGGATGTTGATCTGCAGAAGGATCTGTGCTTCCCACAGCCTGGAGGAAGGGGACGGATGAGGAAGAAGCATGGGATGGCATCTCGTGGCATGGCAGCACAGAGGACAGGCTGCTGGAAGAGAAACGCAGCGTCTCTTAGCTCAGAGTCCATGGAATGAACTGTAACCACCAGCCTATAAATGAGAACAACCAAACAAACAAACAGAAATAAGACCAAATGCAAAAAAAAAAAAAAAAAAGGGAAAAAAAAGTGAAATAAAAACCAGGGATCCAGGAGGGTGCAGCTCTGACTCTGGGCCCTGTCGTCTTCTAGGACTGATGAAGCGACTGGGTGGTTCTTCAGATTCCTGTGGTCTGAACACACACCCTAGTCATCACTGAGATGAGCATGGAAAAAAACAGCAATGAAAGAGGGCTCTGATTTATTTCCTGATAAAATAACCTTTGCTCTCAAAGGCTAACATTTCAGCTTCAGCTTGCAGAGAATGATCTTTTATTTCCATCCATCAAAGCCTACATCGTGCTGGATATCCAGAGTATTCTTCACACACAGCCATGTGTTGGCCAATGAAGGAAAATTACTACCTATAACTTTTTTTTTTCTGAGGGAGGAGAAAAAGGAGGGGGGCTGAAGTCTGTATTAAGGACTGAAATAATTACTATCCATTGCAACCCTGTGACTACAGGAAAATTGCTTAAAAGTTCTAAGCAGGCCAAAAAGGTTTTTCTACAGTGTAAATAATCTCTGTGATTTTTGGAGCCTTTGACTTGAATCATCATCCAAATAATTCCTTTTTAGTTTTTGCTCAGGTCGACATCTTGAATGAGTATTCAGGGCCCTCCCTCTCTGTATTAGATAAATAGCAGTACCTCACATTTTTGTCTATTACTGGTGTCACTTGGTGTGAGGTAAGAGCCTGCAGCGTTGACTGAGTGTGACAAGAGTAACAATTAAGATTTCCAGTTCACATGGATGATTTCACACCACGTTGTTCTGCAAATGGCTGCAGGGAACTGTCAGTGTAAGTGAGTTAAAAGCAAGGCAGATGTTTATTTGCAATCAAAACATTAGCTGAGCTTGATACGCGATGAGGCAGAGGCACCTGCTCTGCAAAGGAGCTGTTCGAAATAATGAGTTGTTTTTCATAAAAGACAGCCTGCCCCAATATATTTTTCTGAAAATACAACTTTTTAATGTCAGTGGTCTGCACTTGGGTAGAACAAAGGAGAAGGTCTTGCAGTGTTCATGTGATCACCCGAATGAGCGCTGTGAGCAGGAGCCCCAGTGCAGGACAGATCAGGGCTCACATGGCCCAATGCCTCTGTACTCGCTCTGGCTGGGAGTGCCAGCTCAGTGTCAGCCCTGGGTAATGCCAGTGTTTTCCCTGGGTTCTGATGGCAAATTTGTGGATGTTTTGGAGTGCTCTGAGAAGGCACATTTTACAGGGCTCCATTCTGTTAGCCCTGAGCCTTCAGTGGGTTGGCAGAGCCCCGCTACCACGTGGGGTTGCTGGTTTTTACAAAGCTTTATGAAGAGGCACTGTAGCAAGAAGCTTGTGTGGGTGTAGAAAGCAGCAAGGGACTGTTTTTCTGTGAATGTGGATAGAGGGTGTTCATGGGTGCATGTACTGCAAGTCATCCAGTATGTGGATAAAAATGTTTTATCTACAGAGATTAGCACAAAGAAGTAAAGGCAGAGAGGAGTGCAGAGACCGTGACCCTAAGTCGCTTGAAATCATCAGGGATTTCCTTTTTTGCTAGGAGCTGAGCTTTGGTTTTCTCCTTGGAGAGCTAAGTCAAGCTCAGAGGAGGTCCAGAAAGGTTGGGATGAAGAAGGAGGAGTAGGAAGACTTCTGTGCAGATGAATGATGCTGCCATAGGTCATCAGTAGGCACTGACAGACCCAAAACTCCCCAGACCCCCTACAGAAAGCATAAAATTATTTCCTTTGAGTTAAAAAGAATAACATTTCATAGCTAGCAAATATTATAGAGATACTTCCTATGAGAGCCAGCCACTGCAAAGCACAGTGAACAGAGGTTCCTTGAAGCAGTGCAATAGGATTGAAGGTCAGCCTCCTGTGTGGGTACCTCCAGCAAGTCAGTGGGAATTTTAAGGGCTGAATATACTCACTGAAGTCAGTTAAGGCTTTGAGAAGGCAAGTTAATGTTGGTTTTATGAGACAATATCAAAATGGTATAGGCCATCCAGCCATTAGCATATCTACCTTGGCTATAGGGAAACATCATGACCCAAAACAGAAGCTGGGAAAAGAAACTGCAGAATAACAGAAAAGAGACATAATTCCCTCATTTTCAAGTTCTGGTGTTAAGGACCTACAGGATTATTCCCCAGTTCTCAGCTAACCATTCCTTCCAGATCTTGTTGTAAGCAGTTTTCACATAGCCTGACTTCCCTCAAAGTATACCCTTCATCCACAAGGACCCCATAAAAAGTATTAGGCAAAGATTAAACATTATAAACGTATAACCAGCTCATAAAATGAGTTTTAAATGTTAAGCATGAAAGGGTGAATTTGCCTAAGGGGGCTGCTCTGAACACGATTGACTCAGGGAAACTTGTTCCTTGAGAGACATATTTATCACTATAGTTTATTTGTATTACAAGAGGAACCAGTGGAGACTGGGGGCTTCATTGTGTGGAGTGCAGGTCAGACATTCAGTAAGAATAAATTCCCCCTGAATATTTTATATCAAAACTGGTAGGAGAGGCCTAGGCTGATAATAATAAAAGAAGATCTTCTATTCACATTTCACATCTGGAAAACTGAGGATCTTCAGGATGAAGGACTTTGCCAAGTGCATGCTGGTGGTCCTGTAAAAGCAAAGGGCTCAGCCCAATCCTACAACCTGTCCTACTGCAGATTCTCGGCAGGATCAGCCTCTGAACTGCCCTTTCTGGTGATTAGTACTAGGCCTGAGCCCTCTGCACTGGTCCCACTTCATGTCTTATGACAGATTGCTTTTTTAATTGAGATTCAAATGCAGAAAAGATAGAATGAAGCTCCTGGGATATCACCTTCTTTCACAAGGGCAGACAAAGATCTAGGCATTGGCCGCAGAAGCAAAAATGCTGCATTATATGACCTAAACAGCCAGAAGAGAAATGCAGCCAGAAAGACTGCAGGAAGAAGATACACTTTTGCATGGATTTGAGTACAAGGATGGTGGAAAAAAAAGTCCAGAATGGAGTCAGACCCATATTTATAGTCATTAATAGCTGACCTGATTTTTCAGGCCTGCCAAAGATGTGAGAGCTTTCCCAGAATGATTTATTTTACACTCAACTCCTCAACAAATAGCCTCTATGTCAGTAAAGTTTGCAACCAGAGGAGCATTGATAATTGCCTATGTCAAAAAAAGAGTTAAATTTTGCATTAAATTCCAAGCCTTTCCATTCCTCTAGGCTAGCTAACATTTCCTATCGTCATCTGACTAGAGTTTGTTTTCATGTTTCATTTTCTTTTCTATTGATGTATTAGTCTGGTAGACTGAGTTTTCTCAGAGGGTGAACTTTTGTGCAAGTTTCATTAAAAATATTTCACAATACTTCTCTAAAATGTGATCTCTGCTTTTGTGCTGATTGAAAATGGTGCAGCAGCTTGTTAAAGCATATGCTTTTGTATTTCATCAAAACAGATATTTTTTTAAATGGAAATCTCAACTATTATGTTTCTCTGTGGAGATTAGAGTAAGCATTTTCAATCTGTCAATAGAATTACTTTGAGCCTGATTCTCTTGTCTAATGTACCTCAGTAAATAAAGAGAAATTCTTCTGAAATCAGTGGAATTATTCTTATGAAAAACTTCAATGCACGACATAGCAAGGGCCCTTGTTTTTATTATGTATCAGCCAAGCTGTCTAAACTGTCCCAGAGCTGCCTGTTAGTAGCATATATTTTACTAGAATATTAATGAAGGAAAAAGTCCAATTATTTGCATGTAATATATTTCTTTAAAACTTCACAATAGGAAACAACATGTTTCACATTACCACTTACCTCCTCTAAGGCAAGAGTTGTTCCAGTGGTTAGACTGTGTGAGAAATTATGTTACATACCACCACGGAGCCTCATGTATCTCTAAGCAATCTGAAATTCTTTAAATCTGCAGATCAAAATGCTGTTGTGTATTACAACAAGCTGTGCTGTACCATGCTGTCTCCTCTAAAGTCAGAGAAAGAGATGAATAATTCACTAGGGTGCTTTTTAATTTCTAAAATAAATACTTCTGTGCTGTTCATTTTAATGGATATTGTAAAAGGTGACTTGCTGCAGAATCTGAGTGTTCTTATCATTGCATCAGAGTAAATACTTTGCACTTTTTGTCTAAATGATTTGTGTTCTTTGATTATGGTTTCTGAAGCTGCCTAGAATCTTGAGACTTGTTACATTTATCTGCTGCCACGTCACTCAACTTTTTCTTTCTGTTGGATAAGCAGTCTTGTGCCTGCTCAATAGAGGTATTGAAAAATCTCAAAAAACACGTGTGATAGGAAACAGTGCCATATATTCACATCCTGACTCTTGTCTTCTTGGGTTAGTCTGGAACTGGAGGCCTCTCATAATGCTAGAGAAAATTTTCACTGCTGGACTTTTCTCAGGAGATGGTTGTTTATTTCTTGATTAACTTATAATTATAATGATTTTGTTCCACTCATCCAAAATTCTCCTATATAGGAGCTTCATTCAAAACCAGTTTGCTTTCTTTCTTTTACTAGCATGCAAGTATTAGAACAACCTGCAGGTGCAAACTTTTGCTAAACCAAACTCACAGATGGTGGGAAGTTAAAAGATGATGCAAAGGCCCCTCTGTCCACTTCTCCTGGTTTATGTAAACACCAGAGAACAAAGGCTTCAGGGTCATTATCTTTGTTCTGATCTCTTAGCTGAGGAGATCTTGTTGGAGAACAGAATTTCTTTTCATGGGAAATTTGACTCCTCCTGATTTGTTTTTGTTGTCAATGAGAAAGTTAGTTCTTTGTTTTCTCACACATCATTCATCAAAGGAAAAAAATAAAGAAATCGTTAAGACATGTCACAGTACTTTATTTTCATTTTGGGAAATACATTTTACTCTGGTAATATGCAAATATCTTGTTTTGATATGCTGAAGATATTTAGTTTTTCAAGAAAAAAAACAAAACAAAACAAAACATGAACAGAGACCAACCCCTTTCTTTCTGATTTCTTTGGAGATTGGTTTATTTGCCCAAATGAAATTTTTTTATTAAAACAAAGCCCAATTTTCCAAAGAAAACTCTGTGGAAATATTTATTAATCCAAATTTGCTTTTGCTGTTGCTGAATGTTGCTCAGATTGTATCATGGCTCCAGTTTTCAGCCAGCAAGGGAACCAATCTCTATATCCCTACCTAAGTGTGAGTATATACATTGCACTTGTACACACATGCATGCACGGGAACAACTTCTGCCCTCACTACATATGTTGATCCCAGTGGACATTACCATTGACGTTGTGTGCCTATGAATGAAAGCAGCATTTGGCTCGGGATTTGTAATCAATATATGAGGCTTACTGAGTGATTTGAGATGCTCGGAGAAAGCTGTTACATAAATGTTAGTCATTATTATTTGTAATAATTACCTACAGCTGTAACTATGGTAAACCTCCATATAAAAACAGCTAGCCCCTGACATATGGCTTCTGTGCTTCAGCTCCAGATTCCACCAAAGTGCACAATAAACTCTTTCTTTAAAAGCATGTGCCTGAAGGGAACATGTAACCTCTGGCACACGATTGCAGCCATAACGACGAGGAGAGAATTATGCCATCCTCATTAGCAGCAGAGTCTGACTCGCGCAGAAAGGAATGGGTGTTGGATCAGACCCTATCATGTGAATAACATGCTCCTGAGATGCATTACAGCCATGGGCAATGTAGGCAGCAAATTAAATTCAGGTTGTAACTGGGTCAGGGCTGAAGAACATTTTGTAACCATATTTTCCAATGTGGCTGCAGATTAGCTGGATCCTTATTTTTGGGGATGTCTTAATTCTCTTCAGTTTTACTTTTAAACTAAATAAATAAAAATTACAAAAAAGAAAACCTAAGAAGAAACCAAAAAACAAACCAAACAACCCCCCCCAAAAAAACCCAAAACCAATAACCAACCAAAAACCAAAAACCCAAACCAAAATAGCAAAAAAACCCCAACCCCACAAAGATCCTCCCAAAACAAACAACCTTCCAAGTGTCCTCCTACTTTTTCTAGCTTTTCCCATTTCTGACATGGCCCATACAGACATTTAAAAGATGAAACACAGAAACTGTTGAGCAGCACACAATGCTGCTACTCAATGGTCTCAAGAGGAAGCAAGGAATATGGAATCTGACTGAAACTTCTTGGGAATTTAGGCAAACAGCCTGTAATTGCCAAATTGATTTTGGCCAGAAGACCAGGGCTAACACCCACAATAAGTATAAAGTGCCATGGGATCTTTAATGACCCCACTGCTTTGGACACAGCTTTACCTTTATTTAATGCACATTTTATGTTTGTGAATAATATACTCCATAAAATATATACAGTCAGGAAATGCCAAACATTGCCAGTTTCCCAAAGGCAATTTCGGAGCTTGCAGAGAGCACTCTCAGGCCTCGATTCATGATCGTGTTAAACTTTGTTTATATGAGGTAATCCAATATTTTATTCATTAAAATGCACCATACACCTAAGAGGAATTAAACAAATGCTTTACTATGCACTAAAATTGTTCTTCCCCCTTCAGTGAGGACTAAATGGGAATACTCCGTGGACCCCTGGACCTTGTGCAGTCCGGGAGGCTGCGGATTCTGCCTCTGCTGACTTCACAGCAACCTTGTGGATCTTCTGCCAGGTCCTTGCTGGCAAAGGCAGGACAGAGGACTGGAGAGGGCAGAGAGAAGTTTGCGTAATGAGCTGCCCAGGATGCTGAAATGCCCTGGGGTCCTCTTCATCTTTGGGGAGAAGCTTTTATCCAAAGACAGCATGTGGAAATCCTGCCTTGCCTTAGGATGTTCTGAGACTGATGATAGCTGAAGGTAAAGAGATGGTGGGTGCCATACTGAGGAGAAGAGACTCACAGCAGTCACCCAACATAACATGGCATTAGCTGATTAGTAATGAAATGGGCGAAACATCTGCATTTCTGAATTCAGAGTGGCATCTTCTACAGCTGCTTGGCTTGGGGATTAATTGCCTCTGAGTACCTACGATGAGAATTCAAGTTTTTCTCTGTGTTTAGTCCAGCTGTAAGAGCCCTTTGTGTTATACTGTTGGTAATTTTGCTTGGGTGCAAACAGAACAAGATTTTCAAAAATAGGTCACTAAATTTAGGCTCCAAGGGCTTTATATGCACACACTTAAGTCAGTGATCTGATTAAAAAAAAAGCAATCTGAGTGCCTAAGGTCTCCCAAAGTTGTCAGATCTGTAGCCAGGCAAACACAGAAAGCTATAATCAGGACTGTGCAATTATGTACATATTTGTAATTTTAAAGATTATGCTTCTATTCTGGTAATGACTGGGGTTTTAAGCAGTCTTTTGTATTTACTTTTTTTTATAAGGAAAATGATGGTGATGGTTTCCTGAAATCCAGATCAGGTCTCTTTGGGAAAGACCACAGTCAAGTTCACCTACAGCACCCCGATTTGCATCCTGCTGAGCACAATGTGCAGCAGCTGGAGTCACTGAGTCGGTGTCAGAAGATCTTCATCTGCCCCCAGAGGTCCAACCTCCCACCAGTGCCAAGAGCAGCTCAGCCGCTCAGGCTGCACTCAACAGAAGGATCAGGTATGGCTGCAAACACCACACGTTGGAGAATAAGGTTTTGTACTTCCATATCACTTTCCATGATCATATTCCACCTCTTCTAGAAAAATACTATTAGTGAGAAAATCTGTGCAATATTTTTGTGACATAAGTTCTGAGAGTCAACCTATCATTAGTAACTTGTTCTCTCTTTAAGATTTATCTCCTTAAAACCTTTCTGAAGATTCATGAATGAAAATATCCTCTTGTGGCTTGGATTAACGTAGGCAAGGAAGGGTTGTCTCCTCAGTGGGGAGGAGCCTAGGATATTTTTGTCACCCCCCCCATTTCTAGCACAGAACAACTCTGGACTTTGCACACCATTTTTAGTTTTCAAGGGTCACAGATTTGCTGTACCTGAGGTGGACTTCTGACATGGATGTTCCATTTGGAAGACTTCTGTCCTGTGGAGCCTCAACCTCTGAAGACAACAGCATCCAAACCAACATGATCTTCACCAACACATGTGTGTCATCCAGCTACACTCCTGCTCTGCTGTTGATCTTTGCAGCCACTCCCTCTTCCTGCCCACTGAGCGCTGCTGGAGGGCAGCAAGCACTGCCAGTGCCTCCACGGCCAGCCTCTCTCACAGAGGCTCACTGCATCCATTTCCTTTCTAAAGAGACTTTCTTGTGCTGGACTCAGTCTCTGCTTGGGACTCTGTGGCATGCAGCACAGAGGAGGTCAGGGTAGGCAATCTTAATAATTTATTTGGCCTAAAAACCTATTACTCGCCTCTGTTTCATTAGTCAGAGTCCCAGGAGCATTAAGATTAAGGGGTGTTGCCATGATGATGTCTGGTGCTGGGAGACTCATACCAGGAAATGAAGGCCAAGGCTGTCAATTTCCAAATTTGATATAAAGCAAAAGGGTGTTTCTGTAAAAAAGATCAAAGCAGGGACTGATCTGGAATAAGTATTTTAAAAAGCATATTTGGAGCAAACAGGCTGTGAACACCCCTTGCATGGTAGCGATGCTTGAAACAGATCATTCCCCTTTTTAAATGTCAAGTCTTCCACATATCATTCAGCAGGAGATCCTCCTAATTAGTTTAGACTTTTTTCTCATGGGTCACACCCTTTATCACTTCCCACTTCCTATGACTTGACTTATGGAACGCTTGGCTTCACACACAGTCTCAGTCCTGCTCTTTGCATGCTATTTGCCCACAAATTACTTACATCCCCGTATTAGTCACTCTTCTGTTTCAGCGATACATTTTTTGTATGTTGTGAGTCTGAGGCAGAAGGAGTATCGTTTGGATATGTGAAATCACTCCCAGGATGGGAGTAAGTCCTAGTGCTTGATTAAAAAGTAACACTTCAACACATGTAAAATGGCATGGCTCAAGCCAGCTCAATCAGAGCTGGTCTTGCTTCCCTCTGCAGCCAAGGTCTTAATCTGAGAATGTTTATTGAAGCACTGAACATACAGGATGAAAAGGCAGATTTGGCATTTCTTATGTCACCCACATAAAAGTATCTTGGGCCAGGGGATAAGACCTGTGTCTTTCAAGCCCAAGGGGATGCCTTAACCCCTCCACTCAGGCACCACTTTCTGAAACGGGGCAATGTCAGGAAGGCTCCTTGTGCCAACCAGCCTTTAAACTGCTGGGTGAGCTGTCCGATGGGAAGAGAATGAGTTTGAAAACTTCTGGCTGAGGACAGGATGTGAACCCAGGTAAGTGGACAAAGCAACTTCTGGATAAAAAGGCCAAAAAAAGCTCAACTCCAAAAAATACACTGCCTCTTTCCTTTCATCCTTTCCCTTTTTCTACTTTGTTTCAGCCAAAAACTACAATACATGCTGCCAAGTTCAGATATATGGTCAGAACATTGCCAATTTAGTGGCCATCAGAAGGGACAGAGCCCAGCTCTTGAAAATATTAACATCTTAGGTGGGGTTAAGAAAAAGAGACACACACACAGAACTGAGAAACCAGGAGATCTTCTGAACAAATAGAATGTTTTTAATAGCCAGGTAGCTCTTTTTGCAGTGAAATTAATTACATCCAGGACAGGGACCATAACATCAGTGGAAATAATATATATCTATATATTATGTCTATATAATATGTAATAATCAGGAACTGAGGGACAGCAGAGATGAGGCTTATTGTGCCAACAAGCCCTATGCTACAGTCCCAACATCTGGGCCTCTTACTCCTCTGGAGTCGTGTGGCAGGGGCTCATCCCAGCCCCTGCATGTGGAAAAAAGCTTGGGAATGTGAGCACAAAGTACCACACTTGCAGTGCTGTAAATCAACAGGCACATAAAAGGAATTAAAAGTGCAGGGCTTTTATATTCTGATTTTGGGGAGCCCTCACTGGAGAAGATTTTTAAGTATTCAGGCTGACAGTAACACTACGTAACAGAGACTGGAAATGGGCCTTACAAAATCACTTCTTTGAGATAGCTGTTCACCAGAAACAGCTGGAGATAATTCTTCATCTTTCACTTGAAACAGCTATTTCAGTTTAGAATCCATATGTGGAAGGGAAGGTTGCTCTGCAGCTCCTCTGACATTTTTGTTTTTTCACAGCTCACTGTGATCAGTGGCGGGTTTTCCATTGGTGTTCAGGTGAAATTATAGAGAAGTAACTTCATACAAAATCTTGTTGGATCTCTGGGCTGCCTGCAATGCCAAGGCTTGCCTGAGGCTCAGAGGTTTTGTCTCTGGGAAAAATTAGGAGGTCTTGACAAATAATTGTAACATGCTGTTATAGAGAATCACAGGAAGGAATGACAAAATCCCCAAATGATTGGGTATTCAGTTCCTTTGTAACATTTTGCTTTTATTAATGCAAACTGTGCTCACATATGTTATTCAGTGACCAGCTTACTGCATCATATGTTTGAGTCCCTTTTAACATACATAAGAATTAATATATTGTATGAGTTCTGTCTTCACCTGCAAAAAAAAAAAAAAAAATCTGAAAAGGAAAAGGGACATCGAACTATAGATAATCTGCATAGGAACACACAAATTTTTCTTATGTTTCAAATGAGGAGGGTCTCTATCATATGAGTTTACCTTCTGGTTTTGGCTTCCATTGAATCCCATGATGCAGAGCAAAACTTAGTTGGAAGAATGAAGTTTTCCACCCCAGATGGTAAATTGGTCCAGTTTCACTTGAAACTTGGCTTTTTTGCAAGTGTTGCATTTGGCCTAGTAGATTATAATGAAATTTTGAACTAGGATTTTTTCACTATGTGAATTAAGTATTGGGCTTGCTCCATTCCTGGATGGGGTAGGACTTTCCAAGCAATTACTTTTCTTATCTCCAGGGGCTACTGGGATATTCAGAGCTTAAAACGTAGAGATTGTGACTCTTAGGCTCTCACTCAGTGCCACTGCTGGCACTGAGGTAATATGGGAGGGAAGGATTGAAAAGAGACATCTCCTAACACCACGTGGAGCAATGATGATCCTCGTGGACAGGAATGGGGACACTGGATGAGGGGGCTGGTGTGAGAGCTGAGCTGGAAAGTGATGGGGTGCAGAGAGGAAGGTAAAGATCCAAAACTTTTGGGAGTGGTGGGGGGAGAAGCAACTGGAATGTGGGTGGAGGTGGGACAACTCCCGAAATGAACGAGAGAGAAGGTGGGTGAGGACATCATCAGGCAAGAAATTATGTGAAGGTAGAAGAGAAGGTCTGTGGCAGCAAAGAGTGCTGACGTGGTATCCCAGCCCAGCTCTGCCCCAGGAGATGGAACTGGGGAAGTGACGAGCAAAGGTGGCAGGTCTGTGCACGGAGTGACCAAGCACTGCCACCAGGCACTGCCAGCTGCAGCAGCCAGGCCTGGGTGGGAGCTCTCAGACTCCTCTGCTTGCGCCCTTCCTGCTGCTGCCTTTGGTTACTGCATCTCAGCTGGGGACCCCCAGCACAGGGCTGAGCTGTTCAGGGCCAGTGTGGATTGGCTCTGCATGTCAGAGGGCCCTGGGCTTTGCAAGCAGGCTGGAGTTTTTATAGGTAATAATTTATTCACAATAGTTACAGAGTAGCCTGGACGAAACCTTCATCTGGGCCGCACTGTAGTTTGCTGACAGGCATTTCATCTCCGGCTTCAGTGCCAGAGATGATAGTAATTTTTTCTCGACTTTTGCATCAGCAATTCTATGTTTTGGGATAGGAAATTGAGTCTTGTTCTTCTTGGACATTAAGGAGCCAGAAGATGCCAAGATATTTCTAAGCCCCAGAAGTAGAGGCTATAGAAATTAATCAGAAGCCAAGCCAAAAGCTTCTCTTTTGGACAACTGCAGTTGCTGGTTTCCTCGAGCCTGAGCAGACACTTCTGAATAGGTTGTCCTGAGCACTTTCTGTTTCCTCTGGCATAGGGGGTTGAGATTTCATACCAGAGTTGCACTGTTTTTATCCAAAGTTTTATTTTTTCCTTTGCCAAGATTAAGATCCACTAAGAGGTTCTTATCCAGCTAGCTCTGCTGCAGGTGCCAGGACATGACTGGATGCTTTAAAGGCTTACTCCTTTTTAAAAATGACATGCCGGCCAAGCTCCATTACTGCTCCAGAGAGGTCCAGAGGAACTCACAACATCTTAGGGAAAAAGGGCTGGAAGGGATGTGAGGTGACTCAGAGCATCTCCTGTTCTGAGACACACGGGCTGTGCAGTCCTCAAGGAGTAGTGTTTTCAGAAGCACTGAAGTCTCATTTTTAGTCACCAGTTCCCTTTGTTAAGTCAGAAGCAGAGACTTGGGCAGGCTAACTGTTGTGAAAAAATATGTGTTCATCAGGTGTGGAGACAACTGGCACCCCTCTGGTTTTTGGGGAACTTTTTTGCAGCCATGTGCAGGACTCAAAATACCTTTCTGTCAAATCAGAAATACAGATTGCACTCTCTTTATTTAGCTAGAAGTCAGTTCTGTTTGATTGTGATAAACCAAAGCTCCCGTAAGTTATCGCGAATAAAATGGTGAGTTATGACATTAAAATGATAGAATTGTATTCTTATTTTCTGTTGTTTGTATTTCAAGTCATGGCTACATTCCATCAAAACATGCCTTGAGATTCAATTGTTAGCTGCCTCCTTGCTATTTGAAGCTGTAGTCGTCCTGCTTCTTTCAAATGTAGAATGTTTCTAAGTACAAGGAATACACACAAAGTGCAACGGAAAATTTCATATCCTATCTGACTAATACCAAAAGCCTTTGATTTGAAAGGTCACAGAAAAACAGTGTGGCATAATGCACCTCTCACAGACTGTTCAGTGTTTTCCTGTGGTTTAGCTCCCAGTCTCTCTATTGTTGTGCTACTTTCTAAGCACTGTTTTCCGAATGCCTCTGGAAGACCGTCTCTCCACGGCCTCACCCCCGTTGCTCCTGGCAGCCCTGCTCCCTTGACAGACTGCAGCTCAGGTTGAGGTGACAACATAATGGAGCTGCTGATGGTCAGGTTTCAGGAAACAATCATGCACCTTATGAGAAACAATCACTAAAACACAAGCACTTAGAGGAGCTAGAGATAAAAGAGTCTCATTTTCTTGGCAGCCCATGTAGATGTTCTGCAATGACTGATGATATGCGTGTTATCTTGACACCATACTCTCCCATGTTGAAACTGTTTATGGGAAACAAACATCATGTGAAAAACAGATTGCCAGACACTAAGTAAATCACTCTGATGAGGAACGAGTCAAGTTCTGCCAGTTTTACCCACACTGTCATTGTTATGATGTAACACATTCCTCATGACTGATACTGTATCCAAATTAGGGCACAAAACCTTCTCTTGATCAGTTAGCTGAAATTCCCTCCTTGCAGTGACTGCACACACACAGGCACAACCTGGCTCACCCACACGGAACTCGAGTCAGTACAAAATCACACCCTATGGTAGTGGAAGATTAAGAATATGGGCAAAATGATAAAAATTGTAATTTTTATACCCTTTCCTCTTTAATAAGCTGTGGCAATTTTCAGAGTTCTGCTAGCAATGATTAATAAACATTTGGTGTGCTAAACATATGGAAAAATCATCCCATCTGGACCATTTAAAACTAGGACGTAGACTTTATCTTTGTTTATTTCATCCTTAGCTAAAAGGCTTATTATGAATTGCAATAATCCAGGGAGCCAACCATGGAAGACAGACAAGCTCTTTAGATAAAACCAAAAAGGCAAGTTTTCTAACCAAGGACCAGATGTATTTTTGGGTATTGCCCTTGTACATATTTAGCTGAGCTTTTCAAGTGGTGACGATTTGCATGTTTGTTTTGCAATACTAATGAATATGTTTTAGATTTACATTTTAGAAAATGGAAACTTTTATCTTCTTGGGGCTTTGTAAGTTAATGATTTCCAGAAGATAGTTTGGTATCCTCTTTTAACCCTTCACCATTGAAAACATATCACTTTCCAAGGCCCAAGGATCTAGTGCAGGCCTGCTGAACCAAACCCGGGAGATATATGTGACTCTTTCTATTGTTTATTTCTGGAATTACATAAAATGTGGGTTTTACATTTTCAATCTAGTGAAAACATATGTAAATGGCAAATTATTTTAAAACTCACTTAATGTGAATCTTGGGGTAGGCATTACCATACATATGATCCTTTAATTAGATAAATAAGGAAAATACATTTGGAAAAATAGAGTTTTGAGACCCAGTATCTTCCATGAGTGATTTAGTTTCCTCCAAGATAAAGACTGTTTTAGAGTAGTAAAGAAAATGTGCTGCATAACGACATTTTTGCTTCTAGTAGGGAGAGCAAAGTTGCAGTTTCGTAACATAGTTTTTTACCCTTTGATTTTCTTTAGAGAGGTTATGAGAGAAAATAATTAATGAATAAAACATAATTTTTCAAAGGCTTACCCTCACTGGCAATTTTTATATGACACGAGCCCTATCAGAAATGAAAAATTCTTCCTTAGGGAACAACAGAACATTTTATTACAAGAGATAGCTATAGCTTTGAACTTTGGGTGGTTGACAAATCAGTCTGAAACAGCTTTTCTTCTAAATTTTTTCCAGTTGTTCATGCAAAATATGATAGGAAACTAAGTAGGATCTTGAAAGAAGATGATGCTTCTTATGCTTAGTTCAGGAAAAGTTGCAACCCCTTATGTATCTAGGATGCTAAAGTAGTGCCACGGAGGGTCCTGGCTTGGAGGGTTGTGCTGTCACTGCAGAGCAGCTGGAGCCACATTCGCTGTGAACACCTCTGGGATGAACAGTTTGGCTGCCAGGCACAGCTGGACAGCTGCAGCAGGCCCTTCACACACATCCCACGTGTGGATCTCAGGGGATGTCTGTGTGTGCATAGGTGACACTTCGGTCCTCAGCCACGTGTGCATTTTCAGGAAGGGGCTCCTGGGAAGGGATCTGGCTAAGATCCCAGCTCCACTATGGCAGCAGTTTGTTAAAGGAATATGCTTTTCACCTCTGTTTGTTTTTAAAGAGAAGGTCAAAGTCAAAGCTCCTGTGTGCTCTTGGCACAGCAAGGGATGGCATGACATCGTGCCTCTCTGGCCAGGGGTGGCAGCTCAGCACAGTGTCCACAGGAGCAGAAATATCCAGCTCCTCCAGCTATTTAACTCCTGCTTCTGCATTGGCATGGCAACATGTCAGCTACTGAGAGGCATGTGCTGGATTTCTGGGGTATTTTTAGCAGCTGCAGAGTTTCCAGGGGTCTCAGATTTGCTTTTCATACCTGTATCTTGTAAACAGCAGAATTGCAAGAGCTCAGCAGAGTAAACCAGTGCTACTACCCAGGCAGCTCCTGTGCAGAGCTAAGGACCTGGCAGTGTGAGGGAAGGCAGGAGGTAGGACGGGGCTGTCTCCAGGATCTTGCAGCTCTGGGTGGTAGATCAGAGGAGGTGGAGGTTCTTACAGAGCTCGGGTGACCAAAGCTGGCTCAGACTACAGGGTGCAGAAGCCATGTTTGGGATCCTCTTTGAATCATGTTGCTGTAACTCAGTCTCTTCTCACCAGCATAGACACTGAGGACCTGGCTGGGCACTGCAGTGGCAGGAACACCACTGTTCATAGGCTCTCAACCAGACGTCCCTCTTGAAACAGGCAGTGCTGTAGAGAAAATGTCCTGTGGGCAGAACTGACCCGAGGCCCCTGGCAGGACCATGCTGATTAAGCCCCATACACTGAATTATAGGTGATTTAGGCTGTTGAGTGGAAGGACTCAGATATTGTTTCAGGTACAATGTTGTGGAGAAGGTGACCTTACCTAGGGACCATGATTTGTTTTCAACCGAGCCTTTTGGTGACACTGGTCCTCCACTACTGAAGCAACTCTAATGACTGCATAGGCATCATTCTTTTTCCTCTGGGTGAAGCTAAGGTCAAAGCAAATTCCATAATCCCTGTTTACTTTACTTTGCTACTATTTTTCCTTTTTCATTGTCTGTAACATTAATACCTCCATTTCCATCAACATGTACATAAATATGAGTGCAGCTGGAAAACTGACAGCCACGCTCTGCTGAAGCAGTACTAATACTGTATTCTAACATTGCAGATTTTTATTTGCATTAAATTGAGAGTGGCTCATGCACCAAGAGACAGAGAGTTGTTCATCACATACTTTTCAGGGAATGGGAGCCTTGCCCATACTAGAAAGGTGGTTAACATGAACTAAGTGAGATGGACTTAAATTCATCCCATTTTTTTTTTTTTAAATGTGGGTATAAGACATATAATTTTGACCTGAATTAGTCCATGTTAATTAAATATAACCTAAACATTGCTTTTTCTCTAGGCTGGACAGAGCTGACACATTGCCTACAGACCTTTCACTGTCTGACATTTACTACATGCAAGATGTGACGCTCTATTAATTTCATCTTATTCCATTTTTCCACAGGACTTCTGATTCCTCCAATGTATCTGTGATGGATAGAGAATGAAGCAGGTCTGTGTCACATACAAACCAGGAAAAGTGGAATAGTCTTGTGGTTAAGGTAATTGGCTGTGATCTAGGAGGTGTAGCTTCTATCTCTGCTTCTGTCATAAAGTCTCTGTGGGAGGCTGCATAGAAGTCTCCCCCCAAATTTCTGAAAGTAGCTGCTAATATTTTCTTCATAATTTTCCAGGAATTCCACATAGGGAATTGAAATCTGATTTTTGCAAAGTCAGCTGAAGTCAATAAAACCTGCAGATGTGGGGCTGCTCTGAGAATTCAAGGTCTTGGGTGGTTGGCACTCTACATTGAATACCAGAGGTGAAGAAAGAAGGTCTTAAAATGTCTGAGTTCAGGTTCCCTTAGATTTATTGCAGACCTTCTGTTTCATCTTGCCCAAGGCAGTTACAGCCACACTCAGACAACCCTAGAACAGGTTTCTCTCCCTTGGCTGTGTGAAGGCTGGAATCTGGGGGAGCCAGAGGGGAGAGATCCAAAAGTCACTTCTCTTTTCACTCAAGATGCTACTGTAACTGCAATGCCAAATGTAAACACTGTTGCTGGCAACTGTTCGAATGGAGACCTCCATTTTCCAGCCTCATTTCCCTTCTGCACAATAATACAGCTATAAAAATTACTTTCACTTCAGGTGGATATGGTGGCTACCTCAATAACAGTAACTCACCAGGTCTGGCACTGCTTTCTGATGCCAGCTGGCACAAAGGGATTTTGTCCATGCCACTTGACCTCTTCTAGTCTTCAAAACAGGAAGGCTACATGCAAACTTCACCCCAGGAGTGGCTCCTGATCTTTGAGGTCTCTGAATTGGGAATGGCTTGGGAAATGCTACTTGTACCAGCCTGTCTCTATGCCAAGATCATTCCAGCAATACAAGAGCAGCACTGGCAGATTTGTAGTACCCAGAATGTTCCCTGGCATTTTTTATTTTCCTGTTATAAGTGAAGCCTGTAGCTCCCAAAGGGCATTAATAAAAGATTCAGCATTTTGTGTGAGAGGAAAGGCGTATTTCTAGCACGGGTTAGAAATTGTATTTCATTCTTTGTTCACCTCCAGGTGTGAGGAGCACATGGGTGGCAGAGGAAGGAGAACTGAAGTAAATCTTTGACAGTTCTGATTCTAGGTTGGAATCAACTTTTTTCACTAGCCAGCATGAAACAGACTCACCTCAAGACACCTGAGCAGACCTGAGCAGGTAGCCAGCTGTCCAACAGTCCTTTCTTTTAGCTGACTTAGTAAGGCAACATTTACATGCAAGCAGAAGCTCAGACAGCCTTAATCCTCACACCTGCCTGGGTTTGGCCCTACAGCCTAATTACTGCAGCTAGACCTGAGCTTGCTCCACCCATGCTCTGAGATGATGGATGTAACCTGTCCCAGGAAGCCATATGTTCTGCCTGGCCCAGGAGTCATGCTTTAAGTTAAAATGTATGTCAAGCCCTGCTTATTGCCAGAACCCAGCAGCCTCTGCATCTGCCTTGTGTGTAGAGCATTAAGCCCTGTGGAGAGGCAGGAAACATTAGTGGGAATGCCAGGACTGATGAGGCTGTGCAGTGTCTCAATGGAGCTGGCAAGTGTCCTGCTGCTTCTGCCGAATTCACAAACCATAATATCAGTTTAGTTTAACGGGGTAACAGCCCTCCAGTCAGGATCATGCCTTCACATAAACCTGGCTGGTTTTTCTGCTGTTTCCTTTCTTTGGTTGCTTTTTTAAAACATATTTTCTGAGGAGCAAAGAGGAAGAACTCCCCAGTCTGCTTTGTTAGGATTCTCTAGTCCAGGCCTTAACAAGCATCACTGGGTGGGTTCAAATGATTGAAAAGCACTTTGTAGCCTGAGCCAAAAAGTCATTATGGTCATCTTGAATTTTAATAAAATCTTGTCATGCTTCTGTGGAGGATAATAGCCAAATTTTGTCCAAGGTTACATTGAATCTGACTGGCTGAAGATCCTGAATAAATAATTGTACTGATGGAATTTAGGGTTTACTCTCTGGCCACAGTAAGCCTGCTCCTTAAATACGAGTTTTCCATTGACTTCAATGAAATTTGGATCATATCAATATGTTTTCACAGAATTAATAAAAAGCAATCAAAATCTTGCAGTGTCTACTTGATCCACTTTCAGGCAAAACTTTCAGTGTAAATCAACTGAGAGGCTTACAAATGAGAGAGCCACTGGAAATCTCCCATCCCTGTGACATGATTCGTAGTGGCCATTTTTTTACAGTATTTTCAATACTGATAATTTACTGTACAGAATTAGACTTCACTGCACAATTTGAAAACCTGGTTGTTCAGACATCGTATGAAGGGAAAGTTGGCACAAAGACTGCAAGTCCAGATTGTCCAGATTTTATTTTAGAGTTTGTTGTTGTTGTTGTTATGTTGTTTTTTGTTTGTTTGTTTGTTTGTTTAAGAAGACTGGTATTACTAATTTATAGAGCAGAAAATACTAAAACTTTATATAGAGTTACATGTACCTTGTCTTTCAGAGACCATGCACCAGGTTTATTTTTAAATGTGGAAGCTGATTTCTGTTAATCTTTTTGCTAGTTCCAGTATTAACAGTTAATACCATTTTTGGTGATTCTGATACTTCTTCCAAGAGTGTTTCCTATAATTTGGGGCTTTCCTGAGAGGTGCTGAGTGCAGTCAGCTTTGATTTGTTAATACATTGGTATATTGCTATTGTTCTGGTTTAAAACTAAAGAGAAAAAGGCACAAGAAGAGTTCTCTTTCTCAGCAAATGACAAAACTATTTTTTACCCCACTCCAGCAGCAGCTGCTGCAGGTGTACATTTGCTCCTGTCAGGACAGGGACATCATAATTTTGCAAGGAGGAAGATTTACTGGGAGAAAATGGGTCTCCTGGATTGGGTAGGATGACACAGAATCTTTTGTGACTTTGGCTGGAGATGGTTTCTTACAGCAGGTCAGACTTTTGTAATCTTTCTGTGAGCAGTGGAAAGCTTTGAGGTCCCTCAGATCACATGTCTGGAGTGCAGACAAGTCAGGAGCACTCTTTCTTACCTGTTTGGGTGAATGAAGGATTACCTCCTTGCATGTTTCATAGGAAAAAATCTGACATTGACTCCAGCTCATTAATAAAGAATGTTGGGCTAGGAACATTGGTTACCTTTCTCACATCTCACTCTGGGAAAGACAAAGTCAAATTTTACTCCAGTTTAAATCTCTTTACAATGACCTGAGAAAATTTCCTATTATTTGGATGCTGTACCTCGCAATAGCCATTTAGTTCTCCTGCTCAAAACCCCATAAAAAAAGGAATTCTTGTGAATAAAATTCCCATGATAATATTGTGCAGCTAGGATAATACACAGTCAACTGGGGTTATTTTGCATCTAAGGAGATAGAACAATATGTAGCTATTCTCACTTTTTCTGGAACTTTTCTCACTGAGAGAACTTTAGAAAAATCCATCTAATTTATAGGACTCCTTGGGCCTGAGGACCACACATCAAGCTGCAATATTTAACATATCATAGCAGCAGCACAATACCATATAAAAATAACACAATAAATGATTAATAGACTAACTCTCTCAAACTCATTCCCTCTGATTATTCCTTTACAATTAAAACAAGTTGCTGGGGTTTTTTTCAAAAGAATAAGAGATTTCTCTCTGAAGTTATCCGCTGCTGGTATTTGTTTAAGTTTAGAAGAGCCTGAGCTCCTTTGGCTGTCTTCTTAGTGCTGTGTTGTGCAGTATAGACACCCCTTCTGGTTTCCAGACACACCTTCCTTCCCCACTGCTGGGTCCCACTGCCCAGATGCAGGGGGCAAGGATTGTGCATGCAGTACTCTGGCAATGCCCTCATGATGGTAGATGGCTTCTGTGACTTTTAGCAACATAACTGGGACAGCCTGGGGACAGTCTGCCCCTGGCTCTAGGACTGAGATAACACAAAAGAGGTCGGGAAGCTGTTTCAACTTGAAAAAGAGAGCAGCTTTCCAAAGGTTCAAGATAGCAAGATGTAATCTGGGTAATTCAAACATATTTATATTTTAGTGCTTTCTCACAAAATGTGTCACAACCATTAGCTCTGAGTAGTGAAGATACACAGGTGACAACACTGTGTATCTTTACCCCGGGCAAACAAACTGAAGAAGTATTGCAATGCATGTACTTATCCCCGGGACTTTCATGGCAACAGCAGATGGATTACACTCTGGGACACTGCATTTGCTTTATGGGAGGTACTGTTGCATGAGGGGTTTGTGAGTGCTTAGGGACAACCCTGTCATTGTGTAATTTTTTCTGCCTGTCTGTCTCTTTAGTGTTCAGAACTGGATGTGACTAAGACACCCCAGTTGCCATTGCTTCTAGGCTCATGGAAATAGCATGGAACAGTTCAGAGCACATCTGACCTCCCAGGCCTGGGTGCAGCTGCCACTCTCTGGTAGCATGTGTGTTGCAATGGGGTCTTGCAAGGCGCAGTGCCTCTCCTAGAGTGGGACACATGCTGAGAAAGGAAGGAAATGTGCTGTGCTCCAGCAGGTCTGCTAGTCTGGATAACTGGGATTGCAACAGAAAGTGGGAAAAACATCTGCCCTGCAATGAAGACATGCACATTATGATACACAGATAAAAAACTTCGGAATGATGAAAGCAACTTCTCTGGAAACACACACCACTGCCACTGCCACAAGCAAGGGACCAGATGCATTATCCCACAAGCTGCTGTGGCTCTGCTATGGAAATAATGACTCCATGGACTGTTGCTGCTTTGTGGAAACAATATGAGCTCAGGAAGTGCAAAACAGCAGTCCAAGTCTTTGCTTCCTGGGGAGAGATGGGGCTCTGAAAACCATGGCAGAAATACTGGAGTAGCTTGGGATAACAGATTTCTGAGAGTATGTGTAGGTATGAGAAACTGTCAGGACACATGCTCCAATTTTCCCCCTCAAAAAAATCTCTTAGTACATCAGCTGTGCAACAGAGGCACTGACAGACCACAGGCTGATGAGCAATAATGTGCTTCACAGAGGGAGGTACTCAGAAGCACACATTTGATAAAGATTTTTAAGATGGTGTTATCAGGCTCTTTGCACCATGTGTGTAGGAAAGGACTCTAATTTTAAATAAATCATTCTGTGACATTGCTGAATGAGGAAAATCTAATGCTAGAAAGGAAATAAAAATACCTTTATCTGTCTTTTCCCCCACTACTCTCTACAAACTGGTTCTGAGTGCAACATGACCTTTCTGCTTGAGCCCATCCCAGGTAAGGTGTCTGTGTTGTCTTTTTTTTTTTTTTTTTTATCCCAGAAGGGTACTTTCTACTCTGTAGAGCCTGGAGGCTCCCTTAGGGTGGTCTCAGACAAGAGGGATTTCTTGTGATGAGGATACGTAACTGATGGATTTACTCAATCCACTAAATCTCCCCAGTGTAACTCTGGTAGAAAGACCTTGACCTGATTTCACCTTGCTTCACTCTTCTGTAGTTCACACTTCCTCCTGGTTCCAGTAAGGATTTATTCCTGTAGGCCCAGGCAGTGGGATTCACCCAGTCCCTATCCATTGAGTGTGTAAAAACGGTGCTTTTTTGCTGATTCTGGGCAGGAACAAAGATTTAATGCATTGTCTCTTTGGGGTAAGCTAAATGTCCCTGTTCACATATGGAACCTGTCAGGAAAAGAATTTTTTCCAACACAAAATATGTTTTTAAAAACCTACAGGGGAAGTGGAAGCAGTGATCAATTTAATCTCAGTGAGCAGACTTTGAAATCAGGGCTGCAGGGCCAGCACAGAGCACTGGGGGAACAGGTATTTGCTGAGCAACTGTTGTGGGAAAGATGGAGCAGAAGTGGCTCACGGTGCCTCAGTGCTGATGACCACAGCACTGAGGTATCTTGTCCTCCTACAACTCACTTATATGTGAACAGCACAAGTATATAAAGAGGTTTGTGTCTGCAGCAGTAGGATTTGCCAAATCCCTATTCCTGAAGGTGTAAGGACTGGCATTCCTTGTTTCTTCCAGGCAGGAACAAGGGGTTAGTGCGTGTTTCTGGTTTTTTTCAAACTTTGTAAGCAAGAAGTATGTCATCATGTACAAAGCCTGGAAGAAAAATGAAACCTGCTGATGTGAGCTTGCCCTTGTTGCTGCTCTGTGCAGACTGAAGCTCCCTGGTGAATCTCTTTGAGCTGAAGAAAAAGCAGGTGATGATGGCAGCAGTGTGCCAAGCCTGAAATAACACACCCAAACTCAGCAGGGCTTACCAGCACTGGCTGGGTCCGTACTAACATGGTCACGCAGCTTTCCTGGCTCCAAATACCAGCAGAACAGGCTTGTGTCTGCCCATAGTGCACTCTGTCAACAAGACTTTCTAGTGCACATCAAGCTTCAGATAAAATCTTGAAGGTGTTGGATGTCTTCCTAGGTTGTGCTGAATATCCTCTGCTCCCATTCACCTTGGTGGGAACTGAGCAGCATCTCAGCACCATTCATTCCCCGTGTTGCACATGGAGGTTTAGGATGTTGACATGTGATATTTCTGTACACAATGAATAACACATTGTTCAGTTGCACAATAAGGTGTGGATGGGTTTGATTTCCTGGGCAGAATCAGCTCTGTTTTTGGGCTGGCTTGCACAGCTTCTGTCAGTGGGGTAGAGAGATCACAGAATAACAAAATATGCTGAGTTATGTACTAGTGTGAATGCCTGTCAGCTCCCTGAGCTTTAAGGGTGAGACTGCAGGACTGTGGCCTCATCACAGCCACCAAACTTGGAGAGAAACATAATTCCTGTCTGCAGAAATAGCCCCCTTCTCTCCCTATTACCATGCTGAACACAAGTAGATGTTTATTTTAATGCAAAGTGAAAATGAAACACTGCAGTAGTCTAAATTTCTTTAGATTAATAAAGAATGACACAAGTGTTGCTGACTCTTCACTAGAAGGGTGTTGTGAGGACTCTTGCATTCCTGTCAATGTTAATAAATTCCAAAAGGCTTTGTCATTTAGCTTGTGATAAGGAAAACATTCCTCTCTGTTAACTATGCAGCGTGAATAGACAAACTTGATAAGCTTTCATTGTCATTGTCTACAAAGGTATTGAAAACTTACAACACATGGGCACATACACAGAAGCACACACGCAGACACACAAATACACACACACAAAACTCACAGCCAAATGAACAGACACAAATAATTCAGTCCATTGTGCTATAGCTGATATGTCTTGGCATCCTTTTTCAGCAGGTGCAAAAAATTGTAACTTATTGTTTTTCAAAGTTTAAAAAGCCTCAAGCAGTGATAGCACTTGTTACAGTTTTCACCAGACAGTTATTATCCCTGAGCACACAATTTTAGTTATTTTTAGATAAATACACAGGAACCAGAAGGGCAGGCATGTTATAGACCTTGCTGCAGATGCTTTAAGCAAGTTAGGAGCTGACCTATCCAAGATTTAAGTTGCCCACTGAAAGTGCCTTTCTCAGGTCATATCTAAAGGAATGTGGTAAGGTGCTGCATGTGAACATCACATGCAACTGCCTGTCCCAGATGGCTAAAATCACCCTAAATTTCCTAAACAAAGAGTTCCTCTTAAATTTTTACCTTAGGCTCAATGGCAGAATGCTTTAAAGGCTAAATCAAAACTCCATTGATAAGATTAAAACTAGAGTCTGCACCAAGCTTTTGGATAGCTGAGGAACAGAAAGCATTTGCTTTTATGCTGCCTCACTGGAAAATGTCATCGTTTACAGTGACACTACAGTGTTTTGCAATGAAGAAAGATGTGACATAAATCTGTTTCTAATTTTAGCTTGAGTGAAGCAATTATTTTAAATAATTTGTGGTCAAGGTTGCTTGCTACTGCACTTTTATTCAAACTCATTTGAAGTAATGCTTTCTTAACCTCACTAAATAAAATTGGGAAAGCCAGAAAGCAATAGATCTTCATTAGGGTTGTATGTATAGGCATCAGCCAAATCATTATCATTAGGAAATCCATCAGGCCTATCTAACCTTAGTCCAGCATTTAGATATAATAAGATCATTAACTGCTTCATTTACATCGTTATTGAAGTTCTCTGTACCATCTTTATTTGGCCCATTCTTTTGTCAATGAATTATATATTACTAGCTCAAGATTGAAGACTGTGCTCATGTCACTTGGATTCCTGAAAAGTCATATGCCAATCCTTATTAAAGGATGTCCCAGATATCTACATTTTTCTTTTAGACAATAATCTTCTTTAGGGGAGAATTCATAATCTTTGTGATCCAGTCAGAGAAATAGTGCTAAGCAGGTCTGACCACACTCAGAAAATTGATAGATATGAAAAATGAGAATCAAGAGAAAAAAGAATGGAATAGAAGAATTGTTATTTGTTAAAGAAAGTAAACCTGTCCTCCAAATTCACTCAATTGAAGTAAAATATACCATTTCTAGAAACAGACCAGTCTGGCCAAGTCAGTAATTCTTTAGCAACTCTAAAAGTGGAAAAGAAACATAGAGAAAGTGAAATACAGGTCAGGAAACTAAAAATGATTACAAAAGAATTGCACAAGTACTTAGAGAAAATAAGAAAGGCCAATGCAAAAAATAAGCTATAGAGATATAAAGGATAAAATGAAAACACTGTATAACTTCCTTGGCAGTAAGGGAAGGACCAGAGAAAGCATTAGCCAGCTAATAAATGGGACAGGAAAGCTAATAACAAAACATGCCAGGAAGGCCAAATTGTTTAATGCCTTTTATTGCTTCAGTCTTCATTAAAAAACCTGACTGTAATCAGATGGCTGACACAGTTAACACCAGCCACAAAAGGGTGAGAACTCCGGCAAGAATAGCAAAAGAAATGTTTAGAAACTGCTTAGATAAATTAGATTTTCTCAGATCATTCAGGTCTGTAATTCACCCTAGGTTACTTAGGGAACTGGCTGAACAATCCTGAAGGCCATGGTAATTATCTTTGAGAATTTGGATGATGTTAGGCTAGAAAATAGCTGAAAGAGTGCCTATTATTAAAAAAAAAAAAAAAAAAAAGGAAGAAAGAGGACACAGAATCCCAGTTGATCTGACTTTCATTTCCCAGAAAGATCGTCAGACAAGGGTTCAAATGATGTGCAAGAGAGTAAAGTGGTAAATAGTTATCAATGTGATTTGTCACGATCAGATCATATCAAACTAGCCTGTTCCTTTGTTTGTTTTTCCTATGACTGGGTAACAAGACATGTGGATAGGCAAGAATTCAGTAAGGTTTTTTGCACTGCCTCAAATGGCATTTTCATAAGCACCCAGGGAATTGTGGTCTGAATCATGGGCCTCTAACTTTGCTGGGCTCAATGAACAATAATACGGGAAAACATGCTGCACTGCTTTCCATGTCAGCTTTGGTTTGAAGCTCTGCTGCCCAAAAGTCATGGCTTCGGGACCACTGACTCTTGACAAAGTTGCTGCAAAATAGCCACAGTATTTATTGGTGAATGACAGCCAGAGATCTGCTGTCAGCAGTTCAGTATTGTGCTGATTTGATTTAGCAGGTAAGGTTCTGTAAGAGGCTGTCCCGGGGTCCAGGTCCACTGTTGTCATTACAGTGACTTGAATGATGCTCTACAGAGCACATATTTTAAATCTGGGTTTGATTCTAAGCACTGACAAATTGCAAGCATCTTGAAGGAAAGGCCTGAGGAATTGAAGAAATCTTCTAAAGATTGAATTGAAGAAATCTTTTAAATCTTCTAAAAGATGCAGGATAGCCTTTAATATAAACTGGCATCTAGATAGAGCTAAATGCCTCCCTGAATACTTAATGGTAAATGAGATGAGAGGTAGTAAAGATCTGGGAATTGTAGTGGATCATAAGCTCAGCATGAGTCAGTAATGGCATCCTGTTGTGAAAGAAGCAAATATTATTCTGGGATATATAAACAGCAGAATTGTACAAAAGACATATGAGGTAATCCTTCCATTGGTAAAGTCTCCAGTAGGGAGCCAATTCCAGTGCTGGGTACCAGACTTCAAGAAAAATTGTAGAAAGTCCAGGGGAGAGAAATGAGCCTGGTCAGAGGTCTAGAAAACATGCTCTGCAGGGGCAGGTGTCAAGAAATATATTTGCTTAATTTATGCAGAGAAGACTGGTGAGACTTGTGCCTGCCAGGCTTCAAATAAATAAAATGCTACTTCAATGAGATGGTAATAAACCTTTGTGTCTCTATTCATTGTGGTTAATACAATAAGTTATATGTTTAACAAAGATTTAAGTTGACTTTTTGAGAAGTCTTTTTTCTGGAATAGATTCTTTCAGAAACAGTAGCATCCCTTGATGAGGGCCATTAAGACCAGACTTATGAAATACCTGCCAGGAATGCTGCAGGTAGAGCTATTCTTGCCTTAGACAGATTGATGAATTATTCCTATTTTCTTTGTTTCTATGATAATGGATTGGTTTTTAAAAAATTCTGGGTCCAGACAGGCACATATTTACCACAAGCAATCTCTGTGCTTGTCACAAATATGAGCTATGAAGATGCTGTGTGTGATATTAAACTTGTTGATGCGTAAATCAATGTGTAAGTTAAGCATATGGTTAGTCTAGTGCATTCACTTCTTTTGGTAAATTCCCACTTTCTTTCATTCAATAAACCATTATTGGCAAAAGATGGCTGTGGATGAAGGATGTTCCTGTGCCTCTTTGTCTTAAAACCTCAGTCCTGGGACCTCCTCATCCAGAGGACAGGGTGAGGAAATTTGTGTCAACATTGGCAGGAAAATTTCTAATAATCTCTGTTGTTCTGGCCCCCACGACTGGGATCATGACTGGGCTAGGGAGGTGGAGGAGACTGCTCCTGCTCTTTCTTGCTGCACTTAGAGACAGCAGGCAACATTTGAAAAAGCCTTTGTGACCACGAGTGGATACTGGCTAATGTTAGCCATCTAACAGTGGGTGCCAAGCACAGGCAATGCATCTCCCAACAACCCACGGAGTGAGTCAGTCCAGCTCTGTCCCTCCTCAGTCTCTCCTCACTCTCAGGCCACCAACCCTGGTCCCACCAGCTGCAGCTGGTGTTGGGTTACAAGGCTGCAAAGAGGCAGTCAGCACGCTTCAGTGATTCAGCCAAATAGTGGCCCACAGAAACAGGACTGACCTGGCCTAGGGATATGGCTAATCTCACTCAGTACCTGCACAGGCATTTTGTCCAGTGTGAAGAAAAAAGCAGAAACCTAAAGCCAGAGGAAGGCAAATGCATTGGGCTGCTTCATTAGGTGGCAGTCTGCAGTTAAATAAGGCCAGAGTGATGTATGACAACAAGTGCCCTCATTTTGGCCAGCAAAGAAAGACTTTGGTCTTGACTAAAACAATGTCAGTTAGGAGCCATAACACCCAGAGTTGTCTTGTTTTGTTCTTTATTCCAGTGAGCGATGCCAATGCTTCGCTGTTTATTTGGATTGTTTTTATCTTATCCAGTGTATTTTGCTCTGGGCAAAGACACAGGCATTAAGTCAACAGAAGGACCTAGGTGTTGCAACACTGAGTGTTGGAGCCCTTAACTGTTAGGCACTGGGCCATGTAGTGGAATCCCAAGCCCCATATGAAATACTGGTCTCCCTAAACAAAGCACAGGGTTTAACACAATAATTTATCTCTAAGCGTCACATGGGAATGTGTCTCTGCCACTCAGCCATTTATTATTTCCCAGCCAGGAAAGTTAGAGAGGAGGAAACAGTGTCTCATGTGACTTTGGAGAACCTTACACCCACTGAATAACAAGCAGCAAAGGGGGAAGGGGTAGAGGGAAGATGAGCAGTTTGGAAACAACTTAAAGGCAGAAATTTGACACAGAAACTCTTTGGCATAAATTCCTCAAGAACAGTGAGGCTGATAGAGGAGAAAAAGGTCCCTAAATGATTTGTGAGCAGAAGGCAGGGTGCTAATGTATTTATGTAATTTATTCATAACAGTTTGCTCAGCCAGCTCCACCAAGGACATGGATACTGGATGCTTTAAATGTTCTCTAGGGGAGGAGTGAATCTGACTTTTTGAGCTGAGTCAAAGGCTGCTGATGTCTCTGTTGCCCTTTCTGTGTTCCTCTGTGAGTTGTGGATTGAGTGCTGGGTCTGATGCTGCTTGATCCCATGTACAGCTGTTCCACCTGTGCAAAGGGAAGCTGAGCTAAAAATTTTGTACCCACCCTCTGTATTGTGCGTTAGTACCCCAAGCTCTCAGACAGGGCGTGCTGTGGGAATACACCATCAGCAGCTAGCAGTTATGAAATATCCTCAGATGCCTTTGACTGCCTGAGCCTATTCAGAGCAGTACTGTTCTGCATGCTCAGAGAAAAGATAAAACTGCCCTGCACAGCAAGTGAATCCCACATTGTGCTGGGAACAGGAAGGTCCCTCACTGCCCTGCCGCTCCCTCCCACTTCTCTTTTTGCTATGCAAAGTCAGATGAAAATGAATTAGATGCTTGTACTGAGCATTTCAATGGGACAGAAACTCAGCAATATTACCTGTCAGTGGGTCTCTGGGAAGCAAAAGGTCCCTGCCAAGTCCTGCTGGATCTTGAGCAATCTGTGCGCAGCGTTGGCATGGCAACCCACAGATACAATTTCCATGCATCATTTGTCTGGGGACTAGCTTCTCTCCAGCCTTCAGCCTGGAGCTCGGTGCTGGCCAAGTGTCTAGTTAATCTGAGTCATTGAATTGCTGGAAGGGATTATAGGGTTAAATTGGGATAACCTAAATAGGCTGATAAAAGGCTATTCAGTAAGAGATGCAAGTGTCCAGCATCTCCCAGGTTTTAGCCCTCATGCTCTCGAGTCCTGAGTTGAACTTATCTAAAAGAATAAAGGGTAGGCACTGGAAATTCCCCAAAAAACTTGGAAAGACACCCAGTGTGATCTTAGTCTCTGTGAGAGCTGGAAAGATTTATTTTAGAAAGAGGTTTGGATGGTTAAATATTATTTGAAACTGTGGTTTCATTTTGTATGTACAGTGGTTTTACTCTTAGTTCCTTTCCTGTTCTATAATCTCCTCTGTTTCTTCAGTGTAATTAGCCTGTTGTTTTCAAAAGGCTGCTGATTGTGTGTGAATTGAACTCATTATGCACTGACTTTGCTCTGTGTGTTATGTATGCTGCCTGTGCCTGCCGTCCCTGACCTGCACCAGAAGGAGCTCTGCAGGCTGAGATATCTGCATGTGGCAATGGGCTGAGGAGGAGGGTAACTCAGCAGGCCCTTGGCTCGGCTTCGAGCCTGAGAGTCCCAGCTGATGGCTCTGGAGACCAAGCCTCCTCTCCTGGGAAGTGTAGGAGTCTGTGCTCCCTCAACAGGAGCGGATTTAATCACAGGGGCCTGTCAGGGGGTGTGTTTTGGGTACTGTCTGAGGTCCAAGTGCTCAGCAGATGTATTCCAGCGTCTCTTACAAGATCAACCAAAGGATGAGTCCTTGCAGAGGCCTGATGTTTCTAGGTTCTGCTCCACACCAAAACCTATAAGTACTGGGAAAACCAGTTTCTCGTTTCTGTCAGCATGGCATAATTATTCTGGAATCATGGTCCTTGAGAACCTATACCAGGGCTTTTAGGCTGTAAGTCCTGCTGTTGTGAATGCTCTATGGGAACAAGATAGAACTGGGCTTTTGAGAGTTTTTACAACTCCACAAGTCTTTGGAAAGGCTGGCATGGTTGGTTGCCTCAGAACCATAGGTTTTATAGTTGTGGGTTCCCAGACCTGCTTGCTGCTTCCAGGTGACTTCAAGCCTAGCTTTGATCTTCTGTAACTTTTAGATCATTTAGTTTCAGCAAATTACCTTTTTGGCCAAACTTTGTTTTGCTCCCAAACTTTTGTATAACACTACTTCAGTGTTCAAGGAAAATAAAAGCTTTCCATTTGGCTGCTCAGTATGTTTTGAGCTAAGTTCTGGGGGAACTGCCTTATCAAAGTAAAACATCCTTGCCCTTCCCAGTCCACACTGTGTGTGACTCTCACAACTCCCACTAGTTCTAACAAGTGTTTCCAAGTCACATATGTCCAACAGCATTAATTAATGAGAGTGTACAGAAGATGCCATTCCTTCAAGGATCTTTTGTGTCTTTAAGTTCTTGAGGTGCAAAAGACTAGTAAGTATAGATATATATTGTAAAATACTTTCAAAAAGCTCCCTAATTTTCCTCCTGTTATCACCAGTGCAGTAATGCAGAGAAACTAAACAAATTTGAATCCAGGTTATGTTAGGAGCAGGGAGAAATCAATGAAAACTGCATCCCTTTTGCCTTCTCTATAATACAGAAACTTACAGGAATTCCATTTAATTGGTCTCTGCCCAGGGTAATGTGAATTTTGTCCTTAAAGAATGTGTAGTCATTCATTTGGTGGAGAGAGTCAAAGTCAATGTTAATGAGATCACTCCCCCCATGCAGGGAGGTGCTGTAGCTGAAATTAATGTTATCAAACATAAATACCATTTATGGATGCCAGGCTCCCATTCTGTGTTGGCCTGACAACTTTCAAAGTGATACTTGTTTTAGTGGCTAAGCAATCAGCCAAAGTGACAATTTCTTCTTGAAGACAGCTTGACAATCTAGCAACTTCTATTGCAGTGTTACTACTAAAATGCACAATATGAATCATCACAGTCACTTTCTATTTTCAAAAGTGATAGTGATGAAGTATATCACTATGTAAATACAGGGGGATAAATTCTTCTCAGTCCATCAGTAGCAAGAGGAGGATGGTGATGGACAGCCACAAAGGGAAAATGTTTGTGTCATAATTGTGCCTATTTTTCTTTTATGGTACTCATTCATAATACCTACAAAAATTAACAACATGGCAAAGGAAAGTGATGTGCACAGCAACGGCCATTCCTTATACCGTGTTGCCATATTAACCTTCAGTTTGATAATTAAGTAATTAGTTTCTATAAATTTGAATCACTCATCTTAGAAGGGAAGGGCTCTCACTGCTGGACTTGCAGTGTGGTCTGTGGTCTCAGGACTGAATTATGCTTGACATACAATTGAAAACCATTTTTGGAAGCAAACATTTTTCTGTGAGTAGGAAAAAAGCATTCAAATGTTTAGGTTTACATTGAAATTTCTGCTAATAAATTGCACATTTAATCTCAGACTAAGTGTTTAAGAATTTGCACAGTAGAGCCGGAGCTGATAAGAACTCTGCAGTAGGTAGGATCAGATGTCTCTGTTACACCAGAGACTCACTCCTGCTCTGCCTGACAGCATTCATACTCTCACCACAATGCTGGAGTGTCCCTTCTGGCTTGGGACTTGTGCAGGTGCAGCGAGTTGGCTGGATGTGCTGACCAGTTTTTTATGGGGGAGGTGCCAAGGAAGAGGAGAAGAAATATGGCACTGCAATGAAAAGCAGATAAAGCTTGGGGGGGTCTTTGCAGGGAAAGCACCATCTTCCAGCAGAGTCAAAGGCAGGGCCACTCCCTCAACTCATGAGCACATGCATGTGAGGACATGCCATGACTGCACATGCAGAAGTGTTTCCATCATGTGATCTGTTGTTAGTTCCCAGTCTCATGGTCCAATGTGAATCATTCAGAAAGCTCAGAGGCTAGGGAGGTGGCATAATCAAGCCTTTGGGGAAGTCTGGCCCAGCCAAAAGAGCATCAGGGAGGGACTTGGAGTAAGTGGCTACACACATTTTCCATTCTTAGCCATGATCATCTATAGGGTGATTCAGCTCTCTGAATGTAATGCCTTTTGAAAAACTCCAGCTATGCATGTGAAGCTGTCATGTCTAAGTCCCACACCCTTTTTTCTGGAGATCCAGTGTCTACCTCAGAGTACCTCAAATGCTGGGATTCGACACCTATGTATATTAACTGAACTACATCCTTAACTTAATCAAGTCCTATTTTTTTCAGGAATGTAGGAATTGCTCCCTACAGTAACAAGATGACTGGAGGTCTGTGGAACCCTCTGACTCCTCCCCCTCACGGAAACCCCTAGAGATTTGCCTTGGAAGAATATATCAGAGTTTTCCCCACCTCGGCTGATAGAGAGGACTCTGGCCACGATGCTCTGCAGCACTACTGCCAATCTACATCAGATTGCCTCCCCCACTGGCCAGTTGACACTGCCCACCCCAATTATTTGTCCCTAATCCCCCCTACAGGTTGCTGCCCTTTGCCCTGCCCTTTGCCCACCCCTGTGCACTCAGGTCATTGGTCACTGACTCCATTCTTAAGTCCTGCAGACCACGTGGTTTTTGTCTTTTGTCTCTGGTCCCTTTGGTATGGTGGGTGCAATAAACCCTCACTGCAATATATAATGCAAAGACCCTTCCTGTCTTTCCTCTGCTGAGCTGTTTGTGCTGTGTGGAAGGACTTGAAATGGCTGTTCTTGTGGCCTTGCTCTGAGTGGCTTCTGAAGGAGACACCTCAAAGAAGGTTGCAGCATTTCTACCACCCTGCAACAGAAGTCTAAGTGGTTTAGCAACTGCAGAGTCCTTGGCATACCTTCACAGCATTAGACACTGGCAAGTGGATGTAGGGCATACCAGTACCCATAACAGCCTTCCAAATTCCGTCATTCCACTTCTGAGAGCACAGCTAGTTTAGCTATTTCTCCAGGGCCCTGCCTTGTCCTGCCAGAGCCTAGGAAAGTTTGGTGTGTGGTGACACTGGCACTGTCTGGTTGTGCTGGGGAAAGCGCAGAGCACGGCTCTTTGAGCTGCAGCGAACCAGCTGGTTTGGGGCCTTGATGCTGCTGTTAGCTAATGAAGGCTGCAGGAGCTTGGAAGGGTTTCAGTTGTGCCCAGCACCTGGACAGAATAGCTTGGGCTATGTCTGAACTGATTAATTAGTCAACCTGATAAATTGTACCCTGTAGGCTTACATTTGGGATGTCTGCTCATTCCTGCATCTTTCTGGCTTCCCAAAGTTCACACAACTGTAGACTTTTAAGGAACAGGCACAGATCTCCATCTGGCTTGACAATGAGACTTAGACACAGAAGTCAGACCTAGCAAAAACAATATGGGAAGCACTATTTCATATATTTTGAAAGTACTGTGTCTACACAGTCATAGGGAAGTGTCATAACCATAGCTGTCCTCCTGCCACTGTGCTGCCTTAGTGACAATGTTGCAGCATAACCTAATGCCTAGGGAAATGTCCAATGGCTCTGGAAAGCCTGTTCTCTAGATATTAAGCCTGTAGAGAAACTTCCCTTTTTACCTGTCCTAGCCACAAATCAAACTACCTTGTTTTTTTTGCTGTGTGGAACCTCCTGGTCTGTCTGAGCTTTATTTGCAGGTAAAAATGAGGTATAAAAGTAGTTCTGATCTTCAGAGGTACAAAACAAGGTTATGAAAGGCTCTGAGATACTGAGAAACTGGAGTACTGAAGTTTGAAATTGAAACATTGTCTGAATGCATGAGTCATGTTCAAAAGCTCACATCAGGACTTGAGATCATTTTCAGAAATTATTATGTTGTATTCTTCCCAGTGGGAGTTATATTACGTGGGACAGTGCCATTATACTTGTCTTTCAGACAGAAAAGTAAAAGATCTGGTTTACTTTTATGGTTTAACTTCACTTGGAAACCAAGCACCATGCAGCCATTCAGTCACTCCTCCTTGGTGGAATGGGGGAGGGAGTTGAAAAGGTAAAAGTGAGAAACATTGCGTGTTGAATTAAGACAGTTTAGTAGATAAAGCAAAAGCAAAACAGGAATTCATTCCCCTCTTCCCATGGGCAGGCAGATGTTCAGCAACCCTCAGTAAGGCAGGGCACTGCCACATGTAACAGTGACTTGAGAAGACAAACACCATCACTCTGAGCTTTATGTGCTGAGTGGGATGCCACATGTTGGGGAAGATCCCTTGGGTCAGTTGGGATCGGGTGTCCTGCCTGTCCCCCCCTCCCAACTGCTTGTGCACCCCCAGCCTCCTCAGTGGTGGGGTGGGATGAGAGGCAGCAAAGGCTTTGGCTCTGTGTGAGCACTGCTCAGCAATAATGAAAATATCTCTAAATTATCAACATTATTTCCAGCACCAATCCAAAGCACAGCCCCATACCTGCTACTGCGAAGAAAATTAATTCTCTCCCAGCCAAAACCAGCACATTTGCTAATGAATCTTCTGACAGCAATCCTCTATATGAGGAAGACTATGGAAATCTGGCCAGAAGAAGGGGTCTCTCAGAACTGAGCATGCCAGGGCTCCTGTCCTCAGAGAGTGTTGACGATATTCTGCATAAATTCACAAACCCTCATGGGACACAGATCATCTCCCAGTGGGACTGGAAGAGTTGAAGTCTTCCTAAGGAAGAAAATATTTAGAACCGAATGAACATAAATCTCAGGCCTGAAATGATTCTGATTATAAGCTGTGGAAGCTCAAAGGCTGGGACTATTATCGAAGGAAAGAACAAGGGATGAAAGATGGGATCTCTATTGTGATGCAGCAAGCAAATACTTGTTCTATCTTGTTAGCAATGACGTTCAGAAACTTAGCTAATAATAGCCCAGCCTTGATACCAGAGAAATCAATCCCCATGTACTGAGCTATCAACAGATCTGATTTGTGTACGTGATGTTCAGAACTGCAAGGCGATGTGGTATGAGACAAATTAAATGTTAGATGTGACAAACTGTTGGCTATATCTTTTCCTATTATCATACACTGGTAAAGGAATGGCAACATTAAGGATCTATTTCAGTCACTTGAGTACTGTCTCATGTACACTTATTTAAAAGGATACTTGATCAGTGCAAAAACCTTGAGTCAGAGAGCTAATGGTTGTCATAATATGATGTTATGTTGCTTAACAGAGATGATGACAAGTGTTTTTTCTAAACTATCTGGCTTATACCTACATATGAGTAATCACTTGTGGAAATGTCAGAGAGGATAGAGGAATGTGGTAAGGAAAATAAGTTAATTATCAATCACATTCAAAAGTCCGAGCCAAAACAAATGAACAAACAAACTAACTAAAAACCCACAAGTGAGTTTTGAATATGAGCTGAGACAAGAACCCATCTGATAATGCTATTCAAGAGGTTTCTCCCATACAGAGAGCTGAACTGCTCTGCAATCATCAGGACAGTTGGGGAAATACAAGAAGACAAGGACTAGCTCCTTTGCAAACCCACAGGGGCGCACTGGAAAAATTTTAGGGGTCTATTTCTGAAAGGCTAAGTCTGGAAACATGTTGCCTGGCACTGAAGGACTGAAGCACCAAGATTGCCTTGATTCTGACTTTATAGCTGTCCAGATGGTAAAAACTGCTCTAATCTTGATAGAGCTGAGGAGCTTGGCACTGTGCTTGCATTAATCATGCTCATTGTCATCATTAAGCAGTCACCGAATAAAGTAGAGAGAGATAAGAGTGGTGACCAACACTCTGGCCCCTTGCTCTCCATCCATCCACACAGCTTGCTGCCACCTCTCCTCTCTCACCCCCAAATTTCTACCTGACAGTCTTGACCCCCATACAACCTCTATGCTAGTGCATATTGCAAGGAGATATGGGCTTAAATCAGCAGGCAAGAGGTTGAACACACCTGGCTATCACATAGGACTCTGTCTCATGTACCTTGCATGCTACAAATAGATAGATTGTGTTGGCAGCCTGTGTTTAGCATGAAGGCCTGGTCTCTGCTGGTGAGCAAGAATCAAACCCCATAGATCCTTTGCTTCTTTGAGATGTTTATCTCAGTTGCAGTTGCACACCTGAACTGGAGGGAAAAATGACATTTTGTGTAACAACTTGTGTTGGGATTGACTGACAAGGTCTGGGCAGCAGGGGAGCTTCAGGGGTGTTGTGGTTTAGCCCCACCCGGCAGCCCCAGGCAGCTGCTCACTCATCCCCAGCAGCAGAAGTGGGGAGAGAATCAGAAGGGTAAAAGCCAGAATACTCATGGGTTGAGATAAAGAGAGTTTAATAGGGAAAGCAAAAGCTGAGCACGCAAATAAAGTAAAAGAAGGAATTAATTCACTACTTCCCAGGGGCAGGCAGGTGTTCAGTCATTTCCAGGAGAGCAGGGCCCCATCACATATAGCAGTGACTTGGGAAGACAAACACCATCATTCCAAACGTCCCCCTCTTCCTGCTTCTTCCTCTCACTTTATGTCCTGAGCATGATGTCATATGGTTTAGAATATCCCTTTAATTAGTTTGGGTCACCTGTGCGGGCTGTGTCTCCTTCCAACCTCCCAGGCACCCCCAATCTCCTCACCACCGTAGCAATATGAAAAGCAGAAAAGGCCCTGGCTCTGTGCAAGCCCTGCTCAGCAATAACAAAAGCATCTCTATATTATCAACCTTGTGGTCAGCACAAATCCAAAACACAGCCCCATAGCACCCACTGTGGAGAAAATTAACTCTGCACCAGCTGAAACCAGCACAAGGGGCTTCACTGAGAAGCTAACAGAAGCTTTCCTCATGTCCAACAGAGACAATGCCAGCTGGCTCCAAGACAGACACAATGGGTAAGGCTGAGTCCATCAGCCACAGTGATAACCTCTGGGATAAAGTGTTTAAGAATGGGAAAAATATTGCACAGGAGCAACTGCTGTGAAAGAGAGGAGTGAGAATATGTGAGAGAAACATCTCTGCAGACACCCAGGCCAGTGAGGAAGGAGGGCAGGAGGTGCTCCAGGCGCTGTAGCAGAGATTCCCCTGCAGCCCATGGTGAGGCAGCCGTGCCCTGCAGCCCATGGAGGATCACAGGGATGCAGAGATCCACCTGCAGCCCCTGGAGGAGCCCATGCTGGAGCAGGTGGATGCCCAGGGAGGCTGTGATACACTGGGAAGCCTGCATGGAGCAGCTCCTGGCAGGACTGTGGACCCATGGAGAGGAGCCACCCTGGGGAACAGGTTTGCTGGCAGGACTTGGGACCCTGTGAAGAGCAGAGAATCCTTTGGAGCAGAGAGGCCTCTGGAGCCCTGTGGAAGGGACCCATGCTGGAACAGTCCATGCAGGACTGCAGTCCATGGGAAGGACTCATGCTGGAGATATCCTGTGGGAGGCACCTCACACTGGAGTAGGGAAGGAGTGTGAGTAGTGTTCCCACTGAGGAGGAGGGAACAGCAGATATGTGTTGCCCTGTTCTTTTAAAGGTTTTAAAGTTCTTTTAAAAGTCTTCTATGCCTTCTGGTGTTTGCATATTTCTACTGAAATTTCTCATGCACTGTCAGGTAAATAATGATTGTTTTACATTCTTCTTTGTGGGAGGAGAGAATTGATGGACTGTTTGACCAGTGTGGTTGGAGAGGTGGCAATTTCATCCTCCAATGTACTGGCACTTTTGGAATTTTATGTATTGCGAGGTCAGAAATAAAGTTAGCTTCCTTTTGTTCTTTGCATCTTAGTGTGAGTTATTTCGTGTGAGTTATACCGCGCCTGAGTTATTTCGTGTCATAGTGCGACAGATATGAGTGATGAACTGACCACAACCCCTATTTCCCATACCCCCAGAAGAGATATTGGGAAGGAAGTTGAGCTTGGGAAGAAAGGAGATGTGAGGAGAACATGTTCTAAGATTTAGTTTTTAATTTACATTATGACATTCTGATTTGTTTGGCATTAAATTAATTCCCCCAAGTCAAGTGTGTTTGCCTGTGAGGTTAACTGGGGAGTGATCCCTCCCTCCCCTTATCTTGGCCCATAAGACTTTCATATTCTAGCATCTGTAGGGGTCACACTTCCCATTATCCTGAATGTGCATTCAAAAGGGTAGTGAGGTTATTAAAAAATGAAATTCCTGAAAGCCCAGACAACAAGCACAGGCTTTGAGCTTCCTGGTACATTTTCTCATTAATTTCTTTGTTTGCTTGATTGTTTCTTAAATTAAAAAAAAAACCAAAAAAACACAACATCAACACACACATTTATTTTAATGTCATTTTGTAGGGAAAAATCTGAGCATGTTCAAAACTTGAAAACAGTCTGACCTCAGTCTTCAACTACTGATATGTCTAGACTAGAATTTGCTCTCCTGTTGTAACTTGTGTTTATTAGTTGTTTGCCAACTACCTAGTAGAATTGGTGAAGACATTTGAAATTGTAAAAGATAATCTAAACATTCCAAGAAGATGTGTTGCAGCAGTCAGACATTTGTGCTTTACCTTCATTTGTGCACTGAGATAACTCACAATTGTTTGCCTCGTGGAATGAGCATTTATGGACTGTCTCAACTTTCATTTATAAGCATATTAACCAAAAGGAAGTAACTGACAATCAGTTAAGTTGGGTTACACATCAAAACCCATGTCATACCTGAGTATGCTAATTTCAAGCTGAATTAAAAACATTGATTAGTATAGGCTTGGCTAAGCGGTCACAGTGCTGAAGAATGTGAAATACATGGAACACTTTGTTCAGAAAAATATGTTTGAGGAGCCCATGGGCAGAGGGAGGACAGCCTGCGGCATCACCTCTCAGAGAAAAAGTGGGATGCTGGCTGCTCATGGGGAAACTGTGAGGAGAGGAGCAGGAGGCAAATCTTACCACAATGGGTAAGAAATGCCTACTGCAACATAGTGGTTTGAAGAAATAGATTCAAAAATGGTGACATCTCTCTTTCATAGAAAGAAAGTAGCTGGCCTCAGCAGTCTGTTTCATTTGATGGAAAAAAAAATCAAAAAATAAGCCAATGCTTTGAAGTAAGAGACCCCACAAGAATAACCTTTCTTTTTTCTTTCTACAGAGAGCGTGGTGAACCATAGGGTTGGATATGGGGTTTTTTTGGTGATGGTAGTGCCCAGTCAACATGTCTTAGAATGGTACAGATTGATTACAAAGTGAAATCTCATTAGCATCAAACAAATATTTCAGAGTAAAACTGACAACCAAAAATAGCTGGCAGAGATAATATTGAAATAAAATGGATCATAATGTACATGCTACTCCAATAAAATTTATATTATAACAAATTGAGCAACCTCAATCATTTGTTTTTATACTATAGAGAAGAGTTAGAAGGTAAGATATTAAGACAGAAATACAAGGCAATAAATGTCTTTAATGGAAACCTTAAAAACAAAGGGAAGTGAAAGCATTTGGTAAGTACAACTATAATTTATGGAATCAGATTGTTCCTTTCTCCACTGTAGATACTGCCATCATTATACAACAAGTCACAGGATCATTTATAAAATTAAAAAAAAAAAAAGAGAAAAAAAATTTCTGGTTTGTTTCTTCTTTTTTTTTTTTTTTAATCTGATGAAATATTTCAAGTCGGATGCCAAACCCAGCTCAGAGGCCAAACTGAATTTTTTTCCTCAAGAATGTAAATTCTTGGAGACCAAATTTGTATTCTGGGAGATGGAGTGTCCAGTGATACCCTGGGGAACTGAGGAAGGCTAGTGGGATTAGGGGTGATGTTAAATTAGGAAATTCAAATTGGATTAATGTCTCTCCTTGCACACTGATGCCCTGACCTCCATCATCTAAGATGATGTGGTCCTGTATGCAGAGGGAGGGGCTGTAACCTGTCCCTTGTGCCCTATAGCAGTGGCATGGTGGCCAAAGAGGAAACCTGGGACAAAGATGCTTTCTCCTGGCTTCACTTCAACTCTGGCTTGGCCACTGCCCCATAAGCTACAAGTTTTCCCTTTTCTTTTCCCTGTGATAGCACCTGGAGGAAAGAAAAGGAGCTTTTCTATGTTGGAAAAGTGAGGAACATCACCAGCTGGAAGAAAAAGAGGAAGAAGGAAGCAGCCAACCTTTCTTCTCCCTCCCTCTGCAGCAGGAGACCACATTCAGGTAGCACCAAGGGGTAGTTTGACAGGGGGGCACAGCCCCTGGGCCAGCAGCAACCCTAGGCAGCTGCTGGCATCCCAAACCTGCCCTATATCCCTGCTTTCTCAGAAATAATTACCTAAGGACAGATCTAAAATCAATTAGCTGATCAAGGGAGTGACCTGTGTGGAAACTCAGTGATGTATCTGAACTCAGACTGTGTCAATAAAAGTTTCAGTCATAGCACAAGTTGAGCCAAGAGTGAGGTACATTTTCCCATAACTTCATGCATAGCCAATTCCTTAGAATTGAACAGCCATGTTCAGCCCACTTTAGGGCGTAGTCTTTTCCACCCTGGCTGCATATTTCTATGGCAACTACTCTTACCAGACACGTCTGTGTATATGTGTATATGTAAATAAATCGCAGATAAGGTACTAGTAAATAGTGCTAAACCTGTGCCAGTTGCTCCGTTGTGTTGCAGACATCTCCCGCTGCACGCTGCCAGCCCGCTCTCCACGCAGGTCTGTGCAGCAAAGACGCAGAGCAAAGGGCTGGGCTTTTACTGAAACCTGTGTTGTGGTTTAGCAGCAGCAGAGTGTTGCTGCACTGGGCTGGCAGGGAGCAGTCTGCCCTCCGTTGCGATACCAGCAGGGAAAACTGGAGCTTCTCTGGTGCCTAATGCGAAAACCAGGCAGCGGTTGCAGTTTTGGACAGACAAAGCGAGTCAGTCAACGTGGTCACTGTGTAAAGCAATAAGGAAGAACTGCTTCCTAATTTGTCAGCTTTTGGAGCTAATATGTGAAGTTAGGCAGCTTTTCCGTCTCTAATAATTAAAAAAATCCTCAGGAAAAAATTACATTTTCTCCTATATTTCCATATCACTTGACTCCATGAATCCGCCTTCTTTTGATGAGGTGGGAGCTGAGTGGTGGAGCCAGGACATGTTTGACTGTATGGAATTTTTTCATTTCTTGGATAATTTTTTAAACTTTCTTTGATTTCCTTGCTTCACACTTTCCAAAGCATAATGGTCTGAGAAGTAACAGGCTCTGTCATGCCTTTAAGATGCTAGAAACTTTCCACTTGCCTCAGAATTCTGTATCTTAAGGAAGAAACCTTAGACAACAAGATCCAAAAAGCACGGAGTTATATAACCTTGAGGTCAGGAAGAATTTGGCCTTTTTTTAGGGGCTTACAGCTCACTGTGAGTGCAATCCCACCCTCAGCAACCCACCTAACCTCTCCATCTTTCTGAGAATTAGAGACACTTTAAGTTAAGTTCTTTAGCTTCCTTAATTTCTGTTGCAGCTTTTGCCTGGAGGTTCCTTCCTCTTGGCTGAACTAAACATGTAGGTAACTGCTTTTCTGCCTGGGGCCATTTATAATTCATAAAGTAAGTGTTCCTCTGCTGTGCTCCCCTGAGGGGCATCCTATGAGCTGTGCTCCCAGACCATGCGGCTCTGCGGACTTCAGGAAAAAGGCACTCTAGTTTTGGCCATTTTAGTAAAACCTCTCCAAGCCCACAGATGAAGAGTAGAAGTTCTCTGTTCTGTATATGGTTATTGTAAGAAAACATAGAAAATATGGAAGACATAAGTTGGGTTTTTACTTCTTTTTTTGTGCCATAGTTCTCCAGAACTAAGAGCACAGCAACAGACACATTATTAGAGTCTCCTCTTTTCAGCAGATTAACCCTGCAATTATGCAACAGGATTAGGTTCCCTTCTTCTTGCTTCTTCCTGGATTCATGTCTGAAATATTAAGTTTATGGTGGAGCTGCAGCAGGAAATCCCTCTCCAGCTCCTCCCTAATGTGGCTTCTCCGGGGTCTGGAATGTTGGGGTGTGAGCCACGCTTCCCTCCAGTCAGGCAGCAACCAGCACTGCAGTCCCACTGCCACAGGATGGTCACTCAGCAGTGGATCTCAGTGCCACGGGGGTGGCAGCAAGGGCTGGGCTTTAGCTGGAGGTGGCCATGGAATGTTACCCAGTCCAGGGATACCCAGGCTGTGACTCCCCATCACTTTCAGGCAGCTCAGCCAAGGCGACGCTGCCTCTGGGTGCATGGTAGCAGAGCTTTGAGATTTAAAGCAAATTTTCAGTGCCTACAGCCTCTCAGGTGCCTAAACAAGTCAGGTAAAGTTTTTTTTGGCTCTCTGTCCTCTATGTAGGCATCTAAATTGTGCATGAGTTGCACTTTAGGTACCTTGCTGTTTTCTTTGGATTTTGCTCTCAGCTGTGAGCGGGAGCACAGGTTTGCTCTGGCACGTGCAGCAGGACAATGTCACCCATTGACTGCATCCCAGAAATCCACTCCCCATTGCCTCCTTTTCCCTTCCAACTCTTAAACCTTGTGACAGTGATTACAAAACTCTACCTACCATTCTGTAACTGCTCCCTTACAACCAAGCCTGTGAACTCAACTTCCCAGTTGTTTGATCCAGTTTATATCCACATCTGCCAAAGGCATTCTCTCTCTGGTAAAATCTCCACTTTCTGCTCAGCTTTTCCACCCTTCCCATATATATGCATTCTTTAGTCTGGATTATTTGTTTACTTTAATAATAAAAGTGCTGCTCTTCTCTTTGAATGTCCACCCCAGGCTGCTTCAGATCTGAGGAGCAGCCAGGATAGAGAGCTGAAGGGATCTCTGAGCTCCAGGATTTGGGTCTGGCACGACACAGGCTACAAAACGTGGGCTTGTGTGATAACAATCTTCACTTGTTTAATGATGGCTCCTTCCCCCTATGGTGGAGGATCTCTGGAAGCTTTATTTTACCCTAATTAATTTTCACTCCTCTCTGCTTTCATGGTTGACTTTTTCCATCAAGTCTCACAGAACAGATGAATTGTCTAGGAAGCTGAGGTTGTTCAGCCACTATTCCCTATAGCTCTGCTCCTTTCCCCTCCCTCAGGGAAGCAAACCCATTGAAGCAAGCTGTTTGAGATATTTGCAAGGGAAGCTGTTAAGTATCTAGCCTTGTTTCTCAATTTAAGTATGCTGGTGCACAGCACAGGGCAATTAAAGCCCCATTTTCATGGATATTTTATATGCAATCCTTATATAGATGCACATACGATGTAAGTCCTTGCTTGTTTTAGATATAAGGGCTACAACATAATAATCACTTATCATTGCTAGTCAAAAATAATTCTAAGCAAACTTGGATTTTGTTTTCTGGGAGAAACATTACTTACCAAGGGAAGAGTACACAGAGGGATCTGCCACTTGGAAAATAGAGAACTGAGGCATTCAATTCCAGCTGAAGTTATTGTTTTTGTTATTTTTGCACAAGTCCTGGAATTTATGCAATAAATTAGAAATAATGCAAGATCAAGAGGATTTTTAATGGACTTGAAATAAAGACAATTATTGTGGTATCAGTTGTCATTGACCCATAAATGCAGCAAAGTGATACAACAGTGGCTCACCCATAAAAACAGTATTTGATGTGGGAACCTTCAGCAGGGGTGCTAAAGAGTCAGAGAAATTGTGAAAGAAATGATTGCAGAAAATGGCAGAACTGTCACAGAGGGATGCAGAAAACACTGGAGACTTAGTTCCTAACTGTCCTCACTGCTGGATGTGCTGTTTTCCTTACAAATTAATTTTATTCCTCAGGGTTCTTCTCTGGGGACTAGCTTTTAAAATTTGGTAGAGCCAAACCATAAGTGACTTTTTTACAGTTTATATTACCCTTGTGCCTCGCTGGTAAATACAGCAATTGTTTGTTATGATTTCTGTTTGTTCTTTGGGAACATAATGACATGTTTTTACAGATTGGTACAGATTTATATATAGTCTAAATGACTTAATTAAGAAAAGTAACTTCCTCTGCCCCAAATACCTCAGTATTGAAAGATTTATTCATGGAAGTAGGCAAAAAAATCATATTAGTAGACCTGAGAGATTAAAAATTATGTGTATATTTTTTTCATTGTGAAGAATGAGTGGAGACATGAAATTATATACAGGTACGACTCCGTCATCATTAGGAGGAAACCAGCCTCATTTAACAGCGGGCAGGAGGGCATGAACACTTTATTCAGTCAAAAGAAGATTGTAGATAAATTACATCTCTCTGAATCTGATCAGGACAAGGAGCATGTTTCATCTTGTGAAAGAGTGTAATATCTTTAATAACCACAGGAATGAAGGCTTTGCTCATATATTTCATACAGAGCTTCACCTCCATCAGGAAAGGAGCATTCAGAGGCAGCCCATGGGGAAGAGGCATATCCTGATTAGCGCCGCTGCCGCCTTTCCCTCCGAGGCCGCAGCTGTGTGAGCAGCACTGAGATGTGAAATCAACAAAGAGTTCAGTGTCTCCCAGCAAAGCCTCTATCATTACAGAAAAATTACTCCTTGCAGGAGAAATAAGGTTTGCCAATAAATGTGGTGTTTTGTCAGGGCTGCTGCTGGCTCGGCGCGCCAGACAGGGATCCTGGCTCTTCACACCCACAACCAGCCGCCGCAGCGCTGGCACAGGCCTGCGCTGCCGCTCTGGCCTCCGATGCTGAGCAGGACCAAGAATAGCACTGGGTGGTTCCTTGTGTGCAATAGTGGAAAAAAAAATTTGTATTTAAATCCAGTGTTTTCCAAAAGTAGCTAAACCCAGGAGGTTATAAATTATTAACCTGTAAAGCAGAAGTTTTAGGACGCTGCCACTTGTGTCTCCTGGAATAGTTTCTGCTACCTTTTTGGGATAGAGCAGAACCTTTCATTTAGTTATTGCTTTGCAGCTGAATTTGCAGCAGCTGCAGTTTATCTAATCCTTGCAGTGCATTTTCACTCTAGAAAAAAATCCAGACAACAAACAACAGAAAATTGAGGTTTGCCTCATTATTTAATTTTGTGTTGTGTTACCAAGATTTTCATTACTTTTAGGTTGAGCCCATTAATTCTTTACCTGCTGTGTCCTGCCACTCTTTTACAAGACCCCTTCTCATCAGAGAAGAGGAAGGGAGGAGAAACAATCTGTGGTTAGAAACAACCAAGAGTAAGAAGCAGAGACTGCTTAATGATGTAACTAGTGCTTCCTTTTCCACTCTGAAGTAAATTGTGTCCACTATGCTTTAATAAAATAAACATTTGCTGGAGAAATGTATCCATTCACATTTATCTGTTAGGGACTAATGTAAACTTATTTTGCTTTAAAAATGTAAATTTTTTGTTCCAGAGTTGATTTGTGCACTAATGGTTTATTGAAGAATCCTAAGGTAAGAAAAAGTCATATAGAGATGATGGGGGGAAAACAGGATGAAATTATGACAACAAACCACCTCGTATGCATCTAACCTAAACTCCTGTTGGCAATGTGGGCGATTTGAGCATGAGAAACTTCAGGACCCTAAGTAGCAGCTCTGTAGCTGCCCTGCTGTCCCTAGAAATGTGTACATGCACACTGTATGAATAGGTATGAAGGAAGGAAAAGGAAACTGTGTGTGTAAGCTTTATGACAAATAGCATATGATTTACTTTTATTTGTGCATATTGTGTATTAGAATGATCAGATTAGATAAAATACATACAAATGAATTTTGGAGCTGCACAACTGAAATTGTGACTTCCACAAATAAGTAAAAAAAAAATTTCCAGTTGTACAGCAGTACAAAAAATGAGAATTTTATTGCATTACATATGACATGAAGCAATGCAATCAGTCAATATTTTATCTGTTTGTAATTTAATATTTCTGTTGTATTTGGTTTTGCTTTCTAAGTTTTTGATTGCTAATTTTTAAATTCAAGATAAACCAAACACAGTATAGTTCAAATAATTTTCTGAAGCTTAGAAGAGAAAATAGAATATATTAGAAATACTGCTGTATGAATATTTGAGAAAATACAGACTAAGGTCCAGCTATTGGTACATGCAGGTATATCAGTCTTTATCAGAACATCCTGTTTGGGCTATCTTCCCACAAACAGCTTAGGTGTTAGTCTCACAGAAGCAGTGTATCATTCTCCTCTGTTTATTTTTGGCAACTACAAATACCATAGAGGATATTTGTTTTTGTAACACTGTAATGATGAAATAGATTTACTGGCTGCAGTCAGAAGAATGCTAAGCAGATATTCATTTGTTTAATCTCTGCAGCTTTGTTGAAAAATTTATAACTGTCTAGGACAAATTGTTAGAAAAAAAATTGGGCATTTGGGTTTATGGTTATGGGATATTTTTATAGCACCCAAAAAGGTATGGGAGATAGTGTGGGTTATTGCAGCTACAGAACAATCAGTAGAGAAAAAGTTATTAGTGCCACAGGCTTCATGGCACAAACAGGGTACCCACAGCAGTGTGTCCTCAGGGCTAGGAGGACAGGCTGGCTACATATTCTGGGAGGTATTTGCCATCTGGGTCCTCAATGGGAAGTGCATATGTTAGATAAGGTGCTGTATGCCAGATGACAGCAATCATGGAGCAGATTTTTACATGAAACCATTAGTCCAGATCTGGGGTTCAGCTATATGATGACTTTCTTCTCTCAGGATGCTGTTTTCTTGATATTTCCTTCCACAGTGGAAAGACACACCTTTGGCGTGGCAAAGACAAAGAAAAGTCACAATCCCAGATCACCACTTATAGCCATTATTTCTTTAATTATGAGCCCAGAATCACCCTATCTGACTTTAGGCACTTCATGAAAGTGACTTCAGTTCTGCACAGAAAGTAAATATCCTTCTGCAGAGGTAACAGGTCTTCTCACCTGGACTCTTCAAGCAAAGCTCTTACAGTGAGGGGACTGAAAGCAGGTTGCTCTTGCAAATCAGCCCTGAGGAGCAGGTCAGTGCTTCTGAGAGATCTGCTTTATTCCTGCTTCCCTGAGCCAAGCAGGCTCATCCTGCAAGCAGTCAACCAAAAGCTGAAGACACAGAAAAATACAAGAAAAGAACAGCATGGTGCTCCATCTGCTTTGCTCGCAGTGCTACCACACTTTTTTTCCCCCTTCCCTTCGTGGAGTCTAACAAGCCCAAGAGCTACTGGGTACTGCTCAGACTCAGACAAGCTGTTTTGATCTGTCACCTTCTGCTTGTCTGCAGCTCCAGTGCTGTTTCTACTCCTGCCTTGCCTCTACGTAGTGAGGTAAAATCAGCTCCTGCTTCTACAAGTGAATTGTCAGACTTGTCTACCTGCTTTTCCTCTAAAGAAGCAAAACAAACAAACAAAAAAAGGTAAAGAAGGCAAATCTACAAACAAAGCCTGGCATAAAAAAGAGGATTTATCTGCCTTTTTTTTTTTTTTTTTTTTTTTTTTTTTTTTCCCCAGTGTTACTGTTTTTATCCCGGTCTCAATATTTTGTGAGATTTCTTGCAATATAGTACAGAGGGCCTTGTTGCATCCATGGATTTACACTAAAATGAATTGAACACATTTTCATTTGTTTCTGCTCCCTCACTGAACATGTTCATTGCTGGTTTTTATTGTCTTTAACCTTGCTACTAGACACAGTATTGATGAGGGAAGAAGCAGGCAAACATCTCCAGCTGCTATAGCCATGAAAAAAGCTTCCTTTTCCAGTTTATTAACCCTGAAGTGCATTTGTTGCAGTTACCTCTTTGAAGGTAATACAATATCTGTAAAAAGTATTTATACTTCACAGTTTCTTTCTGCTTCTTCCCTTGAATACACTTTTAGAAACAATTAGTATCCTGCTAACAAAATAGGTCCTTTTTACCTTTATATATAAAAATAACCTCACCAACACATGAATATTTTGAAGGAATGTGATGTTTTTGAAAACATTTTCTTTGCTTCAGATTGGTGACTTGGATCTACCCTGAAATCAGGCTGCTATTGCCTGTCTTGACATGTCTGTCTCTTCCTTTTATTAGGTGAATAGTATCAAAGAGCCTTGGCTTCAACTCACCAGGAAACTGGAAAATTTTCTGGAACTGTAACTTGCAGAGGAAATTCTTGTCCTCCTCCAAATTTATGCTTATAAAATAACTGTCAGTGGTAACAGAGGAGTACATATTTTCAGGTAAATGCAGTGGAGAGTATCTTCAAAAACTTTAATAAATTACATCTGCAAATCCACAGGAACATTGTTATTTAGTTGGAGAAGAATGATAGAGAGTTTTCACTGAAAAAAAAGGCTTCACTGTCTTAAGTACTATGCTGAGAAACCAAAAAAGATGTCTTCTTTTCATAGGGCTTGTGAAGAACACGGCATTTGAGAGATCATGGGAAGTTAGAAGTAAATGGGAATAAAATGGAAACAGGACTACTTAGCAATTGATATATAGGAGATTTGAAAAGTGAAATGATAATTTTTATGATCAAAGTTGAGCTATAGCAAAATAAAATCTTTGTTTTCCCCTCAGGTAATTTATACATCTATGTTTAGTTGCTGCTGAATAACATTTGCCATAGGTAAATCTTTGTTTATTTAGGGAAAAATGCGATCCCAGTCATTTCAGAAGCAAGAGAAGTTGTTTTTCTTAATTGCACATTTGAATAATTTAGGGTTTAATTGTTATTTATTTAACAATTACATTATTAACCTCATTCAGCAGCTATTCTATGTGCTCTTGTCTGTGATCTCTGAGTGACAGTCTTGAAAGATCAGGCTGACTTTAGCAAGTGATCCCATCTTGCAATCATGTAAGCATTTTATGTCTTACATGTTTAGCTTTGCATCTTTCCAGTCACATGGATAAGTATCTGTGCTGTCAGTGACTCAAGATTATTTTCTTCAGACAACGAACAGCAGTTGCCCAGAAAAATTTATATGTGGATCCAGTATCATATTCCATTACCATTTCACTTGTGTTTATTTTCAATACAGAATTTGTTGGCACTGAAATAGTTGAAACCAGGATTTTAAACACGAGTATAGATTATATCTACTCCAACAACTTTATCTCTACAATAAATATATACAAATTTACAAATTCATCACACTGTAATTTTCAGCTGATGCTTAAAGTAATTACACATTCTGTGCTGATAACACATTCAAGGATTGTTGTTTTTTTATGATACCACAAGCTGGCAAGACACCTAGATCAGGCCTGCTAATGCTAATTGGCAGATAAAGCATAAATCTAAGGGAGTCTGGATTCCTGCCTTGTGCCAGCTTTTTGTTGTTTGGGAACGGAATTCTTTTTATCCTAGCTTTTGAAAAATGCCAGGCTATTCACTGTTGTCTTTCCTATGTGCATTTTAATCCATCAGTTCTGTTACTCCTTTAATGCCTTGTTGTTTGTTTTTAATCCAGTAGACTAAAACGGTTTTCTTTTTAACTGCCTTTTAAAATCAATCTTACAGGACTCCCTAATGCAAAAAATAATTGGTTCTGATGACATGGCTATAACATTGATGAGGTTTTTGTTTCTTGTTTATTTATAGAGGTGTATTACCTAATGATAATAGCAGTGATAAACTTTGAAATATAATAGTTTACCTGCTTGTCAGGTCAACATACTTGGTCATTACCTCTATAGATTTTATACCAAATATGTCAGGCTTTCTGGAAATTCATCTCCCTTCAAGGCTGTGAATCTTATTCCTGATCCCTACATATCCTGTGTTCTGAGTATATTGACATTCTATTCTTTATTATCCTTATTTTTATTATACAAATAAATATAATTTTAAAATAGGATTTCAGAACTTGCTCATGCATGAAGGATTTCAGAACCTGCTCATGCATGGCATAGATCTTTTTGAAAATAATATAGTAATTTATCATAAAAGGAAAATATTGGAATCTTCTTTCTAAAACCATTTTTTGTGAACTTAGCCCTGATTTTCATTAAAAAAATAACTCTTAACTGAAGGACCATGGAATCCCACTAAATATGGTGAAGGTGTAAAGGCAAGGTTATAAAGTAATAGCAGAGACCATAGAAGACAAAATGACACAAAGAGAATAGATAATTCTAAGTAATCAAGACACAAAGTTAATTTCTGCAGGAAAAGATGAAGATGTGCATTGATAGCTACTGAAAATAATGGTATAGGTCATACCATACCTCAGGAAGGCCCTGCTGAATAGTTCTCAGAAACCTAAAGAATACACTGGGGAAAAACACTCTAAATTTGCTTTATTTCTAATATTTGTGCATGAAACAAATGCACACTGATGGTTACATCAGAGGCCAGTGAGCAAGGTGGATTTCTGAGCTGGCCAGTGTTGCTGCTCCTGTGCTTATGACCACCTGTAAGTGGAGGGGCATTGATGTTGTCATTGATGTTGTCATTAAACCTTTCCTTGCCATTAAAATGAGGGAAAAAATCACTAGCTTGTGATTGAACAAACTTATTCTTGCCATTGTTCATAAAAACAATTATTTTTCCTCTTTTCAAAGCAGAAGCTGCCTTGAATATCTTTGTTCTCTTTTTCTTAGATAGTGTCTCATAATGGTAAAGCTCACACAAAATAATTGTATTTCTCTACTGAAAGTTTTCTTCAGATAATACACATTGAGATAAAAAAGGAAATAGAAAAAGGGGTTTAAAGTTGCTAATAGACCTGGTGTGTGCCATTTGTATAATATGTAGACTTGCAGTAAGTCACCAAAATCTGTGTTATCCTAATACCTAAATTTTTATTGTTAAGTCATTATGTATTATTTTCACTGTGTTTTAAGGCTCACTGTAACCCATAGGTGATAACATCAAACAGATCTACCAAAGTATTTGTCTTAACTTGCAGATCTGTGTCTGCCAACATACAAATCTTCTATCCATTGTTCAGGAAAATCAAATCTGCAGAAGGTGTGAAAGCACCTGCCAGAATTGCAGACTTCAGGTGATAGCAATGAGCTTTGCTCATCTTTGACACTGAAAACTTCTGTGTGTTTGTACTGTAGAGCTATTGCTGTTCAATAAATTGAAGACTATCTATAATTTATAGATAAATGTAGCTACCCTCTATGTCTATCCAAACAAATTAGCAATGTGTCTTCTTCCAATACAGCATCATTTGGTCTTGGTTATGTCTTCTGTGGTCTCAGGGGCTTCTCTGAGCATGGGGTTGTGTCTTGCAGCACTCTGCTATAACTCAAATGTCCTTGCTTTTGGTTGATGACTTTATATGCAAGACAAAGACCATGACTTGGTGCTACATCACTGTGTGAGTTGCATGTAAGACTGGATTTCCTGCAAGGGTGGACTTACTTGTGTGTTTCAGCTCAGTGCAGACAAACTTAGGGAATGTAAACAGAATTTTAAAGACGTTTCATTTTGTCTGGATTTTGGATGTGCAGTGATATTTAGATGCCTGTATTTGTAAGAAATAAACTTACTTCTCAGTTGAATTTTGCTCTTTTAGTCCTCAAGAAAATGGAAAAACATTTTACTAAAACTAAGCAGATGTCTTAATTCAGTTTGCTTTCAGTCTCTGTTTGCTTAATATGAGATTTTAACAAAAACTTACCTCTTCTATAGAATTTTGCATATTTTATACATGCAAGTAAATATTTTTATTGATACAGTCTTTTATTCATTATCTTTCCCTTTTAGCTGGCACCATACTGTCATTTTTACTACTCCATTGGATCAACCTATCCTTTTCTCCGACCTGTTGGCAGTTTGCTTTATATATGCTTCTAAATAATGCCTTGTGCTCTGCTCTCTGAGTGTAATATCTAAGCCACATGTAGAGTAGGGTTAACTTACTGGAAATGTAGGAACTGGTTAACTTACCATCACCTACAGTACATGGAAACAATCAAATTTAAAATATTATATTAAAACCCAAATATTTTTGGTTTCTTAGGGATCTAGACTATTATCTTGACCCAAAGTTAGTAGTGAGATCTGTTCCTGCAGTGAAATGGGATCTTTGAATTGCAGAGTTGAAAAGGCCCAAAAGAGTTGAATCCATCCCTTTTAGTTCAGACAGACCAAAGTTGGTTTCATTGGGTGGATGTCTTGAGCAAGAGTGTACACCAGGGCTCTACACTCTGCTTTTACTTTGCTTTTTGCAAGCTGTGCTCCTACAAGGCAATTCAATTATTTTATTATCCGACATGCTATATTGGGTTTTCTGGGCCCCATGTTTCTTCAGACACTGAGATGAAACACCCTTGAAGACATGGTCTATGTTTCTTCCTGCATTTCAGTCAGTGTGTTGCTATGGGGAAACATTCCTGAAAGGTGGGAATAAATCCTGCCTGTTGGAGGGATGTCAAAACCCAGGTAAGGCTTCTGGCTGCACTAACAGAGAGGCAGCAAAGTCCATTAACAGCAGGCGGGGCAGTGATGGGTCCCACACTGAGAACAACAGAGCCACCAATGGCAAACAGTGTTTGGAGCCCACTGCAGTTAGGCATGGACATTCTTCAGGTAAACCATGGACATCAATTCGCCTCTGCAAGAGCTGGATATTTTCAGAATACATTCAGGAATTATTAGGAATATTAACAGACACCTATATTGTATGTTAAACCATTCCTCAGAAGACTCCAGCACACTTTGTAGAGGCATCCAATGACATTTTTAGGTTGTGCATTAGGAATCCTTTCCATGTGGAGATTTGACTTTTAACCAGGTTCAGGAAACAGAAGAACAAGATGACTGTAAATATTAACACTTAGGTAACTAATATTTTGGAAATGAAATCTGTGAACCTAGTTTCTGGAATTATGACTATGCTGTGCCCCTTTTGCTAGTCAGGATTTGACCTTTCTTGTAACTGAAGCAAGATTCTGTTTTTACAACAGGAAGCAACTAATTTCACTGGTGCTCAACAGAAATCAGAAACTGATGTTGTACTGTTAGTTAAAAAATTATACTGGTAATAAATGAACATTGTCCCTTGGATAACTATTTTGTCTCTGCTATGGTAGACAGCTCCACTTGCTCTAACTGTTGATTCCAACAAATGAGTTCTCAGGTACCTGTTTTTCTCTGGAAGGTGCTTGGGTTTTTATGGGAAGATTGGTGCATAACAAAGTGGTGATCTGTGCATAACAAAGCATCCCCCTAAAATAGCTGTGTTTTAAGGAGCTGAATTTATTTGCTTTCAGTAGATGCTACTGAACTCTGTTTCTCTTACTACCACATCGGCTTTGGCCGATGTACCAGTGCTTTTTACCAGGAAGAAGAAATGTGTATTGACTTTTGCATATTAAAATCTGACATTTGTCTCTAGTTATTTTCAGAAGCAAGAATGTTTTTATCAGGAATATCAGGTTAGGCATAAGGACTAATTAGAGAAGAATAGGATGTGGCAAACTTAACAAGAGACCCACGGGAGTGCAAGGTTTTCTTTATTTTAAGACAAATGGATTTCACTCCCAAACATGTATTCTGTCATGTTTCAATCAGAGAGACTCCCAAGAACCAAGGCATGTCTGTCCAGCTGGGCTGATCAGGATCACTTGTAAGGGACAAGGAGCATGACAGACACGAGTCACCAAGTCTTCTTTACCTTCTGATTGGCAACAAAAAACTGGTTTTGGAAAAGGTCTTTTATGCTATTCTGGAGTCAGCTGTTGTCATAGCACCTTCCACCTCAGAGTCCTTCTTACTTTGCCCTTATATCTTGATCTTAACTTCTACTCTTTTTGTTGCCTAGTTTTAGGTACATTTATGGCTGCCTGGCTTCTTCTTGGGACAGCAAGAAGAGAAATGGCAAAGATGAAAGGCTGTAACTTAGAGTCCTCCCTCTTGCATCCCTACATAGGTTTTCTTCTATAAACAGATGGCAAGCCCAACCTAGGCTCAAAAATCACAGATTTATATTGATTATTTAAGTAACAAATGAAATTGCACCAGATTTTTTTTTTTACATCAGTGTCTAGTAGGTCTCTATTTTACAGGAGGAGGAAAAGGACTGAATTCATGGCCTAAGTGTCTCTGTAGTGTCTAGAAATTGAAGGCACGGCTTCTGTATTTGTACACACAGGTGATATGTTCAATACAGCAGTTATGATGTGGCAATGACATTTGACATTCAATTGAATGTAGCAAATAAATTGCGACAATGATAAATACTGTGTACAATATACCTTCATATTGGTGCAAACCCTCATGAAATTAATTCCCCCATTTTGTTCTGTTTCATCAAATCATTCCCAATGAGCGGTTCCTTTGTGGTCAGTGACACTGATGGAAGTGGTGCTTGGAACTGCTGCTCCTGAAAACCATCTGAATCAGAGGAAAAGTGCAGAACCTGGGTCTGGGCCTTCTGCCTTAGTTTGTATTCAGAGGATTTGTAGGGTTTCTTCTATGCCTTTATTTGGTATATAGAGGAACAGAAAAAAGTGATTCTGGAAATCTGCTCGGACACTCACAGAAAATGTTCATGGCCTACCAAGTCATGTTAAGTGTTGCAAGTTAATCAGTGCTTTGAGGTTTCACTTCTTATTAGTGCAAAACGTTTGTGTTGACTGTGTCTCAGTCACCCAAATGTATTTGAGTCCCCTAAGAAGTGAAAAATCCTTAGCCCTACAACAGAATTTGGCAAATGGAAGGCAGGTACACAGAAGATGTGGATGAAAGTGAGACCACAAATGATGAATGAAGTCTGAAGGCTTAAGACTGTCACAGAGTACATATGAAATAAGTTCTGTCAGATCGCTGCATCAGTTTACATCATGTGTTATTTTCCTTTTACTTGCCTTTGATGTGCAGCCTTTGGCTATGACGCTAATTCTACCTGCATAGAATGAAAAGGAAATTGTCCACCTGATCTGGCTGGGTTATATATCTAACTGTAAAGAGGAGTAAATCTAAGCCAAGATTCAGAAGCAGTTGCTGTCCTGAAGAACAAAGTATTCTATTTTATACTGTGCACAGGACTATGTTCATTGTGTTCCTCTGTCACTAACTGAAAAGGAAAGCAGTGTTTTGTAACCATGACATACCCTGTTATCTTCCTCAAGTAATGAGCTCATCCAGATTACTCCAAGGGGATGCTTACATTTTATCAGTGGCGCCTTGTTGCACAATTTCCAGTTTCTTTCTTGAAGATACAATAAAAGATTTATGTCTGAAGGACTATGATGTGGTTTTCATCTAAGAGCAAAACAATTCCTTCTAAAAAAATACCATATCCCCAAATGATTTCATAATTGCAAACAGCGTTGATGAGCTCTGTGGCTTAAATGAGTTTATAACATATTTGCTGTGTTTTCTAGTGAATATTTTTGGATGCACTTAGTAAAATCCCCCTGCTTTTTTGAACTGACACTAAATAAGTGTGATCCATTAGTTGATGTCTACTGTAATAAGTGATTTTTAAAATTTCATTTCAAATTTTTTTTCAAATATTTCTCTCTTACTCTGTGTGTATGTGTGTGTATGTGTGTATTAAATAGTTTCAAATATGAAAGTCAGCCATGTTTCTCATTATCAGACATCAGAAAAGCTTTTTTCTCTTTGTGTTTTCATGCCACTTGAGGATAAGCAAGTTTCAGAATACTGCATGTTTTTGATGTATGGGTAAAATTCACATCTTCTGTTCTCGGTGCAGAAAGCTTATCTGCACTGCAGATCTCAATTGTATATTCTGTTCTCATCCCCTGAGCTGGGCTCAGGTTGTTATCACCATGATTTTCACATGCAGATAATTCACAATTCCTGCAGCATGGACAGGAGAATTGGCTTGTATCAGTAATGTTAACATGCAGAAAAATATTTTATAATACACCTTGGACGAAAAGAATTTCTGAATCTGAGCTGCTATCAGGAAAGAAACATGAGACATTGATTTAAAAGACCAGTGATGTGATTTTAGGTAACACTGGCTAGCTGGTTAGAATTTGTTTATCACACTGAATTATGAACATGGTTTTGCTACTTTGGCTATTCTATTTCTTTTTATACTAATAGCATTTGATGTTAGAAATGTGTTGTATTTTAGCCTGTCTGTAGTAAAGTCTGTTGATTTTACTTGAAAGCCTTTCTGAGTGCTTTTTGGAAATAATTTACAGTGTACTAGTTCTGATTTGAGTTATGGACTTCCCTTATTCTTACTGCTACATCCGGTAGAAAATTATGTCTTTTTTTAGATACATCTCAGCTGTCTTGGATCAAATTTATGTTCCTCTTTATTCAGGATATCTATCATCTAAGAGTGGATATTCTGAGGACTAAATTAAGGCAAAGCATGTACATTGATATTTTCAGTATTGCCACGAAATGGAGAATTCTGTAGCCTAGTAAGAAAGGGCATTGCAGCTGCAAAGGTTGTGCCATGATATTAATATTCTCAGGATTAGTTTCAACCTTTGCATACCAATCTTGCACACATGAGACACAAGTTATTCTGGATCTGGATCAGGGTCTACGTTTTGCAAAAGTTTCTGAATCTTTGCATTTGTCATTTTTCATCTAGGACTTGCCCAAGTCCCCTTTATTTCCCCATTGCTAAATTTGTGACGGCATTAAGCCCTAGATATGAAATTAGAGTATCACCATTAACTTCTGACATAATGGGTAAAAATAATGGCTCTCATTTCAGAAGGGAGGAATTTAGCAAATAAGGCATGAATTGACTGTCCATATTAGTGATTACCTGTGAGCAGTTAGTGCAGCACCTGTGGAGCCCAGGCTTGGCAAGGAAATGACCTCTCTGGGACACATCAGTTTCAGGTGAGACACTTCTGTTGGTTGTGTGATATTTTGATCTGATAACATCTCTCTCACAGTTCAGATCTGGAGGGTGCTCGGTAGCTTACACAAAGACCCAGGAAAGCTATGGTCAAGGATAGGGTGGGAAAAGAACAGTGAATCTGGCTATAGGCTTTGGAAAGAACATCAAAGCATTTCAGCTTCTCATAAGTCCCAGAATACTGCATGCCTTTGCATTCAGTTTCCTCATTCATTTAACCAGGCTTGCAATGGGAATGGAAACAACAGAACATGAATCCACGGAAACAAAGGCGTTTGTATTATTCTGTGTGGCCCTCAGAAGCTGCAGTTTGGATATAATTATGACTCAAATGAAAGGACATTAACAAAGCAAATGAAATATTTGGTCTCTAATCTGTTCCAAAGAAAGCTTTTATGATTGCAAATTTCATAGATAGTTTTGGCCACTTTTTTCAGAACACTATTTAAAACAGGTTATTTATCCTTTCAAATTAATCTTTACTGGCATCTGAAAAATTTGTTTAAAGATATTTATTATACAGACAAGATATACTGTCAAATTTAAGTAGAAGAAAACTGAATTAACATTAGTTCTTAAAGGATAAAGCTGTAGTGCGGGGAAAATCAGGAAAATGTGATACCATGAGGAGTTGCTTTATGGATTTAGTTCACTGTTTCAAGGATTTTTGAGGAGAATAAGGCAGAAGAACTTATAGGCAAGACATTCGAGGGAACCTCTGTTTTTAGGAGTTCATATAAGGGTCTTTGATTAATTCAAAATGAAATTTTGTACCTAGTCTTAAGTACTAGTCTTAAGTATCTACTCTTAGGTACTTAACCACCTATTTGCTTACTACCACTTACTTAACTACTTCCAATGACTATAATTACCATTATGTCTCATGGTAGCACATGGAAAGAGACCCAGGTACCTGAAAAAAGTTATTCAGAGCTGAGCAGTGAATGTGTGGTCAAGAAACTGATTCTAGATTAAACAGTCTTTACGAGGGAATACATTTTACTGACTTACCTTTTTACACCTGGTGTATCTTAATTGGCATTGAGGTCAATGCAGAGTAGCATCTTCAGTTTTAAGATTCCTTTCTTTGCTACAGAGCATCTATAATGTAAGGATTAGATGCTGAGGGTTTTTTCCTGTCTGGAAGAATCTGTAATTCATCATCTAAACTGGGTGTTAAACTGGACAACCAGAAAGAAAACGAACTTGAAAACTGAAAACTAAATTGCTGAAAGCACCTTCAGTATATGGCAATAAATAGATGGGTAATACAAGAAAATCTTCCATGGTTGTAGTTCTCAGGTTCTAGCTTTAGCACATACATCCTGTAATACTTTTAATACACTGTATGACATGCTTACTAACTGGTCATGGTCTGCTTGTTCAGCTAAATCCTGTATCTGAGTATTATTTTCAGTTCTGGTTTTGCCCCCTCAGAATACAGAATTCTGAAATGTTCTTGCTAAGTCTGCATTGAGATAGACAGATGTGTGATGCTTAACAAGGGACATGGCTGCTTGGACCTTTGCAGACACAACTGTGCCCATCCCCCTCCATACACAGCAAGGCGGATGTCAGCCATCTCTTGCCTGTGAGGCACTTACAGTAAATTCAACAGAGAAACAGCCCAAAACTAATGAAGCTTTGCAGTTTTTGGACCCTCTCTTGCAACCAGCCCACTTGAGGCAGGCATAGGTCTGACCTGAAAAGGTGTGCAGATGTACCAAACCCTGCAGTCAGGCAGTTCAAAACCTGCCCCATTTACCACCTCAGTGCTAGTTTGGAGGGCAGCCTTGGAAACTGTTCATTGTTACTCAAGTGCTACAGTAATTTGCTGCACATAGCAATAGGTTCCGTATAGGGACACATAGGATCTCTTATCATCTTAGCACTGATTTTCTGAGGCAATGCAAACCAGGTATTTAACTTCCTTGTGCTGTATTTTCCTCACCACAATGATGGCAGAGACCTGTGCCTTATAAAACACCCTGAGAGCAACCAGTGGGAAGGATCAGAAAGGTAGATAATGGGAAGTTTAATTGGGTTTTATCTATAAAGTGTTTTGACATCCTGTGATAAAGGATACTGACTTCAAGTTATTATTAAAATATTATTAATTTACATTTATAATTAAATGCAGTATATATTAATTATTATTTATAATTAAAATGATAATTTTTAGTATTTAACACTCAGTGTTATTCTCTTTTCCAGTACTCGTACCAGCCAACCTCTAAAGTGTGAAAGTTTTCCTCTCTAGAAGCTGCCCCAGTGTTACTGGGTGGAGAAGTGGAGGCTCCATGGCATGCCAGATTACATAAAGCGGTGTCAGAGTTGGACTGCTGTCATCCATGCTGATTTCAAACACAGAGCTGCCACTGGCATATTTGCAGTTTGTGCCAGGAGACCAGTCTGAGTTAGTAATCACTATTTGTCTTGTGCTTCAGACTGGATGTCCAAATGCTTCAGTCCATACATCATCAGGGTGACAGAGTGTTTGAGGTGACTGGCCAGAGGACCTTGCTGACTTGTAGAACCACAGTTCTGAGACTCAGACTCCCAATTCTTTATCTTACACAGTTCTATGTGAGTAACTCCTCTAGGAGCCTTTGTCCAGTGGGACTCCAGACACTGACATTCAGCAGCACAGAGTGCTGTCTGCTGGAAAACAGCCACCTCTGGAGGAGTCTTCAAAAAGAAAAGCTGCAGGAATGCCATTTCTCATCAGCTGGTGTCACTGCTTGGAGCCAGATGTTCGCAGCTGGGTGTGGTAGTACAAAATGGTCTAGGAAAGAAAGAAGAAAATGTTTAATAGGAAACATTAACATTCTGGCTAAGCTATGGGCAAATTCAGAAATCCCTTGTTTACAACAATAACTACTGGAAGCTGCAGAAATAGACCTCTGACATTTAAAGTAGTATGTTGACTCTTTTTGATCAGACAGGAGATAATGTCATGTGCTTATTTTACCATAAACACTCCTAATAAAGACTCAGCATTTCAGCTATTGGCAAGAAATAGAAGAACATGAAGTATCTTTTGAATATTCAAACACCAGGGTGTTTGGAAATATGTAGCTTCCTGTAATTGTACTTTGTATTTCTTAAACATTTTTTTGCAGTAAATATCTTGACTTATGAATATGTGATAACCTGATTATTGGAAATCTCAGAAGTAAGACAATTTGCTTGTTCCATTTCTTTTTAAAATAACCCAGTCTCTGGGAACGAGGAATATTTATGGTGATCAATGAGGACTATATTAAAATACAAAAATATAAATAAAGAAGAGCATGATGGCCTTTGGAGACACAGCACATAATGCACACACAGTTCTCCTATGTTTTAGGAAGACAGACAGTCCCTTTTTCTGTGGGTATCTGATCATCTCACAATGGCTAGTGAGTCACACGATGTGAAGCAAGGTAATTCTGGTAGGACCAGTTTGGAGAATGAGAAAGAAGTCACTGAGAGTTAAGCACCTAAATATGCACCAGACCAGGAGATGAAAGGGACCACAAGAGGTTGTGAGCACTGCTGCATTTGATTCCCTGCACCTGCTTATTAAGTGAACATACAGCTCCCAATTAGAGACTCAAACTGGTCATATACATACAAGAGAGTTGGGGCTTCAGAGATGGATCCCAACCAGCCACACAGCCATTCCTCTAGCTGACAAAAAAAGGCTGAGGGCAGCTGAATATCGTGAGTCTTGAACTTGGGCTAAAAGCATTCAAATTCCTACAGTCTTTAGATTTCTGAGGTGAGGAGCCTAAGAACATATAAGCTTTGAAAAACAGAGCAGAGACCTTTCTCCCATTTAGAAGAGAGTTGCTGGGGGACAGTGCTCCTTTTCATTATTATTTATTATTCAGCTCAGTGGTTAGTACACTCATTCAGGATGTGGGTGACCCAAGTTCAGTTTCTTCCTGTGCCTGAGGGGCTGTAAACTCACATCTCATACTTCCTTGGAGAGTGCCATTACCACCAGCCCATGGACTATTCTTAGGGTGGAGAACATTAAGTCCATCCTCTTGAAGTGGTTCCTCTTTGCATCTATCCTTTGTCTCTGTCTCAAGAAATGGGTAAATATGTCATATGAAAAGTAGCAGCTTCAGCAGGAAGACCTCACAGAGCCCTAGAGCCCTGCTCTTGTTCATTCAAATTTAGGCCACAGCCTAGAGTTGAGACCAGTTTCCTGAAAAGTGGAAGCTTTTTAGTTTGATTCCTTTAGGGCTGAGGGGTAAAATAGATTTTCCATGTCCTATGTTAGTGCTTTGACACTTAGCAATAAAGGGTGAGACTATGGATGTACAAACAACAACCCCTTTGGGGGATTGATCTCTGCATTAATTCCCAGTTAGGACAATCTGTGCTCAGAACCCCAGTCGTAAAACTGTCCAAGTGTAAAGGTACAAATGTGTTTCAAGTAGCAATTTACCACCTTCAAAGGCACATATCTTAAGTTTGCCATACAGGAAGATCTTACTTTAAGCCTAGCATTACATACATTATATACATTAAAAATCATATATATAGTGGCTTAAACGAGAAACACAAGTTTTTTTCCTGCCTACTACTCTGCTATATAAATCTATCGATGGCAAGTGCTGTATGATGACTTTGAAAATCTTCCCCTATGTGACACTGGTCCTACACTACTTAGGAAGGAGCATTTCTAAGTACCAAGCATGAGATTGGCAGACCAGTTCCAAGTACAATTAAGGTAGTCTAGATAAGAGAATTTCAGTGTGGTTAACCTGAGTTGGTTTAGTTAGTTATCTGCTGTCAGATATATCTGACAGGAGAATGATTGCCTATTCCAAGAAACAAAAATCAAAAGGATTATAAGAAAAAGTACTTGCTGGCTGGGATAAATCCAGGGTCCACACTGGTGTTGACTCAGATTCAGCAGTGATTTCAGGAAGAGAAAATTCAACTCTTCCCAGGTCTGTGGTCACACCGCTGCTCCTCAGGAATCAGAGCACAGCCCAGCAGGGCAAGTGGGGGCAACAGCCAAGAGCCCCAGCCAGGAAGACATTGCACATGGGACCACCAGGAAACAGCCTGTTGGAGTCCTAATGGCATCTTGCTGGAGCTTGGTCCAGAGCTTAGGGAATGAATCCTGGGCCCTGGGGCGCTGTTCTGGCCAGGGAGCTGCATGAAAGCGTCGCTGTGTCTGGGAAGCCATGCGTGGGTCAGACACAGTCCACTCCAAAGTCAGATAACTTTTCTTACAACCCTGAGCAATTACATTGAATTACTCTATCTCAAGCATATCTGCTGCTCTTAAACTACCCAGTGACGAGGTTTGGAGGAGATGGATTTTTTATCATGTAAACAAGTGGAGCAGACAGGATTGTGTGTCAGAGAGACCAGGCTGCTTCATTGTTTTTAAATGCCATTTTCTTAGATGGCTTGCAAAGTTATCTGCACACTTTCCCTAAAACAAGGGACACATCTAATTGATAGCTGATGCTCAGCATAGTTAGTATTGGTTGAACTAATGTTCTAATGAACCAGTGTGCAGCTGATAAGCTACTGGACAACTTCCCTAGCTTGTTAAAACAGTGATAAATAGTGTATCACTTGTTGAGGCCAGAGAGACTGCGAGACAAAGCCAATGCAATCTAATCCGAGCCCTTATCTAAATCTTATTTGAAAGACCTTATTTGATGACTTCTGATTGTCATAGTTTGATAAGGGTCCACATACTATTAATTTATGGGCCTGTTTTTCCCACCATATTTATAACCTCATCAAGGTAGGGTTACTTTTTTTCTTTTTCTCGCTTCATGCAGAAGTCTCCAGGGGATCATTTCCAAGCAATTGAATTTAGTTACTTCATACAATGGTAGGTGAAATTAGTGCAAAGTAACAGGAGCTAGATTAATGTGATTTCAGGAAATAATCCATAAAAATCTTATGAGGCCTTTAGCAGGTTGTAAATTGGATTTTAGGCACAGGGAGAGAGAAAGAAAACTTAAAATCCTGAGGAAAATAATCAGTCAGTAATGAGAAGTGCTAACATTTTAGCACTTTATGCTGAAATAAAATACTGGAAAAAAAAACCATAAAAATGACTAACAGTGACTTTTAAAATGAGATGAATGATTAAAATTGTGATTATGAATGTAAATATATGCCTCCTGCTTTTCTTACCAGACAATTGATCCATTTATCATCAAAGAGCTGCAAATCAATAAGAAAAAACTGAGATAGAAAGAAAAGAAAAATGTGTCTCAAATAGCTGCCCGTCCCACGCCTGCAATGGGGAACTGACTTTTTCTTAGTCTGGTCATTAATTTTCATCATGTACTGATAAAGATTTGTGAGTGGGGAGCAACAGGTCTGATGCTTTCAGTTTGAGGAGTGACCGGCTTGTCTTCTTTAAAAGGACTTATTTTCAAGTATTTTCCACATTCTTTGTAACCCCTTTAGTCCTTCTTTCACTAGAAATGGGAAATAAAGTTTTGAAAAATTGTGTGTGATCCTTTTTTAGTTGTTTTAAAGCTAGGTCATGACAGAGTTAGAAATGTCTGGATAAGCTTGTGATTTTGATCAAGGCACATCTTTTGTGATATACTCCAGACAGCTTTCTTATCTAGAAAAATCCTCAGTATCTTAGTGAAAGTATCTCACCAGAGAGGTAAGAGAATGGATGGCTGAATTTCTCCCTCTGACCACAGGCATTTAGGAAAGGAAAGGTCCTGCTATAAAATGTGTGTTGCTTCTCCAGGCAGGGAGAGGGTAGATCCCTGTCTCACAGTCACAGCATACACAGGAAAACAAAGAGAGAAGGAGCTCTTAATTAGCAAATTAGACAGACCATGGGCTGCTGGCAAGTTTTTGAGTCATGCATGCAACCACATGCCTGAATTATCTTTCTTCTTCTCCCTAAAAATCCTGGCCTTATCCCTATTGCTTTTTGGGGCTGGTGCCCAACCTGTGCTATCTCCTAACAATGTGCTGGCACTGATGGTGTAGCTGGTACAGGTCAGAACCATGCCAGGGCACACGTGAACAGTGGTGCTGGTCTTGAACCAGAGCTCTGGGATCTTTTAATTTGCTGCCATACATGACTGATATAACTGATGTAACTACTCTGTCCTGATTGTAGAATGTGAGCTAAGGCTTAACACTTCACTGTAGAGACCTTTTTATACAAAACTACTTATTTGCAGATGGTGATGAATCCCTTCCATAGATGGGTAACTGAAGAAGATGAAATAATCTCCTTTGATTATACAGAAATTTAATATGCCTAACTTAGTTTTAGACGTCTAAATTTATCTGTCTTGCAGGAGATGAACCCCTGTATACCTGCCCTGAAATGCAATTTCTTGAAATTTCATGGGCCATGAAAATGAGCTGAAACCCAAGGTTCTTTGTGATTCGCAAAAATCAATGATTTTGTCGTTGTCATTATTCAAGAAGGTTGGTCTTTAGAAGGGAAAGTCTTTGATAAAGGGCCTGAGCTGCCTTTCTTTCCAGCCCTGTAGGGGTTAGAGCTGGAACGCAGAGTTTTATTTGATATAGAAGCCATGCCAAGCAAGAACAGGGAAGAGGAGCTGGTGGCATAGAGCTCAGAGTTCAGGGAGCCCCTGCCCAGGGGAGGCTCACAGCAGGGCCATGCTTGGACTGAGGACCAGAATACACATAAATCCCACCCACTCCTGAGAGCAGACTCCACCTGCAGCAAACAGCAAACGTTTGGGCTCACTGGTGACACAGTGTCAGGAAGGCTTATTTATTTCTCGTTTGACCTCTTTTTCCCACCAGGGCTTTACTGGTGCATGATTTGTCTGGGAAGGATGATTTTATTACATAGAGAGTCATACAGTGAACACCTTGGGGAGAATTTGATTGTAAGGCCATAAAATTGATTTCCTTTCCCATAGAGAAATAACTTCATACGTATAAAGATATTGGATGCACACTCGATGTCAAAATGAGTATAGCCATACCAGAGGAGTGAAGGAGGGGTTAAATAGTTCATTTGTTAGGTTAGTACATCCTGAACAAAATTTCCCTTCATCTCCAGATGTTTATGGATATACCCCTTACAAAGAATGATATTAATATTTGAATGTCTGCTGGAGATGAAAGAGAATGAGCAAGAGCAGGTGTGAAAGAGAGGGCCTGAGCCCTTGTGAGACCTGCACATTGCAAAGGTGACATTCTGCTAATCAGGGAAAAGTGCTCAGCACATCCCTGGAAATTCTTAGTAACCAAAAAGTATCCCAGTACAGGAAGGTAAATAAACTAGGTGAGGATTACAGTAATGGACATAAAAGCTATCTGGTTGTTTAATGGAGTGTTATGAAATTATTAGAGTAATCCTTTCCTTTCTTCCCTCTGTATTGGGGGAGATTGGCATTTAGCTAAAAGCTAGGAAACTGATTTCCTGAGTCTTTCTATTGCTCTCCAATTTTCTGAATAATGAATAGTTTTTTTGAGGATCAAGGAGACAGAAAACATCACTGAGCCAGAGCTGAGCCACAAAATCAGTATCTTGTCAAAATCCATATCCCCTCCAGCCAGGTGGAGCATTGCACTTGTGACCATCTCCTGGCAGGTCCTTGCTGATTGCAAAGGCCGTGTTGAAGACCAAAAAGGCGATTTGGATGTGTGTAAGAAAGGAAGGAGAGAGGAACAGAATATCTGTTCCTCTAATCTGATCTGACTAAAATAGGCCTAGGTAGGAGACACAAGAGAAGATTTCAAATAAACTGTTGTGAAAAGGTAACAAAATTTCATCCCAACAGATTAAGGAAGGAAGTCTATGGCAAACTTCGTTAAAAACAAGAAGAAAAATGGCCACAGTTTTCTGAGTCTTAAGGATCTGAGATAGAAAGCTGAAAACATTAAGACCAGCACCATACCCTTAGCTGGCACTTCCATTTCTGATTTTATTTCAGAACTGCTAACTGTTCATGTAACTTATTTTCTTGAGAGGAAGGAGTTTAGCTTTCAAAAAAACTGTTTAACTGCAAAACGTAAAAGACCAGAAAATTGAATTTTCCAGTTTAGATTTGATCTAATTGTCTCAGTTGGTTATAATGTGAAACGGAAGAAATTTCCAGAAGATATAAAGAAGTTTTGTGCTAAAAGCAAACACTGAAGACTTTTGTGGGCATTGTTATTTTGAGGAAAGAATAAAAAATAATCTACAGGAAATGTTTTTTTAGAATAAAAAGGTAGAGACTGCAATGTGCAAATAAAAGAAACTATGTAAGAACACTGGAGCCATAAGTCCATGAGTTATTGTATCTGGCATATTTTGTGATGCCCTTATTTTCCAAGGGGAGAAAGAGTAGCAGAGCTCTTTCTTTCATTTGTACCGCTCCAGTGAGGAACCTTAAGCTGTGGACTTTTTCAGAATAACATACATTTTCTACTGAGCAGACAGATTGCACGGGCAGAGCACTTCTGTCCATGTAGTTTATATGAGACTGGAATTTATTAGCACAGTGTTTTTAAAGTGCAATAAAATGCAGCACTCACATCTCTCTGGGGATCTGTATTATGTAGAGTGTTGTGACTTAAAAAGAAGAAGTGCTGTCATATTGTGCTCTACCACCCAACTTGCAGGAGCAACCATGGTTAGGTATTTAAAGGAAATACATTGGTATTTTCAGCAGGGCTGAAAGAGAATTCTTCCACACCAGGGCAGTGATCCATCTGCCTGAAAAGTGTGACATTCTCCAGCCAAGTGGCAAAAGTTCTCTTTTCTAAAAGTAGAGGGGAGAAGGAAATAACACAGGCAACTCCTCTCTAGTAGCAGCACTTCAGCTACCCAAAGGTAGATGCGTGCAGTACCTGTTGAATGAGAACTGTCCTGAACTTTCCTTCCTGCCTCAAGGATTTATTATCAGGATGGCTTGTCCTGGTCAGCTGCCAGGTGTGCTGCTAGTAGCCATCACACTGCTGGCTTCTCAGTCAATCCCTGGGGCTCTGTGACAAACTGGTGTCACATTCCTCCTCTCCCCCACATCAGAAAAAAAATGTCCTTGTATATAATCAACATGTGCAAAAAACATAGCTGAGGTTTAAGAATCACTTTAGAATTCAGTGGTGGTGTGTCTACTGGAATGACATTCACGTGCTGGAGAATTCTTTAGGATATGCACAATTTATCTGCCCTGGATGACTCAGTATTGGACTCAGGGCTGGGCTTTCAAAGTGTTGTGGTGACAACTGTTCCACCTTTCTAGTTTTAGCTTTACCTGAATAGAAGTAAACTATTATTAAGAAAGGAAAAATTATGTTTAGAGAATTCTAGTCTAAAGAATGTCAATGAGTATAAAACATAGGGATACTATTTGGAGAAAATCTATTTGTGACCTAGTTCTTCCACTGTAATTGCTCTTAAATAGATAGAACTTACTACTGTTGCAGGTTCTGTTTGGAAATGAAGCATTATTTTTGGTCAGAAGTAGAACAGTTTCTTCCTTTTTCCATTTTTCCTTTGAAAGTATTGAGGTAGCTAGCTCAACTGTTCCTCTTTGTGAAGATTGAATAGTTTCATTTTTTACAGTTTTATTACTGTGACATTCTAATATAAATACACAGGCACATGCACATGAACACACACACACATATACTTATATGTATTAGTGGCTGACCTTGAAGAAATGAAGCTGAAGCCAAGAGATTATTCAGGTTTGCTTTGCTTCAGCTGTGTCTGCTTTAGTAGCTTTGGCTTTAGTTTTTGATGAAGATGCTAAAGAAATAAGATAATAGCTTATATTCTTATTAAAGTCATAGTAGAAGAAATGAGCTTTCTTCTCATTTACCTTCTCCCTGAGAAAGTGAATATTCCTTTATAAAATCCTCAGCAGGAAATCATTTAGAAAACTCTGTCCTGGACCCTTGTTTTTATTTGTTTAGGAACCCTGAAGATTTCATTTAACTTCATCTCTGTCTTGTTTTCTACCCTTCTCTCCTTCATCTGTTTCACTGAATTGTTCAAGTAGAGAGTATCTGCCAGAGTGCAGTGTATATCCAGCATATTGTCCTAATTAGTGTGTTCTTGCTTTTTCCTTTAGCAAATATCTGTCAGAAAAAAGGCACAAATTTTCTTTCATTGGTGACTCCATGACTGGCTTTTTGTCACTACAGACTGTGATTCAAGATCCTTGGCAAATTTGGCTGTGGCAACTGAAGAAGAGGTGTTCATATGTGCCTGCATCAGTTTGTCCTCTTGACCTGTTGAGCCCTAATAGCTGAAGTAATGGGAATCAAGGAATCCAATGCTTTCAATGGTGACCTAAATTAGTGTGCATCTATTGTAGGGGTATTCCAGAAATCGTTTTTTTGCAAGGCTTTGCAATATTTGTGTTAGGATTCTAGTTTTGTTGCAAGCAATCGTGATGGAGACAGTTGTTTCTCTGTGCTTACATCCTTGTGTATCTTGGAGAGCACAGAACACCAAAGCAAACAAAGTGTTTTGTGCGAATTCCTTCTCCTGTCTCTGTCAGCTCCAGAAGCTGAGCAGGCATGAGGACATTTTACCCACTACACTGCAAGCCCAACCATCCAGTCAAGCTGTTGTCATTTATCAATCCCCTATGAAGTGTCAAGTGCTGGGTATCGTAAGATACCAGCTATGAAGGGCAATGGCTGTATAAGTTTTATTTTCTTAAATTCATCTTAGTTATCCCTACTGAGGTAGAGTAGCCAAATAAATGAATAATGTTACAGAATCAGCACACCAAGATTTTTGTGCTGAGTTGAACTGAGTTAGATTTTAAAATTTTCATCAACATGGTATTTAATAACACCTGTTCAAGGATGAATGAGTAGGTATCAATAGTTTCAATGTTCTATTAATATATTAGGCTATTAATTATATATTCAGAACACACACACATACACACAACACCCAAACCCATAACCGTAAAGACTGTACAGTTAAGATGTAAGCATGTCAGGAAGCAAAAATAAAGATAAGAATTCAGCTGTAGTGCAAAGCTGTCCATAAGGAAGCAAAATCTTAATACATGAAGCATCAGATAACATTAATGGTATGTGTCTTCACCAGCTGTTCCTTTAATTATAACATGAAATTGAACATACATTAATTGTAAGGTTTTAATCATCTAACCAGAGAAATAGAAAACACTATGGACATGACTATATTTATACAGAATCAATAATGAAATTGTCTCAAACTTATTTAACCTTTTCTTCTCTGCCAACAGCAACAATAACAGAAAATCATCTGTGTCCTGAGGTTAAATACTCAGTCTTTCAGCCTGAAATGTGAATGCTTTGGCAGCGCTGGAAGTCTATTAAAGGCGAAGTTTTGTTTGAGATTGTTTTGGAACCAAAGCTATTTGGAGCTCTATTAGACCCCGTTATAATGGAGGAGTGCGTGGGCAGGTGTTCAAAAGCAACAAGGTTGCCACATCTTAACAGGGTATTGCTCATCAGCTGAGCAATGGTAACTGGCTAGTTGCACAAACTTACCCTCCCTGGTTGTAAAGTAAAACCTAATAGCTTAACTAATGAGTCATTAAACCAAAGTAACTCAGTGCTTTTGCTTGTATGCCCACAATCAGAGACTGCATTGGAGCTAAAGTTTTAGTGCCAGGCACTATGGATAAGTTTTGAAGTGATTTTGGAGTTATTTAGTACCCGAAGCCACATTTTCAAAGGTGGCAGGGGGGTTTCATGAGAGGCTTAGCTCCCTTACATCTCAGTGCCCACACCATATTTGAAGAGAGTCTTTCTCAAGAGGGAGCTCAAGTCACTCAGGCCAGGAGGAAAGTGATGAGAAAAAGCCCTGAGGTTTCTTGCAGGGAAGGGAAGAAGTAGAGGAAATGACGCATAGGATCTTGACCAGCTTGTGTGGTTGGTGAACTTTGTGGAAAGACCTGGGGAGTCTCTAGTTTCTTATTCAAGGGAGAAATTCACCCAATATTTCCCCTGCTTTGTTATACCACAGCTTGGTTTCTAAGTCATTCAGACACTTTGGTAAATGCTGTCCTAAATGTCCACTCCTACTCATTAAAATCAGTGGGTATCAAAGATTTTTGGTGGGAATAGCAGAGAGGGCCCTTACGAAGTTGCACTCCCCTTGCTTGTGACATGAACAGAGCCTGTTGTGTGAATGTGGTGTTATGCTCATTCCAGGGCCGTCTATTATTCTCTGGGCAACATCAAATACCATTTATTTCCATTTATGCAGACCATAAATCAACATGATATTAGCAGCATGTGATCTAATGCTGCACAGTGTGCATCAGCATGAGAAGAACAAATCTGTTCAAAGTTCTGGAACACTTAAATGTCCCTTTTTCACTCCCTTTTTCTCCTTCCCATTGTTTTAAAACCATTTAAATAAGACCTTCTACAATCATTACAGGGTGGGCTTTTTCTCTCTGGGGAAGAAGAAGCATTGCTGGAAACTGTTCTCTTCTAGTTTGCAGGGGAGGAAGCTTTTAAACATCTTTCTGGTTTTCTATTATCAGGAGAACAAGCATGTTGCAAATCAACCTCCCAGATGTGGCAAAAAAAGAATGACATTTAATAACAAATCACTGCATCCAGATTGTGAAGTTTTCAGTCATATCCTGGTTTTAATACTGTGAATCCATCTGTTATAAAACAGGAGAGAATACTATCTCATCATTGGTGTCATTCATAGATTACTAGCTGCTGTTGCTTAAAGTGACACATATTGGATGCCACTGAGATAAAAGGAGCTAAAATGAACACCCTTGCAAGATGACATAATGACTGCTTCAGGTTGTACCTACCCAATGGCTCCAGTGAGCCAGACTGCTGCTGCCATCCCAAAATTAGAAGGCTTGCTGGAGGTGCAGGATGATTTTAAAGTTTACTAGCTCCAGATGGGTGTGAGCTCAGATGTAGCATGTACTAGCAGGCCTAGGACCAGGTCAGTGTTCAGGACCGAGCTCCTTCTTCCCTTAGTGCCTGCCTGGCTTGATGGTTTTCTACTTGGCTAGAGAGTTCTGAAAGGAAGCAAAACTCACGTCTTAATTATGGAGCTCTCAACAAGAGTTTTGAAGGAAATCTACTTAAAATATTAATTGAAATATAAGGAGGTTCTTAGTGCATGCCCAGTAGATGGGGAATTGTACAGCAGAGGGCCAATGGGGAGGAACAAGCAATGGAATCTTGTAGGTGTCTGCATAGGCAGAGTATCATAGTCCATGTAATTCTCTTTCCATGGCATGGAGAGGTAGAATAGGGCTATCAGTTTGCAAATTGCCCTACATAATAGAAATATTGTGACACACTTAAGGGTTAAAACAAAGACTATGTCAGAAGGACTGAACTGGAAGCTCCTCAAATCTCTCAGGGCAGCTTATCACTTGATCACTCTCACTTCTAGATGACATGGGTGATGCTAGACTCTTTTCTTGCAGCATTCATGTACCTGACAACATCATTTTGTTGTTAAATGAGGTTTAAAAATGTATTTTGACTGCTTTGAGGTGGCTGATGATGCCAAAGAGGTTTGGAGTGTCCCTCACTGGGCATATTAAAAAACTATCTGAAAGCTGTCATGGTTTAGGAGTGGTATTCTCCAATTTAGTCTTCCCACTCAAACCTCTCCCAGCCATGCACTGCTTGCTTGTTCCCTCCTTTTACTTCTTCTTCCCTGCAGTGGGATGAAAAGGAGAATTGGAGGCAGAAAGGGTAAAGATCATGGGTTGAAATAAGGGCAATTTACTGGAAACAGCAATGAGATAAGAAAAACAGTAAAAGCTGCAATAATGAGAGAGAGTCCAAGAAAAGAAACATCACTGCTCACTGTGGAAACCCCCAGCAATAGAAAATACCTGACTGCTCCCTCTGCCATGCTGCCCCAGTGCTCCCAGCTCAGATCCAGCACTATCCAACCACCCCCTCTGGCTCAGAACTGGTGTCACCCAGCAGGTCTACCCAGCTGGGAACCAGGCCCCCCTCACCCCTCCCTCTGCCACTCTTGCTTGACTGGAAGGAACCTTTTCTCCTCAGAAGAGAGTTCCTTCACCCCACCCTTGGAAAATGACCTGAGGTGGTATAGAATAACCTCTGGGTTCTGGCTGTGCCCCTCCTGGCTACTGCAAAAATTGACGCTGTCCTGTCTAGAGTCAGGATAAATACAAACTTGCCCAATGTGCTCTAGGACAACCCTGCTTGAGCAGGGAGATTAGACCAGATGACCCACTATGGTCCCTTAAACATTGTGTGACTGGATGATAGTTAGGTATTTCACCATGCATAAGAGTGGTTTTATTATTGATCTTTATGTGAGCTTGAGAGTGCCAGTTAATAAAAAGTCCTGATGTACCAGGAGCTGCACACATGATGAAATATCTTACCAAATATACAAACGCATAAATCTATTGCAGTCCCTAAATACACTTCCTGAATCTCCTGAAATGCAGTTTATCAAGACAAACTAAAAAGACTTCTATTGTCCTCTAATTCTGTCTAAAAAATCCGCTTTATTTCTCTGGTAGTGTTCTCTATTTCAATCCCCAGCATTCTTTAATATTCACAGCAGGGTTAGGGGTTCATATAGTTGTTTCAGCTAATTGGTACTGCAATAAAAGAATATGAAACATAAAAAGATCCTGGAGGAGAATGTTATAAAAAGCATCAGGGTAAAGTGTCTATGAGAGATTTAAAACATCCTTATCATATTTGGCTGTGGGCAACATTTCCTCCTTGTGCTTGGTGCACATGAAATGTAGCTTAACAGATATGCAATGATTTTATGAGACACACGGTGAAGGAGGAGGTCCTGAGTTTGCACCTTGTTCTTTTTTTTATTTTTAAGTAATTTGATCTTCCAGTTGGAAAAATAGGCATTTTCTAATAGCAAACTTACTTATAACTTTTGAGAATTTCTAAATGCAAGTGGTACCAGCAAGCCTAACTGCACGTGGTGCAATTGTCTTTGCCTACTCATTTGCATCATTTGTTTCTCCTTCTTTTACTAAAAAGCAGATATGTTTTCCCTGCACTGATAGGGAGAATGGTTAAAAAAAAAAAAAAATTAGTCTGAATTCCTGAGGTCTGTTTTCAGTTAATATTTTTAGGAATACCCAAACTGAAACAGGCACCAGTATGCTGATTGGTTCTCTTATAGTTTGGATATAAACACATATGTCTCATTTTCTTATCAGAAGAATGCAGATTAGAATATTTGAAGCATATATTACACAGTTGCAGGGTGTTTTGATCTGCATTTGTAATCAGGGGAATAGGAAGAGCAAATGGCAGCTGAATAATCACTTCAGAGTCTTGAGATGACTCGCACTGCTGCTTCTCTGTAGCTCTTGCTGCTCGCCCCAAAGGACAGGAATGAATCAGCTCTGGGAGGACATGAACCATCTTTTCTGTGACAAAGCCTACATTTCCCATCGTGTTACCACACTGAAGCAAAATGACTTCTCAAAAGCTGCCTCAAATCCTGACAGGTGCAAGCATGGCCATAGGGCCTTTTTAGGAAATGGTGAGAGAAATAAGGTTGCTTGTGTTGGTGGTAAACAAGGACAAGTAGCAATATGTTTTACACATGTGGACCTGGACTGTGCAACTTTTTTTTCTGTGATGTTTTTCAGCATAAAGATTGAGCAAACCCAGGAAAGACTGGATATTTATGTGGATGAGAAGGTCATCCTGAGCTGCAGTAGAACCAGCATGAAAAGAACACAGGCTGGAGGTAATTCACCAGATAAAGAAATTTATAATGATATTAAGGTTTTAAACTTTGTGGGAATTTAGTTTTCTGTGTGTGCCAGGGATTTTCTCACATCTTCTTGCAAAACAGAGCACTGACTTCTGTTTCGCATCATTGCACTAGTCTGACAGTTGCTTCTTCGGTTTCATATCTTTAAATTTTGAGTGTTGAAGAAAGTAGTTTTACAGATATCCAAAAAGAGCTCAGATGCTAAAGAGCTTTTGTGTAGACATGTCAAACATGTGACTTAAATAATGTGGTTGAAATTTGCAATAGGCCTCAGATATCTGTTATGATCTGGCATGCAGTTACAGGGAAAGTGGGCAGGAGGTGTGGAGCAACAGTTGTGGAACAAAGAGGTTATTCCTGAGAGCAGTTTAACAGCTTTTCTACTAAAGAAAGTTGTTGATGGTAAAATCAAATGGGAAATATTATAAATGCCACCCTGTTGTCCATAAAAAGATACATATATTGCTGGTTTTAGGGACTTATCCTTTGTGTTCTTGAAACCTCAGACAAGCAGTGTATACCAATAGTAAATACTTCCATAATTTTTTGATACAAGTTGCATGAAAATAGTTACATCTTTTCTTGAAATAAGCAGAACATAGGAATAAATATCGAAGTTGGAACAAAACACTGATTTTTACAGAACGATGAAAGAAAAACACTGCTTGAATAATGCAATCATTTGTGCTCTGTGAAGGGATACCTCTCAACATTTAGTAATTCATTGGTTAAATATTTTACTAAACATTACCACTCAATTGACTTTAAACAGACAAAGAAGCTGATATAGTGTGGAATCTGAAAATATTATGAGTGGGGTGGAGGTCTGGGAGGAGAAGGGAGTGGAACTGGGGTGTTGGTGCTCCTTGTCTTGAGAAGAGGAAGAAGGGTGAGGATGAGGCAGCCCTTGGGCTAGAAATATGAGTCTAATGTGTTTGTGCCTAGATACAGAGAAGGGAGGCAGGCTTAACCCTGAAGAGATGAAGGCTTGAACTTCAAGAAAATGCAGTCTTCTTAAAGGAAGTTTTAACAATCACCCAGCCATAGTAAGACCCAAGGCAGTGAGTTAGGTAGCACTAGAAAGTCTTTCAGCATGTAGAGGAGAGGGACACCCACAACTTAACCTCTCTTTGGGGTGTCCAAGTACCAAATGACCAGCACACTCTTCATACTGCTTGTTGCTATAGTTTCTCCAGACTCTCTGAAACTAGTTTGTAAGCCTAAACTTCACACAGTCTCCAAACCCTCCACTTTCCATACCTGTCACACAAATTGAGCTGTGAGTATCTTGACTCCTATGGCTTGCCTTGCTGCACTGGCCCATCATGAAGCAGCTGTACGTGGTTCCCACCCGCCATGTGTTTGCCAGTAAAAAAACATCTCTTGAAGCTCAGGGTTCTCATTTGCTTCCCAATAATCAATAACTGCTGGGGAGCAGGGGGAAAAGATGTTTCGGATGGTTTAGTGACTGCCATAAAAGTACCTGTGAATTGCACTGGGACCATTAAAAACCATTTCTCCAGAATTCCTGAAGATTTTTCCAGGGCTGAAAAGGTACAAATGTGTGTTAAAGCCTCCTCTGTATTCTGTGATACAAGCTGCTCTGGATGCAAGTAAGAATTCATTTCTTAGTATAACCTATGAAAAGGTGCTTTTAAAAGGCAAGGAAATACAATAGTGCAGGAAACACCACAAGCTGTGATCGTAATCTAGTTTCATTTTGCCTTTATGCACATCTATTTTCCCTCCAGCTTAAAACTTTGGCATTTCCTAGTCATGGACTTTGGAGCCAAACTTTGCTAGTGTGAGCCTATCTCTAGGTTGAGATATTTATAGTGATGTCTAAATCTTACTATACTAGTGAATGAACGGTAGCGTATTTTGCAGGAATAATGAAATCTCAGCAACATGAGACCTCAATAAAGCACATTGTTGCTAAATCTTTGCTGACTGCTGTTTTTACGTGTGAATTATAAGGTGTGTGGATAAGCAAAGTGCGAATTAATGAGGTTTTGCTGTGCTGAAATGAAACTGTGGTGGGACATGAGCTAAGAAATATGGTGTTACTTAGTATTTTGTGTTCAAGAAATTATGTTTTCTGAGCAGTTGCCAGTCAGAGCATGGGTGGCTGCACTCAGGGCATCTTTATAACCATATTTTTGTATGTCTATTCCTGGGGGAGATTTTTATCCATCAGTTTTATTTCCATTAACCAAAGAGAAGGTTGAACAAACTAAATCTCTATGAAGGCCTAAGAGGAATAGATCCATGAGCAGGAAAATTTCAAGAAACCCCTATCTGTTTTCAAGAAGCCCTTATCTGTGTAGTCAACTAAAGTGACTGTAGAGAGGACCTACTCCCCTTCCCACTTTCCTTCTGTGGTTTGTCATGGAGTGTCACCTCTATTCCTCCCCTTGCTCAGTCTACTGCTGGCTAGTGGTGCTGTGGGGTGGGCAGGAATACCTTGTGGGAAGCAATCTGATCTTGCTCAGCACCTCCTCAGCTGTCACTGGGATGCACTGCATTAGTTGGGTTAGTAGGTGGTGGAAAAGCTCATGACCACAAACATATGGAGTTCTTGTCTGTGTGAGAGGTTGTGTGCAGGGCTCAGCTTCTGGATGGAGAAGCTCTTTCCAAGTGAACACAGGTTTAGTAACAAGGAATGATGCTGCTGCATTCTTGTACAACTCGGAGCTGGGTTTGCAGGATAGCTGTTTCCCTGTCTTCTCCAGGCTTTTAGTGCTGCTGATGCTGCCTGAGGTGTCTGAGAGCTGCTGTGGTCACAGCCATCATCACATCAGCTTGCTCCTGTGGGTAGAGAATTCAGAGGAGATTCAGGGCCAGGTCATGAACAGCTTTCTCACCCTAACTCAATCCATCCTCTGTTCACAGTTTTGCCTTTCTCAGCCTCTCTTTGTGGCAATGCAAGTCATCATGTTAGTCTGCCAATCCTGCATTGCTGTCCTTACCACTTCAGCACCTGGAGACATCTGCCTGAGCTGCTGTGGAAGCTCATAGATTCATTTGGCACAGAATGCTCTGCATCCTAGGAGCAATCTGCAGCTCCTTTCTTCCAGACTGTGTATGAGGAGTGAAACACAGCCAGGACCAGAGCAGCTGAAGTGCATCGGTGCTTGCTTAAATATGCTGGCTTAACTTTTATTTACTTATTTGCTTCTTTACAGTGGGACAACCTACCACAGTTGGAATTTTAGGTGAAGTGGGGCATGAAGCATGGGAGATGACAAGAATGCTTCTGTAAAAGAGCATGGGCTGAAGGAATATTCCTTCCCCAGGAGATATTATGGAGGACCTGCTCTCTAGTTAAAAGTCTTCTGTCATCACATTTTGCATAATTTCTCACATTATAGTGAGCCTTTTTTGCAGAACTGTATAGGTTAGGCTTTAAAGGATTCATATGATATTTTACATATGTATTTCTTTGGTTTGGACATGAGCTGAGGGACATGAGTGTGGCAAATGGCTGAGTAAATGCTGACAACTCATCTATCCTGTACAAGCATCCCTGAGAAGACTAGAGTCATCAGCCATGTAATTGCTGTTTTGTACTCTTCTCCCCTTTCCACAAAATGCACATGCATGAACATGCTCTTCCGTGATAAATCCTACAAACTTCATTTGGAAAGTAATTTCTCTGAGTATTTCTGCCTGAGGGTTGTTGTTTTCTGCAGCAACAGGCTAGAGGAACCTTGGTTCTGGAGCAGGAATGGGACAGTGTAAACACCTCAGCATCTGCATTGGTATCAATGGGTAGATGCACAGCTCAGCTGGCATATGTCTTTGTTGGAGTAAACTTGCAAGCAGATCAGCTTTTGCATAAGCTTTTACTGGAATAAATGCCATCTTTGAATAAATGCTGACTTATTTTTTCCTTCCTTGCTTGTTTATATGATCTTCTCTTTTGTTTCCTCAGCTGACAGTGGAGAACCAGTCCTCAGTTTCCTATGCAGTTTTCTTTTCTGTGTCGACATGGTACTACCTTCTAGGCAAGGCTATTTAGCTTTAAGATAAACATAGAAGACAAGATGTTTTTAGGACTTAGTTAAGTTAGGCACAACACAGTTTGTTGGTTGTGTTTGTCACAGCTTTTGACGTTCAGCTGATTCGAGACAACATCCAAAACAATTCTTTACTTCAAAACTGAACTACATCTACTTCTATCAGAGTGTGGCCTTTTCTCACTGCTCTGCTCTGTTGCTACATTGGTGAGTCCAACTTTGGATTTTAGGTGGAGCAGTGTTGCTTGAAAGCAGTTTCACAGTGGGTATGACTGGGTCAAAGTGAGCTCTGCTGAAAGGTGACTTTCCTACCCTACTCCCACACCACATTCCCACCCATTGCATCCTGTTTCACAGTGTGAGCACTCTTTTTTTTCCAAGCTTCTTCTGTGCACTAGATAGCTGACAGAGCATTTCACACACACTTCGGCTGCCATCAGTCTGTACACTCAGAAAACTGGCCAGATGCTGTAGCAGATTGAGCCCAAGACCATTCCTATTCATTTCCGATCTGAACATCAAGCCAGTGCTTGAAGTACCAGAAACTTCTCAGGAAAGAACATTACTCTTTTCCTCCTTAAATTTCCTTCCCCAAACCATTAATGACTTGGTACACAGAACATCAACCTTTTTGCCATCCTTGACAGGTCTTTTTCCTCAATGATACACTCTGCCCGTGTCGCAGAGTGTTCTCATTGTGGTGCACTCACCCTGTAGTAGGTTGTCTCTGTTGAGTAAGAAACAGCACAGACTCACAGAAGGCTGGTTTGCACAGCAAATCCACCTTACTTCGAATTCTCTCTTTTTATACATGGTTCCAATACAGACAGACCAGATTGGTCAATTAATCAATACATTTCACCTCATTGACTACTTAACAAAATGCCTTACAATCTTTGAGAAAAACAGGAAAACAGAGAGTAGGTAAACAACACCTTCAGGTTTTTTATAATAATAAGCTATCATTATTTATCTTCAACTCCCTAAAGTCTCACAATTCTGGGAAAACTTATCTGGTTTTCTTGCTCTCTGACCAGGCTGTCAGATCCACAGTAGGTAGCAGCCAAACAGGTAAAGATATGTTAACAGAGATTGCAGGATGAAACTGATGTGGTCTCACAACATCCCAAAGCAATGAAACTGCTGCAAACTTTGCCAGCCTGCCAGCTCTAAATTACTTCCAATTAATTGCACAGAGCTGCAGCAGAAACAGTGAACTCCTCAAACACTTTTCCTTCTCAAAGACCTCAGCTGACATGCCTTAGACAATGCTAATCAGGCATCAAAAGGCATGAGCTAAAGCCATAGAGCTTTTCCAGGACCAGCACTTTCAAACAAGCATGACTCACTTGTCAAGCACGGCTCTCAGCCGGTGGAAAATCCTTTTGGGGGAAGCAGAAGCAACACCGCTTAGGAGACATTTAAAGTGTTCCCCAGAGACGTTTAAAACTAGACTGGACAAAGCACTAGAAAGTGTACCGCAGGAAACAATCCTGCATTGGCATGGGGTTTTGGTCTAAATGACCTAATAGGTCTTTTCTGCCTCTAATTTCTATGATTTTATGACTGGAAATAACTTCTAACTTAAGAGGATTTAGATGGCAGGCATGGGCATGCATTATTTACAGCTGAACCTAAAGTAACTGCTATATTATGGAGTGCATGAGCAGAAGTGGTGAGTGAGGATTGAGCAGGTAAACTTTGATAGGAATGCAGTGGTGGAGGTGGCATAATGAGAATAGGTTTCTTTGCAAAAGGGGTACTTCTAATTGGAAGATGTGTAAGAGTCATGACTACAACAGGTACCTTTCAGTATATTTTACAGTAATTTGCTAAATTGTTGGCTTTTAAAATATTTTTGGACACTGGCAGTGGTTGTTTTGAAGGCATATAGAAAAACATATTTAATTTTACTTTCTTTGAGACACTTTTGCAGGGCTTCCACTGATAGAGGCTGAGCTCCCATAGCTCATAAGCTCATTTTGCATATTTGGGAGGAACTTCTAGTTAAATAGAAATTGTTGTGCCAAATTGTGACCTACTGATCATGCTGTGACCAAACCAGCTTGCAAATGCACACAGAGAATGGTTTCCTCCTCTGTGCTTGGCTTCTCAGTTATTATCAGCCATTCTTGACATTTACAAGTAATTTTCTCCCAGACACACTCATGGAGCAGGGTTATTTATCAATGTTTCTTTCCTTTGTGCACAGGAGTTGAGGACAGGGGGACTGCCACAATGAAGAAAATCTGCATGTGGCACGGATGCACGCATGGTCTGAGCTAAGGGATGTGCCCTGACTTTGTGATTATAGAGTCATAGCAATGACATCACTTATTTAATCAAGTAGCATCCACTCTGGTGTCTTCATTTTCTTTATTAAAAAACAAAAAAGACATCTCTCATTATCAGCTAGACATGTGGAGCTAATTACTGTGACTTTGATGTTCTGTTTTTTACTTCCTGACTTTTATGTTATCCCTTTAAATGCTTCTGCTCAAAATGCACTTTTTATATATGTGTGGAACTAGGAAACTTTGTAATAGTTAATTGAAAATTATTTAAATATAATTTATTTCCTGTCTATTTGGGTGCACATCCACTGAGACACTCCAGCACAAGGATCCTGAAAATGTATCAGGATTAACTTGAAGTAATCTTCCTCAACTTCCCCTTTTTTTTTTTTTTTTTTTTGCAAGGGGAGGGAGTGTGGGATCAGGATTCATGAATGGAACTAGAACTCCAGGAGTGTAGAGTGTAGCTTGGACTCTACTGCAATCTTGGGTAAGTCATTTAACATCTATCTGCCTAGGTTTCTCTTTTTGGAAAAAATATTGTAATCTCTTCAGGCAACTAATGTGACGCCTAATTTGTGTGTATAGAAGGTCTTATAAATCCTTAATTTAGGAAAGGAACAGAAGAATAAGTAGCCATTAATACTAGTCTCACCAGAATAGATGTGTTAGCTTACTCCTAGAATTCCCTGAAATGTTGGATTTTCCATATGTTGTAGTTTTATTGAATGGCCAATACTCCTCTCCTTTTCTTCAGCTTCATTAACCTGTTCTGAAAGAGGAGAACAAAGAATCAATTGAAATATGTAAGACTGGAAAGTTTAACATACTACAGCACTTAACTACAGTCTGCAGAATATTTAAAGTGTGGTTCCACTCTGGAGTTGGCAGGCTGAGGCAATACCTATGTGGAGCATTAAAGTCATTGGATGCTGCATTTATTCTGTGGAAATAGAATTTGCAATGCTTGATATTTATTGCCTTTCCGTGATTTTTGTATGAAATTTGCTCAGCTGATAAATAAAAGGAGGTAAGCACTCAAATGTCAGCTATGTCAGCTTGTCCTGAGACTCCAAGCATGTAGTAAGTCTGTTCCATGCATTGACAGCAGGGGTGGAAGTTCTGATATTTGTGTTCATTCCTTTCCCAGAGATTCTGTACCTACCCGTCTTCAAATGCAGCTCCTCTTCCAACTCCCTTCACTGGATCTGTGCAAGGGTAAATGAACATAACATAGTGAGCAGTTGTGTGGATGAGACACAAGTGAAAGTTGTGTTAAAAATGCCCATTTCTGGTCAGATCAAACAGAAACCATTCTCTACCTATTACAACAGAAACATGTAATTTTTATTGTTACTTGCTTCACCCTGCAAATTTAATGAAAATGTTGTGCTTCTGCTTTTTTTTCTACTCAGCTTGATTTTATCTGAATTTTGTCCCATTCATCTGCAGAGCTGTTGCTTTTGTTTTTTTACTGCTTGTAATTCATAATCCCTTCCAGACGTTTTGCCTGCAAAGAAAGGACCAGACATACCTGCACTGAGGAAATACGGAGTTTCAGTCATTCTTCCAATGTGTTTTCGTTGTTCAGCTACTGTCAGCTGTAGGCAACATCAGTGGAAGGGGCACGTTCATAAAAGCTATCAGAATAATTCTCTTATTGCCTTTTCTTTCTTTTCTTCTTAGTTTGGAAATCATTATAAGCCACTCTACATGTTTATATACCTACACATTCACATTTTTTATTGGATACATAAAACCTTTCTCCCCCATGTGCATGAATCCACAAAAGCAGCATAAGGAGTGGAAAACATGACAGGTCTGGAGAATTTATGCATATAAGAATGCTGCAGCCTGAGAAAGAGAAAGAATGCTTCTTTCTCAATACATTCCATCTATTCAATGATCTTGATTATAGCACACACAAGAATTGGGTGGCAGCTGCTTGTCCCCCATCATTCTTCAAATAGTCCACCCCATCCTCTGCCACATGGTATGTTTATCTTGGCCACCTACCCACATCTTCAGTATTATTAGCAGTGTGATAATTTATGCTGTAAACTGCAAACATTTCAATCAAAGGCAGGGTCCAGTGCTATTGAAACATGTTTTGACATCCATAGCCAGGTCAGGCCAAAATATATATTTTATTTTTTTCCTTGAAAATAATCTGGAACTCATTTTTTTTTTTCCTGATTGACAGTAACTTACACAACACAGTTTCTGTGGCTTAACAGTGTTGCATTTCACTGAAAACCTGACATCATCTACTGCCAAACCTGGGATTTTCAGCAGATCACAAATGTTTTTAAATCAAAAACTCATTTCTGCTGTGGTAAAAAGAAAAAAAAAGAAAAAAATAGAACATCTGTGTTGCTCATGATTGTTTAAATCTTAATGTAGGCAGTTATGTTTCTATAGGTTGCAGCAATTGAAAGAGGTACTGTTTAGTATTGAGTAATTACAAAATTATGTACTGCAGAAGACATCAAAACCACTTAGGACTTTGTTTACAGTGGTGGAAGTAATTGTGTTTATAATCTCAGAAAAAGAAGGAGATGATTTGGAAGTTAGATGTCCATCATTTCAGATTCCAGCTCTTGCCACTGAGGAGTTCTCTGGTAGGAAATATTGGATGAATCACTTTGACTGTGAGTGGGCTGCCTCATGGCTGTTCAGCAGTGTAGAAAAATGGTACTTTTTGGGCTTGAAGAAGAGGCAAAGGTTAATTTTTAGAGTATGATAGTAGCCTAATACCAGTTTGGATGTTTTGCAGTTTCCTTCTGCGGTCTTATTCAGTGTCCTTTGGTCTGTAGTCTTTAAAAACTAACCTGTCAGCCCTACTGCTTTGAAATTTTTCTTTTAGTGACAAAAGAAGAGCAGCAACTATTGCCTAAATGTCTTTGAAATGCTCCTGCAGTCCTCTCAGGGAGATAGTCACATCCAACATTGCATTATTGCTGTTGTAAATTATGTGCAGATATGCCTCAATGTTCAAGGATAAATATATTTGATCGATTTAGGTTTAGTTATCTTGATTGACAAAGTGAAACAAGATCCACATAGATGTGAAAATGCTGTGACTACGCTACAGGTCCTGTGGGGTAAATCCCTTGCTTAAAATGCTAATTGTTCTTCTGGCGTGAGACTACAGAGAACAATAGCTTATCTTCTGATGGAAAAAAAAACAGCTTTCATATAAAATAAAATCCCAGAAGCTGAATACAGAACCCAGGACAAACCTTTTGGCGAGGGCTCACACGTTCCTGTATTCTTCCTTAAGGAAGTCAGGTTTTCTGGTTTCAATACTTTCTCCTTCCAAATTTCCAGACTCAATACATCTATGGTTCTGAATATTCCAGATCATCTGGAATGGGTTTAAAGAACAGATTGGGGAATGGAGCAGATTAGGATAAGCAATCTCTTATCCCACAGAACAACCTTTCAGCATTCTCTGTTTCTGAAGCCATTCAACACACAAGGAATTGCATCAGTTTAACTGTTTTCAGCCTAACACTGTTGAAAAAGTTGTAATGTTGTGAAGTCCTTGGCAGGCAGATTCTAAGAGTTCCAAGAATGGTTCATATTAATATAAGTAATATAAATAAAATTTGGTTGGTTTTGCTTACCTCTTAGAAAAAAAGAAATTAGGTACACAATGTGTGTGTATGTGTGTGTATTTTGAAATTATTAATGCTTTTGCTAAATTGTCTAAATATAAGTAGCTTAGTGGGTTTAGGCGCTACATAAATAAACTAAAATTTTTAGGTAGACAAGTTTTAAAATAAGACAAATACAAACTCTTAAAGGAGTGCCCCAACCATTTAAAAACTTTTATTGCTTTCTCCTTGTTTTTTCTTCTACGTCTCTGCTTTTTACAGGATCTTAACTGAGAAAGGTACCTTTTTTTTCCAGTAATCTTTGCTGGATAAAGACATTACATTCTTGGAAGATTTTAATTGAGAGATGGGTTAATCATAAGTTTTTCAAATGATTCATTTAAGCTTTGTTCTATTGTCAGATGTGGTTTGGAAAATTCCCACCTCTGCTTATGATATATTTCTGAACCAGACTCGGCCAACCAAACAACATAGGAAATTCAAATTAACTGCAGTAATAATTTCATGCTTCTGAGAGACGGCTGGAGATTGGAAAGAAGAACATTTTCTTTTAGTGTTGCATCTGTTATAGTTCTATCAAGTATTTTGGTTTCAAAGGGAGGAATGGAAGGAGGAGTGCATTTTTTTGTACTTTAGCTCCCTTAATAATTATAATAATAGTAATAATAATATTAGAAATATTTGAGCTCCCTCTCATTACATACCAGTGAAGGTGGAATTAAAAAGACAAGTATAAACACTGTGCTGTATGTATCTGATGCAGATTTGCTGAGAGAACTGCTGAATAGTCACTCCCTTGCTAGCATTAGCCAAGGCGGTACTGGCTGCAGGAGTATGAAACATGGTTTTAGCCACATAAGTCCCAGGTCTCCCTTCCTACACCATGTCTGAGCTTCTCATTTTGTATGGATTGGGTCTACTTCAGCTCATCACTCACTGGTGGAAGAGCTGCCTTGATCCCAGACCCTTACTCGTTATATGGATTTGCACTGTGTGAGAGAACAGAGAGAGAGAAAAAAAAATACATGTGCATGTTCAGCCTGTGTTGATTGATTGTTCCTTAGCTATGAAACAATTTTCTGTACTAATTATGTCTTTGCAGATGACAGAAGCCATTTACTCTAATGACCATAATAATTAATTTTCATTATAAATCAGATTAGTTAATGATGCTGAAGTCTACATTCTTCACAGAACTAAAGCACAGTATCTTACATGAGCTTTCAGGACGTATAACTTGCTATATGAGGCGCTGCTTTAGAGATTTCTTGAGTCAGTAAGAGTAGCATTGACTGTCTTTGACCTCCAGGATACAGTGGGAACAGCTACTGTCCCAGTGTCAGGTCCTTGCTAATAGCTTTCCATTTGCAGCCACAACACAAAGCACCCAAGGCTGAAGATTCACTGGTTTTATAGCATATTTGTGGGCAAAATTACCTAAACCATTGTTTTTTTTCCTTCACTGTAAAAAGTTATGATAGAGCAAACAGTATTCTGGGAACAAGATGGTGCTTTTTTGTTTTATTTCCAGAATAATATTCTTGCTGAATTTTTCTAAACTTTTGGTCCTGTGGTCACTTTAATACACATAAAGACCACCTGTAAAATATCTAAGTGGGTAGTGAGCAAACTATCAAAACTTAGGGTAAGTTATATTTGTATTTTTACCATTTAGTCTTTTGCAGTAGATAAGCTATGAACTTTCTTCAGAAAATTCACAGGCTTCTTGAATGAAGAAAGCTGAGAGACGTTCTCTTCAACAATTTTGCAGAAAATCTGTATTTATTATTTCAGGCCATAAAACAACTAAAACCAGTCAAATACCTCACCGATGTATTTAATTTTCCCCATTCTTAAAGTCTGTGTGTTGAGATGAATTGACTGCTTTATTAATTGTAAGTATGCAATGAAGAATGTGGATAAACACTGTGCAGCTTGTGGCTTTTGATGATTTTACCTTAGGATATTAAACCATCCATTATTTTTGGTGTGAAATGGGCCACCATCTCATGTGGTGCTGTTCTCCAACTGAATGCTTCTAGTCATGCAAAGCATTGTCAAAGCATAGATTAACAAACTACAGTTGATGATGAATATACAGTGAATTATCTGGTTTGCACATAAGTGCAGGGGAAACAAAGCCTTGAACATGCAGCCAAAGCTAATGTACCTTTCTGGTGGGCTCAATAAACATGCTTTGGGATGCCATTCTGTCCATGGGCTTCTCTAAAGGAATTGTATTGTGTCAAAATAAAACAAATAAAACAAAAGCAGAAGAGTTAGAAAGGAGAGAAAGGAAACAGAAAGTGCAGATCTGTAAGAAAGTTAACAGCAATTCATTGATAAGCTCACATTTTTGACTATGTGTTACCAGAAAGGTAAAAACAAGAGAGGAAGAAGTAGATACTCAAACTGGAAAACTAGACAAGGAAGGCAGAGTGGGGATTGCATAGCCAATATAAAGAGGAGTTAAGAATCATTTTTTCTAGATCGGATGCAGCTATTTGGAGTATAGAGGTGACTTGGCAAATCTGTGTCTGACCAAGGAAAGCTGGAAAATATTATTTCATGAAATTGTGTCTCATTTCTATTCTTGTCATTAGCACATAACTGATTAAAATAATGTTATTTGAGCTGGCACAGCCTTGTCAGTTCCTTTTTGTACAATATTGTTAAATGTGGTACTCTTCTCCAGCAATAACCTAGTCACATCCAGCTCCTAGGTTAATTTATAGACTTAATTTTTAATCCATGTATTCCATTAAAATAGAATTTGTTAAAAGACCATCACTGTCAGGATGGTGGTGTATTTCCTATGTTATAGCACTGCATTTAGACTGAAAATATTGGACTACTTAAGGGTCCTATTGTCTCAGATATCTTCAAAAAGGGAGAAGAGTTAAAATAATACCACACTACTGATCCGCAGAGGTGGATGGTACTGTGTCATGAGAGAGCTGCAGGGAATGCAAACACGTTCCAGCCCGGGCACGATGCTGCTCTGCTGCACGGAGCTCCTGCCCCTCCTGGGGCACCAGGGGCAGCGGGGAGGGAGCGGAGCCTCCCGCAGGTGCCGCCAGCCCTGGGCTCTGCGCAGCCAGGGGTCTGCTCAGGCAATCTGGAAAACCTCCTCTTACATTTTAACTACATGCATTTTTTTAATATATAAAAAATTGGTTTTTCAACTTGTTAATTTTAGCCCCCAAATATTTTGCTGGCCTGCAGTTGGGAAGTGGTTTCTTAAATAAAAAAAAAAAATAAAGTGAGGAATGTAAGGACATTAAGTGAGCTTGATTGATTTTACCAATGTTTAGTTTCAAATACAGTAAAGGCCCTGCCATAACTACTAAAGATACAGATTTTGAGAGATCTAATTTTAAATTTGTGTCTGAAGGAACAAAGTTGATTTGATAATATCTCTCTATGTTCTAAATAAAGGACTCCTGGAGGGGATGGGGTGGAATAAGTGAATGTGGAGTGCAAATTGTCACTGTAGGGGAAAAGCAAAAACAGTAAAGCCCACTTTTATTTTTTCTCTTCAAAATTAAATCTCATTTCTGTGTCTGTTTGCTTCAAATACAAACTAGGGAGTTTTCAGTTTCCTCTCCTTTTCTTCATTAAAAAGTCAAATGTATTTATATTTTTTTAAAGAAAAAAATGCAGTTGTTCATAAAGAAAACTTACACAGAGTTTGCAAACAGGAAGAAGGTCCTTAATTCTGAGCACCATAAAATCAAAGGGAGACTGAAGCTCATGTCAGTGCATTCAGTATTTTGGGTTTATTTCATATGTGGCCATTGAAGGGGTGAAATATTCCCTCTTCCTCCAGGATTTCCCCCTCTCTGCTGCGCTCTTTGAGGAGTGCTGTAGCCACTCAAACATGCTTTGCTGTGCTTTGGAAATGAGGTATACAGAAAAAGGATGTTCTAACTGAGAAGGTGGATTGAAATTCTACAGGAACAAGTGACAGCTTCATCTGTCTGTAGCTTAGTTGCCCCATCTGTAAAGTACTCTTTTATATTAACTTTGTACCACAGCCATTGCTACTAGAACTGGATGTCTGCCAACTGTACATTAAGTTATATGACTGTGCATCATTGAAATGGATTCTTTCATCCTTTTTCTTATAGGAGAACATATGCATACAGTTTGGGGATTTGGGGTTGCCATTTGCTAAAATTTCCAGTTGACCAGTCTGATTTTGGTCTCCCTATTGCTATTAGCACTGCCAGGCCTGCCAAATGGATCTGCAACACAAAGTACCTGCTGTGTGCTCAGACATGGCACCACCACCTGGGTTTAATCAGGTTTTTAAGAGGTAGGTTTTTTCAGAGAGATATCTCTTTATATTTATGGGAGAGAAGGCAGGACAAAGACCTGAGACTTGCATTTGAGGAGGTGGTTAGACTTGTCATGGTCTTTATTTTGTTGAAGGATTTAATTTTTTTCCACTTTCACTTAAAAATATTTTTTCTTTTTTAATGGTGGCCCATTCCTGCTCTCAGAAAATCCTTGCTTGTCAGAAGAGTTGTATTGTTCTTTAGGGAAAGAACTGCATTGCTCCAGGGGCCAGAGACCACATCTTTGAGGTTTGGACAGTAATTCTCAGCTGCTGGGCTCAGAATTGCATGCCCAGACCCACCTTAAGGCAATGTTGCATTGATAACATCCATTAGTGACTGTAGGAGGTCCAGACATTGAAAAAAATGTCTAAGATGGACAGACATGCTTTTATTTGAAAGAAATCTCCAAATACAAGCAACCTGTGATCAAACCATGCAGGACAAGTTTGATGAAGTACTAGGAGGCAGAGAAGAATTAGAAGTGAGGTGACAGCCAGAATAGCTTTGCTTTTACTCATATGTGTTTCAACATTAATATTTTAACATACACACACATACACACACACACACACACACACACACACACACACACACACACACACGCAGACACGCTCTCTCTTACTCTTCCTGAATAAAAAACTCTAGGCATTGCTCCAAACCGTTACACCACAGTCTTCTCTCAGGAAAAATTGCCAATTTCTGCAACGGGTGCTTTTATGGAGCTGAATTTTAAGACTGAGCTGCTACACAGTATCTCCTTTTTGGTTTTTCTTCTGTAACGGAACATCCTTATTTGCCTATCTGGCATAGCTATTGTGAGTTATATTTACTGACTGGAAACTTGGCAAGTCCAATATTTGTTCTTGGTAACAAGATACTACCCACAGTTTTTACTTACCAGGCTCTGCAGCAGCCAGGTGGAACATACATCATTAGTTTACTGAATAATGAATATACTTTAAATCATGATTCAAAAATGCTCAGTTACAGTATATTAAATTAGTAAAAAAAAATTAAATTAATGTAAAACTGGCTTTCCATAGTAGAATTAGCAAAATCAAAATAGGCTTTTTATCAACTTTATTGAAATGAATTCAACTTTCCAAGAACTAAAAATTGGTTTCCTGTCTTGACTGTTTTGGAATTACTTACTGTCATCTGTTTCAGACGTTAAAGGATATGATTTAATATCAGCAATAAGGCCTCTGTTCCTACTTTGGCAGGTGTTAATTATTTAAACACTACTCATTTCAATTTGTTTCCAATCACTCTTTTGAGTGATTTGCTTTACATGTTTCTTTGTGTGTATTTTCTGCACACACAAATAAAATAAGGGGGAAAGTCCCCCAATCAGTAACTCTATTTCTTCTCTTTTCAGCCTTTCTTTAGATAGAGAGGAAGAAACTGAGGGATATTTCATGGGTGATGGTTTTCAATGATGAAACATAATATATAATACATCATTTTTATCTCCTTTGTAATAATAAAAAGTTGTTCTCTTAGGGAGAGTGCTGTGGTTTCTGCATGCTCATGACTGTATTCTGTATGAATGAATTATGAAATGGGTCACAGTTCCTGAAGGATTCAGCATGGAGGCTGGAACAATATAGATAGACTTCTTGGTGAAAAACATGAGGAAAGAAACCTCTAAAATAACTAGAGTTATTTCCCCACACCTACAATTACACCAGTCTACTTGCAGTGACAAAAACCCACAGTTGTAAGAATATTGTCTGATTCTATACAGCTGCTAGTCATTCTATACAGCTACTATTCTGTTCATAAGATGAGAAATGTCTCTTGCTGTATGTGTCTGAATTATCCTCTACTATCATGTTAGAGTCATCCTATCTTTTTTTTTTACTTTACCCTTGCCTTCCTTTACAGCACTCATCAGAGAAAAAGGAACCCTTAGGTCTGTGCAACAGACCTCTGTCTGGTGTGAAGTGAAATTCTCATTCTGCGACAGATAACTTGTAATTTAATATATAATTCTTGTCAGTAGAATAACATAAGGGAAAGCTAGACCAGAGGGAAAGGCAGCCATAAGAGAGGGAATTTCATGCACCACTGGGAAATGAGAAGCTGACAACTATAGGTATTTCACTTCTATAAGGCAAGTCATTTCATCCTGGTAATAAATGGAAAAGGTGGGTGTTTGTTTAGATTTAGGCCACTTGGTAATGATTTTAACACTCAGCTAAGCCTCTTGCCAAGACAAGCACTCCAAGGCCAAAATCTATAATGAACTCTCATCTTCTCAATTATAGATTCAGCCCCGACCAGAGTGATATCCAATATTCCCCTCCCCACTCCACCAGCGCAGAGATGTGCTGATGGACGTGCGAGCAGCCAGGTTCTGCATGGCTCCTGCAGCTCCCCAGGGCCCCACAGCCCACCCGGCTGCCACGCTGGGGCAGCAGCTCCCACCTCCCCTCTTCCCTTCTCCTTACCCCGCCCTCGCCCTCTGTTGCATGGAAAGAGTGAGAGCAGAGCGGGAGAAATAGTGCCAGTGATGATGGGAGGAGGAGAAGGAGAGGATGAAAGGACTGTCCTCCCTCCACCTCCAGGATCCTCCCAGCCCCTTCCAATGGGTGGGAGACTGAATCAGTGGAACCAGCTTGTGATTGTGTTGGCAGTTCTTTGCTGGCTGGCTGAGTGTGCCATGGCTTCTGAAGCACTGGGACAGTGGGCAAGGCACGCATGTCTCTGCAGCACCCTGCTGCTCTTAGTCCATGTCCAATTCCCTCTTGCTGCTACTTCAAGTGGTCTCTAGTATCTCCTCCTCACTTGCTCTTGTCTCCAAGCTCACTCTTTCTGATGCTTGTCCAGCAAAAAAACACAGAAGGTAATTTTTTTCCAAAGACCTATATTTTTTAAATTTATCCCCCTGGCCTCATTCCCTAGCTTGTTTTCTTCTGCCTTTTCCCATTCCTTTGCTTGTTTTTCCTTGTATGTTTTCATACCTTATGGTATATTTGTCTTTTTATCCATATTGAAATGAAGGCATCTTGACTCCACCTGCCTACTGGCTGGTACAACTCTGTCTTTGTTCCCTCTTATAATTCCATAATCAATCACCTGTCCCACTAACCCTACATTCACCAAAGACCTCGTAAAACTGTGGTACATGTTTAAAAGGTGGAGACAATAATATTCAAAGGATAATATAATAATAATATTCAAAAGGATTTTTTGTTTGGAGGAATGTATATGTATCTACATTGGGGATAAAAATGCACCCATAACTGTAGGGTTTAAAGAGCAGAAGAAACTGACGTATTTTTTGCAGGGTGATCTGCTTTGTGCAAAGAGGCACAGCCAAGGGCTCTATACTGCTGCTGTGGCTGCTTGCTTTTTCCAGCAACTTGTGGTCTGCTGCTGAGTTAAATGGATCACTAACTCATTTTCAGCAGACTTTTCAGCTCACTGTCCACTTTCTTGCAGAAGGCAAGGAGTAAAGAGATGGATTAGAAGATATGTAGTGGAGAGCAAATTATCTGCCATGCAGAAGGAGCAAAAGAATGTCTTTCCACCATGGAGGCAGAGACTGTGATTAATTCAGAAAATAACAGTGGAAAATAATAAATAAATGAGGAAATCAAAACCAAAACCCCACAACCCCGGACTAGGTCTGTGTTATTCAGAAGTTCTGACTTTTACACAGAACAATGAGCCTGTTTCAGCAAGAAAGCCTTCCTTAGTCCTTTGTGCTTCCTTAAATAGTAAAGCCTGCCTTTATATGGTTTTGTGTTCTTCATTTATACTGTGTTACATTTTTTCTTTTTCCTTTTTTTTTTTTTTTCCTGTTCAGCAGCTGGCAGGGGGTGACAGAATTTTAGAGGGTAAGTGTACATAATACAATACATAATCCAGACAGTCTAGTCTTCCAGTTGTCAATCATGGGTACTCAGGCTTTATATCTCTACTCGAGTTCAGTGTGACTTCTGAGCAGCTAAGAACCAGAAGTTTGGTCTCCTGTTTATTAAAAAGAAATGTAAAATATGTTGGGCAAAAGCCTAGATGAAAAATTAAAATAATTATTATGATAACTGTTATTCATATTCTCAGATTAAATCTGGTTTTAGTTTTTTTTTTCTTCCATTGACTTGTGTACAGCAATCTTGGCAGAAGGCAGTAAGTCATATGTAGGTTAATCACTTAATGTTTCTGAATTGCTTTGACATGAAGTGTGTGCCAAGTACTACTAATATTATGTGAGACAATATTACGATAAGCTAGGGGTTCCATCTTCAGTCTCTTTTATCAATCAGTAATACTTCAGCTTAGTTTGGTGCTATATGTAGATTGTAAATGTAACTATTTGAATTCACTGCAGATTGAATTCCATTCCCTCCCTTCACTGTAAAAGAAGAGAGGCATAATATGTAAAGAAAGCAACATTTAGAGAGAATTTTCTTAACATGACCCATCCCTCTTCAGTCTTAACAAGGACTGAAAGGGATCTGTAGGGGTCCCTAAGCTCAGGGAAGAGTAGTGTGGTCATCTGAGCAGAAAATAAATTAGTCTGTTTTAGAAAAGATATTGTAATTATAATAAATTATAAAATGTTTTATTGTTCTAGAAATATCAAGTTTTTCTCCTAGTGAGCTGATTAACAATTTGATTATTGTCGTTGCTTGGAAGTGGTGTTTTCATTTTGTGTAAGCTCAAGTTCTCAATATTGTGTTTTCAGAGGTAAAGTTAAATTTACCTTGTTACTTCCCTTGTCTAATTAATTCTGTTTATTACTTAAATAACACTTTGAAGACTCCTAAATGTGAAACACGATGGCCTGCATTTTGGAAAAAGAAATTAATTTTCTGGGCAATCAAGTGTCCTCAGTAATACAGACAGCAATTTTCCCTTCCAAAGCAATGTACATGACATTGATGTGACTTACAGCGTAATTACAGATGGAACCTGTTAAAATTATTTGCCTTTTCCACATAATTTACAGATTAATCAACAACCACTAGCAGTAGACCTGTACTTGCCTGTGGATTTTCAACTCCTACTGTCTTGAGTGAGTTTAGGAACTTCTAGGGATCTTAGGCAATGCATAAGATGCTTTTATTGTGGCAGTGGTCAGACTGCATATAATGATATGCCCCAGTAGGAAATAGAAGTGGTCATTCTAATTCCATTGAAGCTGCTTTGAGGCTTGGATAGGTTCCATTTCAGTAGTGTACATTTTATAATCTAAATAAATATTATTTCTCTTTTTACTTCCAGGTCTTACACCTTTCATGTGACAAACCTGTCTACGTAGCTGCAGACTACAGAGTGAGGGCATTTCCTGGTAGGCTGGAATTCAGGGTACATATACTCTGTCTAAAGGTAATGGTTGCATATTCTGATGGTCGGCTTCATGAAATAAAATTGGTTTGGGTTTTTTCCAAGCAAACCATATTTTTAATCAGTCATGTTTTCTTTCCATGGAAACACTGACTTTTTGTCAGAATTAAGGAAAATCACTCTCTGAAAAACTTTTTGAAAACCTATTAATTTTTTTTCAAAATATTTTCATAGGCATGGTCTTTCTTTTTTGATCAATATTAATTTTAAGCTTAATGTCTAGTTTTAGGAGACCAAAAGCTAGAGCATGTGTCTAGCAGACTAATAGTGTCTGTGCGAGTATAATCGCTTCCCTAATCAAGCTCTGAAAATGAAGGCCTATGCGTTTTCTGCATCTCACACAAGGAGTAACTTAAGGACTTAAAAAGAAATCAAACTATATAGTAGGTTGAAAAGTGCATTGAAACAAAAATATAAATGCAAAATCCCAACACATCATAAATTAAATGAAATATATCCAAAACCAATTAAAATGCAAATCATTAATTTAAAAAAAACACCACAACAAAACCAAAACACAACCCCCCACATTTATCTTATTAACTTAAAACTCAGCTCGAGCAAAGTAGTTTCTATTCGTCTGGTTTTCATGAACACAAGATTTTATGAGTATTGGTACCAAATTACTACATATGATCTGAAAGTGCAACATAAGATCTGTCTGGGCATTCAGTAAGATGTCATTCATTATTGTTATTCATTCAATCTCAAAAAATAAACACTCAATGTATGTTTCATCCATGGGACAGGACCTTCTGTTACAGTTTTCCTTCTGATATATAGCTCCTACCTGATACCAGAGAATGGAAACCCTATCAGATTCACCTGTGTTGTCACTTACTCCTAAAATACCCAAAATATTTTATTCTCTTGAGCTGCTTATTCAAAAGAAAAAGGCCAAAAGTATGTTTTTCTGAAAAGTATTGATATGCAAAGTGCTGCTTTTATTTTGAAAGCACAGTAAATGTTTAATGTCAGTTTTGCCTGATCTTGTGTGTTTATAAATTGAGTTCTGTTGATTCATTTCCTCTGGCAGCACTGCAAAGTTTTGCTACCAATGGGATGAAAAAGGTCAAATTTTAGTTCCTCGGCAATTTCCCTTCTTGCCTATCACTTTCACAGGCTTTTACAATGTCACAAATCGCCCACGTTTTAACTCACTTCCTGATTACATATGAAGAGATTCAGGCAGCTCTCAAAGCTTTACTGATTGGTCATGTTGGGAAGGTGTTTCTAGAATAGCAGCTACAGCTGAAAAGGTCACATCACCTTTCTTATCCCTGCTGTTGGAGAGCTGGTAGTCTAGACCAAAAGAAATCTCTTTTTTCCCTTGCTTGCTTGAGAATGATGCATGTTGGTTCCCCTACACCACAGATTGCTGGAGAAGATATCTACCTAAGGAGGACAAAGCCATACACCTGGTCTTTACTTTCAGCCCTATGAAGGAGTGCTCTGGTCCATGGCAAAGTAATGGAGATGCAGCTGAGCTGCATGACAGCTCCCATGCTAGGGAACACAGATCAGGCCATTCTCTTACCTGAACAGAACTGGTGTCCTGAAACCAAACAACATGAAACATGGCAGAGATCTCATCCAGAAAACCCTGCCTTGCATATACAGTCATTCAGACAAAAAATGCCATTAATATTTATGGGAGCATTTGCGCTATACTTTAAACAAACTGGTGCTGTTAGTTTGAAGTTGAACTCACACCCAAAGAAGTATTTTTGTTCTGAAATTCTTGGCAGGATCTTTGCTTGGTCGCATCAATCCTTCCTCCCATACCTTTCTTCTCTACTCAGATACCACCAACATGGATAAATACTCAGGAAAGGGACTTCACAAAGGAAAATTCTCAAAAGAAAAAGGTGAAAACTGCAGGGCTGTTTGAGACTAATAGAGAAGAAGACTTAAACCAATAAGATTGGCAAGACATTAATGGAATTTTGATAGACTTTTAGAGAAGGAAATTGAATTGCATAAAATACAACTGGCAGTAGTCTTAAAAAAGATTTTAATATTTTTTGATTTTAAAGATATATTTACACACCAAATTATTAAGCCAAATAAAGTGACTGATCTAAAAATAATGGAAAAATACTTATTATTTCCTCAATCAGCCATTGCTTCACAGTATGCAGGCAATTAAACTTAGAAGTCCTAAGAGAGAGGCTTTTATCAGACTATTTGGGGGTATGAAACATAATAATAAAATAAACTAAACCATTTAGGCTGGTTTTGCTTTAAATCTAGTACAAAATGCAGAAAATTTCCATGAGATTTATTTAAATTGAGTGGAGAAAATCTTCAAAAAACAGGTCTGTGTTTTAGATTTTGTGATACTAAACAGGGTGAAAATCACCACATCTGTGCACAAACCTCAGTGTAATTTGTAGTGCAAGGGAGAAACTCCACATGAAAATGCCTTGCATTAAAATTCCATTAAATTAGCTATTAATTTAATACAGCACATTAAAAGCCATTATAAGCAGGTAGAAAACCCCAATGGCACTGCATCTATGCATGATTTACTTCAGCCTAATGCACGGTCTAAAAATTTTAGACTGTGTTACAAGCAACAAATTTTTGAGATTTTGAAGCAGTTGCAGCAAGTTGCCTGACATCAGGAAAGGACACACACTGGAGTAGAAGGGGTTTTGGATATAAAGTCGGAAAGAAGGCTAATAAAGTGATTGTAAATGGTCTGTTTAGCGAGGTGAGCAAAACTAGGGATGGAGTAAGAGAATGAAAAGCACATCTTTCTCTTGCTTTTTTTTTATCTCTCATGACTGAAAAAGACATAAGCATATCTACCACCAAAACAAGGGGAGGCAGTTCATTGAGATAAATTAACCAAAATTTCAAAATATAGCCCTAGACATTTTTCTTTGAAATATACTAAATATGATCAAATACTTAATATTTGATCTTGAACTTATATTTCAGGTGAGGGCAGCATAAGTACGAATTTAAACTAACATCTCCTGACATGCTCTGACAGTAGGCTTACCTCCCTTCCAACCAGTGCTTTGAAGGGCACTTCTGCAAAAGGAAAAAAAAAAAAAAAGTGGTACAGGAGGATTAAATTCCAAATGTAGCTTACCTAACTTACATATACACAATAGTTCTGGGAGAGGAGAAGCTACACTATACATGGGAAAATGCCTCTTCCAGAGCAAAATGCCAGTGTGAGCACAAAGTATCTTAAGAGCCAAGACTTTGCCAGAGTATCCCACACTGCCTTCATTGCTGTCCCTGCAAATATCGCCAAGGACCGATATTTTAAATACAAAAGCATAACTATAATACAGAATATTGCTTGTACTCCCAGCTGATCATGCCATTTGGTGATATTATTGATGAGTACCTTTGTGCAGCACTTCAGTCCACAACATTCCTCTTAATTTCCAGGAAATGTTTTCACCAGAATACTAAAGAAAAACAGAACAAAAACCATTATTTTTTTTTCACTTAAATTTCAGGTGCTTTATGAGAAGAAATAAGCAGTAAAGAAATGTTTGGTGAAAGGAAGCTACAGTGTATTGGAAGGAAGGATGTGGTTAAAGCAAATGCCTAGAAGGCACCAGATAGCAGTTCTGTTCCCAGATCTGGCACAAATGCTCTTTTTTACTTATCACCAAAGTATTTCCATGCTTTGGAACCAGTTTCTCTGTAAAATAGTAACAATGCTTAACTATTCTTTCTGATAGAGCAACTGGGAAGTTTTTATTTATGCTTGTTGCAAGATTTGAGAACCTGAGAACAATTAAAACAGGATCAGTTTAGACATGCAGGCTTAAGTCTTTCCTTCAAATAAAACATTTCAATTATAATATTATGTTCATTTTGTGCTAATTAGGTGCATTATAAAAAAAAAAAATCAGCTGATGAGGATTTGCTCAGTCCTGCTAATAATTAGCTCACAGCTTTACTTGAAAATTCAACTTTATTTTCCTACAGTCAACCAAAAAAACAAAAGAGTAGTGGAAAAAGAGTAATAATTCTTTATCTTGTATATGACCAAGATTTTAATTTCTGATAGAAGATTTTAGCACTAATAGTGTGATCTTGAGAGGCTGTTAGAGAGTATTAGAGGAAAACAAAGACTCTTTTTGCACCTTCTAAAATAACTTAGAGGAATGCTTTGATTGTTTTTCAGAATTAAACACACATAAAAAGTGGCATTTCCCTATTTCTTTTCCAATGAGTTCTGGAGCTGAAAAATCCCCTGGGCAAAACTTTCAACTTGCTTTCCTTCTATTGTGGAGCAGAGAAGCATTGCTGAGGCCTTCAGGGTCTTCCTGCTTGCTAGAAGAAGGAAGAGACTTTTTCTATTGTGATTCAGCACCCACTGAACAAACTATCTCACCTCTTTCTGGCTTTTTAATATGGGAGGTTTTAGCCCTTGTCCTTGAAACCAAGTCCCAAACAGGTCACAGGCTTAAGTGTCTGGCCCAGCAATACCCACCCTTAACTGAAGCAATGCTTATACATAAAATTATTTAAATTATGAAATGGTGATTGTGGAAACAATAGACATATTCAATCACCATAGCCAGAACAAATGAGAGAAATATTCCAGAGCTCCTATCGGAGTTTAATAGGTATAATTTTTCTTGCGATATGGTAATACACAGCAGCTTTCCCTCGACGGCTGTGTAAAACAAAGAAGTGGTTGTCAGCCTTTCAGAATCAGATGTTAATGATATTTCATGTCTTTGTTGAGTCTGTGGAAAGCAGCTACTGCACCTAAAAGGGAAATGACTTCCATACCAACGTCCCCCAGCCAAAGTCGTTCAGATTGGGAAAACTGGATGAAGTCCATATTTATACTTCAGAAAGAGGTGTAAAAGAAGATTTCAAGACAGTATGGACTGAGCTGTCCCCCTGTCTCTTTACCCAAAGTTATATCTTATCATTATGATGAAAGTTTTTAGTTCAGTGTATTACAGTCTCTTTCCCCCCCTCCTTCCTTTCCTTTTTTTTTTTTTTCAAATATATACGAAGAAAGAATGTAATGTAAGCAAAACTCCAATGTGTTTCTGGCAAATGAGGAGTGTTTTCTACATCTCATATATTTTTGGAAGCATTTGAATCCAGAAGTAATACATCTTCCAAATCGGGAAGAAGGCTTTTTATTAGGCTGATGCCTGCACACAGCAGAGAAGGGCTGTCTGCCCCAGCACTGCAGCAAGCAGGGACTTATGCTTTGTCTGAGCTAGTCTGGAAGATTGGAGCCAGTCAAAGGAAGGGTTTCTGTAGCTTTATTGCTGCAACTTCATTTTGCTCTACTACTGTATGTCTTCGCTTCTGCAAACTTTCTTTCATTTGTTTTAAGAAGAGGTCTTAATTCCAGTGCAAAATCCATCCAGAAAGGAGGGCCCCTCAGCACTGTATTCCAGCTGGTGGGGATTAACTCAGTCCTTTTACCGGATACGTATCATTTTAATCTTAAGCCTTTAGACACTGTACAACATACTATTAAGTCTGTTACCAAATAAAACACTAAAAAGCTGATTCACTAAGGGTTACACACCCTTTGCAGGGAAAAAGCTAACATTTACAAAGGGATAACTGCCAAAAATCACTTAAATTTCATGTCTTTCCTATTTATTAAACCCCACATACACCATGTGTACAGTAACTTCCTTGGGATATGCCCTTGGGAAGAAGTACAAGGCAAAATAAAGGAGAAAATGCTCCCCTAAAACATGTCCCCAGTTCTAAAGAGTGATTTACATTGGTTCACATCAGAAAATCTGAAAAATTGAAGTTATGTTATTCAAGAATAAAATTAAACCTTCCAGAAAGTGTGAATCGTGTACTCAACTATGATAACGAGTAATACATTTCCTACAGGAATTAGTGGCTAGGGTATGAACCCAGGGCATTAGCAGACTAAGGGAGTCATTTGTTAATGATCCTGTGCCAGCAACTTTGACTGCAGTTTGTGACTCGGGTGCTTAAACTGCAGCAATATTGCAGTGCTTGGTTATTTAGGGAAATGTGGGGGGCAGAGTCATTGGACCTTGAACCACTCACTTGTATTGTTAATAACAAACACAGATGCCTCACTTTGCTCCCTGTGGAGCTTCTTAAACCATGCTTTATCTGTCTGTCTGGGGTGAGACAAAAAAATCTCTGATATTTATAACGTGCTTTGGATAAAGGGAGTGATCTAAATGCAAGCTGTGATAGCCAGTGTTTATTGGGTAGCCTGTTGTTCTGACACAGGCTCAGAAGCATCTCACCATATAATTTCAGCCGGTCATTTGAAGTTAATCACTGTAGTTCCTCATACTAAATTAATGCCTATGCTTATGGTACTATCTCAGGGCATGAAGATCATCTCAGGAGGTCATTAGGTGTGGCTCTGGCAACAGTCCTGTGAATGAAACTGCACTGATAGTCTGTGTTCTGCTGTTTGGGTAATACAGATGATTTAAGTTTTCTTCCGGGGGATTGAGTAGTTATTGTTGTTTTCAGTAAGAAATAACTCATCTGTTTTGGAAAACATTGTTTAATGTATAATGGAATATTCCACTAGCACTGACAGGCAGAGCTGCACTATGCCAGCCAGCCAGCCCTCGGAATGACTGCAAATCAGGGAGCAGGCACCCCACTGAGGCTGGGCTCTGTCCCCCCCTCACTGTTATTTTCACAGAAAAAAACCCTCTTCTAAGGCATATTGGTTAGAAAAATTAAAAACCTGAATGTATGCTATGACCAAGTTTTTTGTTAGGGGATAAACCAGCATAGAATAATGCTATATAGAATTTGCAAAGTCGTTTTGCATTCAAGATATTTGAGTAAGATAAAAGGTAAAATCACCATATTCATTAAGCCCCAGGAAAAAGTACTATTAGTCCTGCTGTGCAGATGTAGAAGTTGAACTAGAGGCAAAGATTTTTGTCTGGGAAGTGAGGTAAAGATTTTTGTCTGGGAAGTGAGGTAAAGATTTTTGTCTCAGACAAGTTTATAATTCAAAGTTTTATTCAGTTGCCCTGTGCTCAGACCATGCAGTTCTCCCTAGCTCCATTTTATTGCAAGGATCTTGGTGTCTTCATTAAAGACCTAGTTTGAGGGTTCAAACTCAAATACGATTTTTTGTTAAAATGTCAGTGTTCATATATCAAAGGAAAATGTTTCAAGGCCATATATTGTGGGAAAAGTCTGGAAATAAAAAGTATCACTCATACGTAGCCTGAAGGCTCAAAGGACCACTAGACAATGTAAAAAACAATCAAAACCAAAATTTGCTTGTTTATGTAACAGTCATGATTTTAAAGAGAATTTTGTGTTTTTTAAGGGATCCAACTCATGATTTTTCAGTGCTTGGCTAGCCTGTAGTGGAGGATTTACATCTGATGACCAAGTTCCCCTGTCGCTTCACGTACAGTCAGTTTATTTTGGAGGATCATCAGACACAAACTCTGTTACATGTTAACAGCATTGCCAAGCTCAAGGATTCAAAAAATCATGAGCTCATTTATTCTACATAGCAAAGCGATTAGTGAGAAAAAACTCAACAACAACAACAGCCCAACAAATGCTCTTAATATTTGCTCTGCTGTCTCCTCCTATGAGGCCTTCAGCAGTGCCATGGTTCAGTCCCACCACCAGAACCAGCCTATTTATCTTTAGGGATAAGAGGGATTTCTGATGTTTAATGACAAAAATATGGGTCTTGCTCTGTGTTATCCATAAGCTGTTTTCAGGGGAGATGCAGTGGGAGACTTTTACAGACTGAGCTGGTCTGAACAGCCTTTGTTGCTGCAGAAATTGGAGGGCCAGAACCTGGGACTGCCATCCGAGCATTTACATTTGCAGAACACCATCAAGGGGAGCTCCGTCACAGACTTAGCACTGGTGTTCCACAGCTGCCTCAACTGGAAAAACACCTCCACCACCACCTCCACCTCCACCTCCACCGCCACCTCCACCACCACCGCCACCTCCACCACCACCGCCACCTCCACCTCCACCGCCACCGCCACCTCCACCTCCACCTCCACCGCCACCGCCACCTCCACCTCCACCTCCACCTCTTCCTATAGCAGTAAACAAATGCATTGAGTACATTGGTCTTTGTGGTACTTCCACCATCTTCATCTCATTATCATTGAGGCTGGCAGAGAGTGTAGAGGTGAAAATTTCCAGAAAGACCAATGAAGAACAGAATGGCCAGTATCAAAGTAAATAGGGTTAATTGTGCAGTCTCGGATAGAAGTTGCTGTGATAACTTTTGTGGCTCTGCTGCTTTCTTTGATTTTCCCATTCAACTGCTGAGTCTTGCTGTAAGTTTTTATGACCCTTAAATGAGTATTGAGGAAACATCTCCTTTATCACCAAAATCTGTTTTTATAGGGGTCCTGCTGTGACTTTCTCAAGGAGCCACCAATTCAGCTGAAGCCCCTCTGCTCTGAAATGTCTTCTGTTGAATCCTATCATATGAAAGAGAATGGGCCAAGGAATTAGACTGAATGTGTATGTAATACATCCTGTGATCCAGTATGCAACATGGCACACCAGTCACAGAGACAGCAGTCAGATGCTTTCTTTTTTTCATATAGAGAAAGGAATGTTCTTATTTTTAGAAAGTTAAAATGTTTTATTTTTTTAATTAAGTGAAGTACAGAACTTAGAGATTATGACTTGATCTCTCCATAACCTGAAAATCTTCAATAAAGACTGAGGACACACAATGTCTTTCTTTAGTAAGATGCAATGATGGATAACAATAAAATAGAGGGTTAGAATGGTCTCCATTTCATCTATATGCGGGGAATAAATCACACATAGCTATACAAGATGCCATGAGTAATGGAAAATGTTGAATTTTTCTTAAGGATAACTAGGGAATAATTAGTTAAGGAAAAGAAAACTTTACCCTAAAATCCTAACAACAGTTTGGCACAATAAAACTGAATTAGTTGCTAATATTAATTCTATTTAAGCTAAAAATTGCTTTCATTTTAAATTTGGCCTATCATTCTTATAGCTGAGAATATGTGAGGACCTAAGAATTGACTCTTTATACCTTTTTCATTCTGGTTGAGGCACTTCTTAAGTGCTTTTAAAAATTTGCAGAAAATTTCCTCCATTGCTCCAATTATACTATGAGTGAACCCTGATGAATTAATTCCCAAAGAAACAGATTCAAGTCATTGCTGTACTATTGCCAGCATCTGTAAAACTGCCTGGCAAAAAGCATGGAAACATTTCAAGCAACATTGCTCTGGCCATTTGTATAACAATGCCCACATTTAAAATAGTAACTTTATTCTCCTTTGTAATGGGACAAAGTAGAGGGAATAAAGTTACAATCATGTGAATATTACCAGAACACCTTCTGAGAAACATATTTTTACCATGGTGAGGCTTTAAGGATTTGGACAGCCTCCACTCTTGATCCCAGGACATCAAGGTCTCATGTAAAGCATGAGTTTTCATAAGAATGAATTAGAAGATGGTTACTAGAACATTTCCTTTCTGTCATTTCCAAAATGTAAAAAGCAGCTTTTTACATTTTGGTCTTTTTTGATGGGATGTGGACTTATTCCTGGTGCATAACTGCTTCATTTTGTTGATGCCTCCTTTCTCTCCAGCCCATCACTACCTTCAGCACAGTTTTTGAAAGACTAGATCATGAGGTCCTTGTTGCAGGGAATCTCTTTTCTCCACTTGTATTTTAGCTGCTAAGAGAGCCCATGGATGACACACAAAAGTGGTAATGAACTTTACAAGACTACTAAAGTACTTTTTGCATTGTGAAGGGAATGACATTTGCTTGATTCTATTAAATCTTGAACAGTTTATGGCAGCATTAAATATGTTGCATCCCACCTACAGGAGAAGTGCTTCAGGAAGCATCTCCAGCCCAGCAGAAGTCCTGGTATTTTTCTCTTGAACTTTCTCTTTGCCTCATGCAGACAATAGTGTACAATAAAACTGTTGCAAAACTGTGAAATCACAATAAACTAATCCAAACTACCAGAGCAAACAGACTTCTATTCCAGTGATGCCAGGACTCTCTGCAGCCTCAAGGATGAGACTGACTGCATTGAATGGGGTAGGAATTGAATCCTGACTGCAGTTCTAATGCATACAATCATGTTCGTACATTAAATGTGCTGAAAGGAGTAATTTCTTGGTACTTTGAACTGTCATGTTTCAAGGCTTAACCAAAGTAGAATGACTTTATTTCTTCTGGACTAGAGGATATTGTCAGATGATCAAGAATTCCTTAAAATGCTAGCTGTGTTTGTCAACACAGAAATCTGCAAGACTAGGATATCTGAAATATTTGTCAAGTTATTTTTAAGATTTCAGGGCATGGGGCCTGTCAGTCTGCTTTAAAGTATAGCAGAAAGCATTGCCTTAATGTATCTTACCTATGTGGAGGATTGTGTTGATTTATCCAGAAGAATTTCAGTATACAACTATTTGGTTTTGTGCAATGAAGATAATCCTGGAGAGGCAACATCCAGCCTGTTATGCATAACCTAGCATGCTCAAGACCTTACTTGCCTACGTTACTTTGAGGTTAAGGTAAATGCCAGAATAGATCAGATATTATGATTTCAAAAGTATATGGGACCTGAAACAGTGCCAATCATGATTCTTCTTTAAAGGCATGAGGACCTCTTTGAAAACCATGGGAGCTCAAGTTGAAGACTTGTCTGTAATGGTCTTGGAGTCCATTCCTCACCACAACTAAAATAATGAGAAAGGACAGTAAAATATGTGAAGGCATTGAACAGAGTTTTCTTTCCTACTGTTGGAACCATGAACCATTAGAGAGGAAAGACAGAGGGGGTGACAGAGAGACATGATGATGCAGTGAGCAAGTCTTGGGACACATAGCCTTCCTATGTCACTAACACAGAGTGCTGAGGAGAAGCACACCAAAAAGTATTAAATAGGCAGTAACTTACATGCTGACCCAGAAGCTAAAAGACATGAGAGAAGGATGTGCTGTGGTTAAGAGGTGAAAGTGACTCAAGCTGAACTAGGATGTGCAGTAAGAGAGTTGAATACAGGAACATCTTGAGATCTCCATCATTGAATGCCGTCAGTAATGAATTTGCAGCCAGCAGAACTGGGAGAGCATTTTGGAAGGTGCATGATGTTCCTGCCAGATCCAGTTCCTCAAAAATTGACCTTAGGGAGTATCTGCCGTAGGTCTGGCAAGGTAGGTATGACCATCTGTGAAAAGGTCTGTAACAAAATTCAGTAGCTATTAGTTACAACAGAAAAGTGAAATAACTTCATTGCTTTCTGCCTCTATCCAAAATACACTTGAGAGTTTTGAATGACTTTTCTATTCCACTTCCAGATTCTTCTAGGAGGACCTCTGAACCACTTGATTATAATTGATTTGTTCTTTACACACATTGTGGTAAAGGGTTTCATGACTAAATGATCTCTAGTTAATAGGAATCCCTGTTCCTTCAATTATATTTTTGTCCCTCCAACATTTTCCTGCTTCTGTCTGTTGCCAATCAAAAGTCTTGAATCCATGTTGATTTAGCTCCACTTATGAGAAAGACATGGAATATTTTGAAGCTAAAATTTAAAAAAGATGAGACATGGCAAGTGGAATCTCAGATTATTCATATCTTAATCACCAATATAACCTTGGCAAATAGAACTTCAGAAAAAATCAGGATATGGATTCAGGCTAGAATTTAACCCAGCTGCTGGTACAGGATAAATTGAAGCCAATGAAAGACACAAAAAAAGAAGGTTGCAAGATTAGAAAATTATTATGAAAAACTTTCTTCTTTGAGGAATGAAAGATGAACAAATATTACAAAAAATACGTGATCAAGGTTGACCAAGAAGTGAAGTACTTATTTTGAGGGAAAAATATTACATCAGCAGAATTCCTATAGAACTCTTTAATGGAAATTGAAATTGCTGCAATGTCAACACCACCCACCTTCCCCTGGGAGAATTCCACTCCACAGAATGGGCTGGAAGGTCCTTTTTTATGTGTCCTTGTACTATGTACAATGAATCTTGTTTCTGTTGTATAAAGACCACAATAATTACTTCAAAAATGAAACAGCCTTTGAGATAGTTATGGAAGCAATTCTGGAAAACCAGTTCAGATGAGATATATTGATGCTCTTAGATTCTTTCACTAGGTTTTGAAAGTATGGTCAGTGTTTCTATGAACAGAAACAATTAATTCATTGAAAGCAGTGGCTAAACACCTTGATTTTTGTGGAATTTGACATGGAATTTTTGTGGGATTCATAGCTAGTCTAAATCTCACTGCATGCAAATGAATTTCTTTTGCATACGATTTGCAAGTGGCATAACTGCTATGTGCAGACATGTTTAAAAACTCACCAGTACTTACATTCCTTCTAGACAGTAAAAATCCCAAACAATTCCAACCACAGTTGTCTCATCAGTGTTAGTTTAAATTTCAGTACTTTCTACTGACAGTAGAAAAACTGTTTCTAGGTATATTTTTGCAGACATAAATATATAAACTTCTTTTACAATTCAAAGACTTACATTAATTGCAAATATTTACAAAAAAAGTCCATCAATTAACATGGACCAATATTGGTGAAAATTTGAAGACTTTCAGTGTGATCCATGAGTAACACTTATTTTAATCTTAGCTATCACATTTTGAAGAATTAGAATTATCAGAAAATGCTTGCCAAGCTCTGTGTGTACTTTGCAGTTATGAATCCAAAGAGTAAAGTTGCTTGTTTTATTGAAGAAAGTAAAAATGCAGAACTTCATCATACTACATCATACTACAGGACGGCTTCTTCTAATTTGTAAAGTCACACTGTTCACTGATATGCTTTTAAAGATAATTACAGTTGTAATAAATGTAATGAAACTTGCCAGCAACCTTCTGTCAGTAAAAATATACGTTCTTTGACTAAGCCACCAGTCCCATTCATTTTTAACTTCAAATGTCAAATTAAGAGTGCATTGTGAGCTGGGAATAATATGTTTTTCATGTAAAGATTATTTTTATACCACAATGTTTACTGCTTGAATAAAATAATGCAAACACATTTTACGAAATGCAATTTCAAAGTTTTGTGTTCTCTGTTCCTTGTATGTGAAGGAAAAAAAAAAAAAAGCCTGTATGCTTTTTGCTTTTCCATTCCACTGCACCCTCAGTAGGGGTAAATAAATCAAGAAAACTTTGAATGCCAGTAAACCTTTAGGGGACATAGCTGTTGTTTTCCTTTTATTGGTAAGTGCAGGCAGTGGGATCCTAACTTTTAGAATTGTTTGACTTGTGATTTGTATGTGGTTGTCCTCTGTCTTTTAGAGAAGAGAATTCATTGTCAGGGGAGAATAATTTGTCAGGGAAGAGAGATGTCAAACATGGCTTTCTGTACTGTCATCATCAGAAAAGTTTGATGTGTTATTGATAGAATTTATATGGGATTTGCTGGGAAATGAAGCTTTATTCACCTGCCAAAGGCACAACAGCAGAAGATCTCGGGTCGTGTAAGTCATGATTGTCAGAAAGTAACTTTACTTAATACTTGGACTTTTGCAGGCATGTTTCTAAATTGTGGCAGTAAAACGTCCAGGGCCATGCAATACCAAGGACCCTGCTCATACTCAGATATACTTCCATGGAAAAGTACTCCTAAAAATGCACTGGTGTTAAATCTAAGTCAAATGTCTGGTGGTAGATGGATAGAGGTATTGATAAAGGTAGACTGCTAGAAGCCAGGTCTGAAATTATTTTGACATTGTTTTAATTTCGTGCCCTGGCCTAAATAATCTCTCCTTTTCCTTTCTCTTCTTTTATCCCAAATATCTCACGTACATGCATTTTGCATCAATGTAATTGGCTTTGGTGGCCTAAGCTCTCTGGTGGCTGTAAATTTAATTCAAGATTTATGAGGTTGCAACTAAGATTAAAAACTGGATTTGAGAACAGCATATATCATGCAGAGATATGAATGGATTAATTTCTCAAGAAAATTAGATGGGTGAATGGAAATTGTTTTCTTCTGCTAGAGTAATAGAGAAAGGGGGTTGGTATGCTCAGTCAAAATTATGGCCTCTGAATCAAATCTTTAATATATTTTTCAATACATGATAATTTTATCTGTCATCACTATCAAATAGCTGTAATATTATTCACTTAACATCATTCTAGAAACAACTTAACTAATGTCTCTGACAGAGAATTCATCTTCTGTTATTTCTCCAGCTGTATTTTCCTTCTTACAATCCCCAAAATGACTCTAGCACTGACTCCTCCTCCTAAATTACAATATCCAAACAATTTAAATTGGTATGTCATGAGATTGGAGTAGTTTTGTGTTTGACCTAATTATTAAAATTACTTTCTGAGAACTAATGGCATAATTACTCTTATAATTAGTAAAATAAAGAACCTGTAACTGCTCAGACTGGGAGCAGCTGATATGATCAAGCTTTAAATTGAAAAAATCCAAAATTTTCTTGCCCGTCGTCTGTAGCTCAGTACATTTCAAAGGGAAGGCTGATACATGCCTGCAATGACTGTGTTTAAACAACTAAATCTTGTCTCCACCTTAGCATTTGATTCATTACTCACTGATGAACCTTTGTCCCTACTTGCCTGTTACTGGGAAAACACACAGCAGTCTACTACAGATACCAAAACATACTTGCCATGGCACTAGTGATACTGCCTTGTGATAAAGCAGGAATGGGAGGCTGAGTGAAACTGAACAAAGGGCTCGAGTTAGAGGCTGACCTTCCCAGAGTACAGCTCTGCTAAGCCCTCTGCCCAGCAGAGCCCTGGGGCACCCATGTCAGGCACTGCTTCTATCATCATTGCAATTTGCTGTGGGTCTAAAGCTGGGACCAGGGGGATTAGGAATCTTTGCTAGCTATTCTTTTTCTCTCTCATTTTTCTTTTCATTTTCTGTACCATCAGAGGGCTACCCACCTTGCTGATGCTCACTGGGACATTCTTGAACAAAGACACCCAGGGATACACTGTTTGGAATATGATCTACATATAAAAGTGCACATTGTGCCTTTTTGTACAATTTCCCTCCTGAGAAAAGACATCCCTGGTATAATTTTTTTTGGCTATTTTGACTGTAGATGACACAGGCATATTTGTGTCTCAGATTAGACCTCCTAGGGAAAAGTACATATGCATTTTACTTACTATGTATGACACCCGTTCTAGAAAACCTTTAATGATTATTTGTAATATAATGCAATGTGTGGACTTTTTTATTATTGGATGAATGGTGGAATCCTCTTCTGCCTGGATTGCATTTCTAACATTTTATTTTGTTAAGCTATCAACCAGTGAGATGTTTATATCTCTCATTTTGATGCTGAAGATCTAGAGAGTTTCAAGTGGATGGTATTGTGTTTTACTGAAGTTTTCTCTTGATTTGCAGCCCCAAAATGGCAGAAAAACATATATTGTAAATGTTGAGTTGTGTTTCAGCAGGAAAGAAGAACACCAAGACATTGCATCAGTGTTCAATTAGAGTAAACAGAATAACTGCTCATAAACATTCTAGTGTATTAATATTTTGGGCTTAATACTCACATTTCATGAAAACTATGTGCATCTTTGCTTTGAACACAGGACCAGACAAATCTATAATGAATGACATGGAATTATGCTGTGCCCAACAGAACTAACCTATACATCTCAATTTGTACATAAATGCAAACTGCAAAAAGTATATAAATTCATAAAACAAGAGAGGGAAATTCTTTAAATACACTTTCTTATCTGTTAGTAATGCAGAAAATATTTTCCAAAAGGGTGCATGTATCTCAGAATGCTCTTAGAGCTTTCTAAATCCACAAGAAAGCTTTTTTCTCCTGTAGCTGATTTCATTCAAACATGAAATGACTGACAAATGAGATTTTTTACCCACATTATCATTTAAAGGAAGAATGAATAACAAATGTACAAGTAAGTTGCTATTTGCATTTTCTTTTCATAATGACATCTTGAATAAGACATAGTTAAATGCTTCTCAAAATTCAAACGCTGACGGAATTGTTACCCTAATTATTAATTAGAATATTTTCTACATCCAAAATATGCAACAGAAGATGTTGAGGCCTGCACCATCATAAACAGAAATGAAATTCTCTTACACACAAAAGCTAAGATGGGCTGCCATGAAGATGAGAGTCTCCAAATATATGAAGATATCTGTGTTTGAACAGACCAGACAGGGTAGGCTGGTTCTCCAGCACAGAATAAGGCAGTGATTGGAAGAGCAATGAGGACACAGGCTGTGTGTAGCCATCACAAGAGTAATGTGCCCTAAAGAACTATTTACGGTTAGTACTAATGGGTCATCCTTTTCTATGAGGACTTGGATCTTGACCACATGTGACTACTAAAATTTGCCCTTGGTGGTTTTTGCAAAGATGGAAAACTATGTGCACAAAGATAACTCCCTGAACTGTACCATGGAATTCCATTAATTGTAGCCTTTTCTGTAAAATGGTTCATCTCTGAGATGAAGACAGGCCATTCATACATTTGCCTGAATCTAGCCATTGTAAATGGTATATCTGCTGCATTTTCATTCATTCACTGGGTATATGACGTATTTTAAATGGAAAACATGACTGAAATAGATGCTAAATTTCTACACAGAGTGAATTTGTATTTTTAGGAGAAAATGACAATGACGAAATACCTGGAAAGGAGAACTTTGTCATATTTTCTGTTTTGCTTAACACCTTAAGCACATTTGATTTTGCTGCATTAAGCTAAATTAATCCTACATAAATCCATAATCATAATTATATGATACAATTGGAAACTTAAAAAGTACCAATTTTATTTCATGTTGTTGCATACTGAAAAAATTGCCATTGATATTAGCTGTTCGATTGTAACACATTACAGGGTCCAAGGAGGATTCACTTGGGACAATTTCCCTCCTGAGCATTAGCTTATCAGAGATATGTACAAATGTTTTCAGTAAGAAGGTAGCCCTTAAAGTCATGCATGGAAATAGAATTTAATAAGCAAAATAAAGTGAAGACTACAGCAGTCTCGTTTTTTAAACAAAATCCAGGTAGCTGTTTCAAGAGGCCATCAAAGCTATAGGTACTCCTTTTTAAACTATCTTGAACTTTAGACTTTTAATTAAGATCAATCTCACTGATTGCAGTAATAAAGTGAAAGGAAGACAAACAGCACTTAAATAACAGTGCTTCCGACTTCCAACTGGAGCAGTAAATACATATAAACAGCATATTAAAACTGCAGGTACTAGACATGCACTGATGTCAGATAATGCTTAAGACCTATTCCTTCAAGAACTTGCTGTGAAGGTTAGGAAACATGCCACTGCCCATCCTGTTCCATGCCACCTCTGCTCTCTGCTCCAGGCTATGTTTCCAGGAATATGTACCTATGTGAATAGATACATCAGTACTTTTCCCCAAAAGACTTGTGGGTTTTAGCTTTAAACACGATTTAAGCAATTGTTATACTGAAGGCATGTAGAAGCCGTGTTTTTGAGGCTCACCAGCAATAAGAAGGATTAAGTGAGCTTTTATAACTAGGATAATAATGTTTGTTTTACGTGGTCTTTTTACAGCATCTTTCCCTTGACAGCTGAATGTTTCCAATGATTTAAAATGAATCTCATGCTTCCTTTTCTTCCTATCGTCTTTCACTTTCAACAAAGAAGTCCCTTGTTGTTTCTGTTCCTGTCTGTCTCTGCATGTAAGGGAGTGGAAATGCTGTGTGCCCCAAACCTGTCAGAAAAGTTCATGTCATCAAAAGGATTTTGACATTTTGATCCCAAAGAAATTGCATCTCCAGTTGTGTCTTGCAGAAAGGAGGCCCGTTGTCTGCAACCAGCTCCTGCACATCTCCTCACTCAGGGTATTCCTTCTGTTCCTCTAAAGCTGAACTTAGAACAGTTCACCTGGGAAAATACAAGCACAAAAAGGCAAGCTACCCTAGCTGCCTTGAGCCATTGAAAGGGAATATTTCAGTATCTTCCTCAACAATGCTTCAAGCTTCCCATGCTTGACTCTGCTATGCAAAAGAGAGATCTTATGGAGCCTATTAAGTAAAAGAGTGTATTATGACCTATGTGATAGCCAGATACAGCAGCACCATTTGCTTCCAGGAGAGCCAAAGAGCCATGTAGAATTGCTGTTACTAACAAAGGGTGGTAAGGATAGGTAGGCCATGGAGAAGAGCCAGGGAGAATTGCTAAAAGTTCTCTTTCAGCTGTTATTTATGAGAAATTAATTGGTGGCTTCAGGTACAGTATAGCGCACTTTGTTTCCACCCAGTGAAATCCCTCGAGTAGATTACATTTTAAATTTGGTATCTTGAATCTTCTTTAGGGTATAGAAAAGAATTTCAGAGAATATTGAAACAAAGCTTGCTACTTTTAAAAATATTCTGTTTTGTAATCACTAGGGAAGAAATCAACTGTTTCCAAATGGAAAACGTATTCAGTTTCCTATTTGAAAAGTTATTTCAAATAATTTGGAATTGGTCAGAGCATCAGTAAGACAACAAAGAGTTAAAAATCCAGAAGATTTATCCACAATGAAAGATAATGAAAATGAAAGAATATGGGCAGGCATTAGGGCACAGTACCCTTCTCCCCATTCTGTGGACATAAAAGAGAATCATAATGAGTTTTTTGTACTACTTTCCATCTCCAGATTTGTCTAAAGCCACACAAGAAAGATTTTTCATGGAAGCTTGCTGGTAACTTAGAGCTTCTATAGGTCTTGGAGAAGTGAAAGCTTCCAAACATGACAGAAGAGATAGATGAGTTTGGTATCACTGTGAATGCTTTCTGACCGTTCTTATCAAACACAGCCTGACAGGTCTCATAAGCTGCTACATGCAGGACACCAGAATTGTTATCACGTGATTCTGAAACAGAGAGAAACTTCTACTATAGCTTTTCCCTTTTGAATTTCTTATTAGTTCTGCATGTAGAAAAACATGTTAAAAAAAGAGAATATATTTAATTATAAATGTATTTAACCAACATTTAATATTACTGCATAGACAGATTATATATTATTACATAGGCAGGACACTTCAACCTCAATCTAAAAGCTATGTTAGATGCACAGTTTGCTTCTAGTACTTCAAAATCTGCTGACAATTGAACATTTAAAATGTACCTTTGTCACTCATACAGAGGGAGTTTTGCATTAGCCATGATGTATTTAAAAATGCATAGGCAGTTCTGACTCTACAAAAGTTTGCCAGGAACTGAAGGTTTGGACATATGAACTTTCCTCCCTATCCACGTGGAGATCAAATCCCATCTTCCCAATGGAAGGATCAGGCAAAAATTCCATAAGCACAATCTCACGTATACCCTGTGCAGAAATAATCCACAGAGAGGACTGTTTGGCTTTCACTGCATTCGTAGCTGGTCAATCACAATAGCGCCAAAGATTTCTTGCCAACTCTCACACACTTCTCTGACACAGTTTCTTTCACATTCTTGCTCATTTTCCTCTTATCTTCTATCTAAAAAACCTTAAGGAAACTCACAGAGGGGGGAAAAAACTGTTCTATATTTATTTAAATAACATTAAAGAAGGGGTGTAAAATGCCAAGCCTGGACTGCAGCTTCAACAAGGCAAAGGACTGTTTAAGACAGCTGGGAAAGCTGCAGCAGTTCTTCAGTTCAGTTCCTGGCTGTCTTGCTGTGTCCTGTCCAAACTGACTATGATTCGCCCCTCATTTTCTACCTCCTCAGAAGTCCTCTGCCACACTACCACAGGATCACAGAGAGGTCTATAGAAAAGTGTATTTTAAACATATTTTCATAGACTTGTTCATTAATATTTAATTATTATTCAAAGTTTATTAGTAGCTAAATTATCCTTTGACTACTTTCCATCTTTTAATCACCCCATGCTTTGCAGACTCTGGCTGTAAGCTTGACATGGATCAGTTCAAAAGGTTTCTCCTATTGATTTGAGAACTGGATTGCCTTTATTTGGTTTCATATTATATCAGAAAGAGTCCTTTGAAATCTGTGGTGCAAACCTGATTTAAAATGGTATGAGAACTCTTGGGAGCCACCTCTGATGATCAGAATTCTTCCTCCTGCCCATTGCAAGTGCTGGTGGTCTGATCTCAGGCATTTGGCTACCTTGGCCATCCTTCTCCTCAGACTGAAAGCTCAGCTCAGGTATGGTGTTTCATGTGGCTGTGGTGTGTCCACTGAGCTGCATTCCAGGGCAGAGTGCTTTCATTCAATGATGATGAGAATAGAAAGGGTGGGTCCCAAAGATCAGATCATCACAGTCTATAAACAATGTACACAAGGATCTCAACGCCCCAATCCAAGCATAAACTCTTGCTTCTGGAACAAATGACCCCTTCAGGGAATGATGCTGTGGAGGAGGAATATGAAGTGTGCAGGGTCTGGGCTGGCCAGGACCTGGGCTTGTAATAAAGATGCTTTTGCAACATTAATATATGCCTGTTTTCTTGCCAGCTTCTCTGAGTGCCAAAATTGGGCCCTAAACATTTAATGAAACCATTGAGATTTAGAATCAGACAAAGCAGAAAAGAAAATATGAAAGAGAGGAGAGAAGAGGAAGAGAGAAAACTGTACAAAAGGCATCTGATTAAACCAGTGATAATTACTGATATTGTTCCTCTATGAGCTAGAATCACACTTCAAAATAAAAAGTGGAAGATAATTTTGTTAATAATTTTAATCAGCTTCCTTTTCATGATGGATCAGAGAACACTAATAGGCAGCTTTCCAAAAGACAGATGATTTGTAACACCATCAACTCAATAACTGGAACAAGAGACCCAGTCTTTCTTCCATTTGTCTGAAGTAACGGGTTTCTCCATTGGAGGAAAAATAGAGAGAGACTGAAAAGCCTTGATTTGACCTAAATGAAATACATTTTATTCTAGCAGATGCTTTATCCTGTAGTTTATTTTTCTCTCTCCCTGCAATGAGCATAACTGTTTTGTCCTGTGTTTTCAACCTTTATTCCCTTTCCTGATACCAGGTTGAAGCCTGGCTAGCTTAAGCAATTCAGGGTATTATCTGAGAAGAATTTGCTCAAGTTTCCTTGGCAACAGGAGCCGAAAGAAACTCAGTAACATTAAACATCTTTGATGTGAGCTGGTTAGATTTAGATTAATCAGGTGAATGGTGGTGAATGGAAAGAGGTAATGTTTGGCTCAGTTCTGAATCTGGCAAACAATGTGAAGCTGCCACTGCTGTTAGCATCCCTGCTGTTTGCCTATCAAGAATCAATAATCTTTATACTTAACAAGATTTGAAAAACAAGTGATTACAGTAATTACATGATCTCCATGATTTGAGTTAACTTTTATATAGGAACTAATGCCTCCTAGTTTTAAAGGCTACATGACTTATATTAATGGGCCTTTCTATATAATTGCTTTCTGCCACTGTTTTCTGTTATTGAGAAAAGTCATGTCATGCCATTGCAGATGTGCTACCAGCTTGGAGTAAACATGGTACTCCAAATCATGCATAGTACAATAAATCATACTCCTGCCATTATGTTAATGCTTTGCAAAGCTTTGCATTTGTTTTTCTCTAGAGTTGGAGGAAACAGTAGGAAGCAATGTTGTGAAATCTTGAAGAATTTCATTGTCAGTAGAGCTTCTTGAGAAATCATGCTCCTCCTCTTTCAGAATAACACAGTACAAAAGGAAACATTAATTTGTTTAAATTCTGATTTTGAAAAAACTTTAATTGGAAACCTATATGTTCAATTTTCTTATTGAAAATTCCTATGCAAAACTATTTTTTTTTCTTTCACCTAATTTTGCAATTCAAACACCTTGGAAAAAAACCCTGAACAATGATACACTAAAAATCCCATAATAATCAGCCAATGGTAGTTTCTGTCTGTAAGAAGAGTTCCTTCTCTCTCTTTCTGCTGCTGCCATCCCAGTATTTTCTCTTTCTTCTGTGACATAAAAGTTTGTAAAACAATGTTTTTCTAGTGGTTGAATGCAGTTTGGAATACTAGTTGTTTTTCTCCTCCTTCAAATATGCAAATTTGTTTTCCAGATTCCACAAGATAATCTTTTTTTTTTTTTTTTTTTTTTTTTTTTTTTTTTGGTGGGGGGTGGGGGTGCATGTGTGTGTGTTTGCAATTGAAAACTTTATGGAACAAAATCCTTTTGTGCAAACTTTCCATCACTGGTGTCAGACAGAGGCAGGGGTTCTTTTGTTTATCTTAAAAGCATGAGCAAAGTTTCATCCATCTTTCTGGAGGTTCTCATGGTTTATAAGCAGAACTAAAATAAAAAATAAACCACCCCAGTTTTTCCTTAAATTCTCATTAGAATACTTTACTTGACACTGAGGCAAAATTTTGGCTTTGCAGTCGGTGCTTTTCTATCTCGGAATGTGAGGACTGGGAGACAAAATGCCTATTCCTTCTTGGCTCTTCAGTGAAATCTGATTGCTTTCATTCAGTTTGAATTCTTTAGCATTTGAAGAATCTTACTAATATTATTGTATTATAAAACTGGGAATGCTGGTGAATGGGTTACCTGTCTCATGCCTTGCAGAGTGTCCCACCACTGAGTGCACTTCCCAGAACATGCTGCTTCCTGGCATCATCACTCCTGTTATGGATATGGGGAGATGAGCTTCATGATTATCAAAGAGGCTGCACAATGTATTTTGTGTGTGTCTAATAATAGTAGGCAATTGCTGTCATATAATTTTAATTTTTCTATTTTTTTAGTGATCATTTATCCGAATGCAAAAAATTGGCATATTTTGTAGTTGCTGAGACATAGCTCAATTGTAGCTCATTCAGCAGTAGACATTGCTTAGATGATGCCCAGATGCCTATTTTTATAGCAAATGTTTTTATTACATTTCAGATCCCTGTCCCAGGAGTTTTTGCTGGACTTGAAAACTGATCTGCCTCAGGTCAGAGCCTGATATATCCTATTAAGGACACTCAGCTAAAGAGAATACTTCTTGCTGACACAGAGGCTTAACAGATTAATGAATTAGTCTGTAATACCTTCTCCTTCTAAGGGCTGGTTCAAGTTCTGCTGCTGTTACTTTGATTAGCACTATCTCCTCTGGTGCTGAGCCAGGCAATTCTGTATATTGACTGTGCTGGCATTCCTTACTGCTCTGAGAGAAGCAGAGAAAGAATCTTGCCCTATGAAGTTTGCATTGATCCAAAAGTAAAATTGTAAACATAACCAAAAGAGCGGTATTCTGGAAGGAAAAATGAGGTTGTTAATGGTGTGGAACAATTGATGTTGTATCCAGCCCATTCTTCTTCCTTTAAATATATATTATTGCTAGTATAAATTGTTGAATATACTTTATATCAGCAATAATCCCTCGAAAGTTGGTCATTTCATGGCATTATTGATATTACAATCCACAGTGGTTTATGTTATTAACTGCCCTCTGTTTACCTCGGGTTGTTAATCAGAGACCCAGCCATTAAGTCCTGGCAACACATGATTTCTCTAGGATTATTGCTAAAATTTCTGCTGCAGTCAGGAGGGTTTTTCTGGCTTACTTCAGCAATGAGGAAGTCTGTTGCTGGTCAGATGTGCTCTTGCATGCAACTGTCACTGCAACTGATGGGAATTAATATGAAAGGCAAAATCTAATAAAGAAAACCTTGTTTTAAATACACTCTTCAATTCAATACTAAATATTGAAAAAAAAAACCACCCCAAGATTCTAGAGTACACAGCTCTGATTATGACTGACCTTCTCAAGATTATAAATGGCAGGATGGTCAAGATAATATCCCATTCTGCCTCACTTGAATTGTCATCTTTAATTAAAGAAGTTCTACGTCCCACATGACATTTCTCAGCAAAATGTCTCTCAGAGTCTTGGGGAGGGGAGGGAGAAGAAGACTGGGAGCAATGTTTTGGCTGTCTATTTGCTGGTTTCTCCACACAGATTTCAGTGGTCAGTATTGCAGCATTTAGAAATTGGCCGAAGGAATTCTCTTGTGCATTAGCTGATTTTTGCTCCATTACCAGGGTTTTGTGAATGCTTTAAGTAGACTTCCACTAAGGAGAAAATCTGTGTCCTGTAGTGTCAAAGCAGTCATTCTGACACTGAAATCAGGATATTCTTGAGAGATTTTGTATTTATATGCTGGGATGTAACCTACTGTTATCCCCATTTTGCAGATTAATTTTGGGCCATAATAACTATCATTTAATAAAATAATTCAGAATCACATAATATGCTTAGCTAGAAGGGACCGCAAGAATCATCAAGTCGAGCTCCTGCCCTGCAGAGCACCATCCCCAAGAGTTACTCCATGTGCTTGAGAGCTTGAGCTCTGTCATGCTTGGTGCTGTGACCACTTCCCTGGGGAGCTGTTCCAGTGCCCGAACACTGTCTGGGTGAGGAGCCTTTTCCTAATATCCAACTTATGCCTCCCCTGACACAACTTCAGGTCATTCCATCAGATCCTGTCACTGGTCAGCAGGCAGAGCAGAAATCAGTGTTTGCCCCTCCTCTTCCTCTCACAAGGAAGTCTCTTTGCATGCCTAGAACTCTGTTAATCAATACATCAGGAGCCTTAAACCAAAGCAGTGTTTTTTGGGAAACGTGTGGAGACATCTCAAATATCTTTGGCACATACAATTTCAGGTGGAAATGCTGTAATGAAGTGTGAGTGTGCTCCTGCTGATTGCTTACCTGCTATCAGAGACTATTTGAAGCTCAGAGAAGAATTATCTTTGTATTTCAGTCCTCTGCAGAGCTTGCAGTGCTGAATATGCTCAGAGCAAGCCTTTCTTACTCATGTTGTGTAAGAACATGGTGGTTCCTGCTGTTACATCCATGAATCAGTTATTGGATAGTCATCTACAACTTTGGTTCCCTGGAGCCTATTTGGCCTGAGAGGCCCTCCAGACACATGACTCTATTTCCCACAGCAAGGCTGCCCTCTGTGCAGGTGAAGTACAGCCCACCCCTCATGTTGAACATCAGCCACTAAATAGGAATGCATTAGATATGAGCATTCACAAAACAGATCATGGAGATGTAATGAACTTTCCCTCGGTAACCACTTACCTCTGAATTCTTCTTTTTCTTTACTATTAATTAAGACAGTAAAAACCCAAAAAAAATTCAAAACTAAACCCCCCAATTGCATCTGCATTAAACATGGAAGAATCTCTTCTATTGCATCAGTCAATCCATGCCATTAAATTTTCTTATGGAAATTAGTCAAGTCACAATCTCAAAGAAGATTATGAAAGACAGCAGAATATGACTGGTCTCTGATGTAAAACACTTAACTGAGAAGAACCTTGGGTTTTTTTCCAGGAGTGGTGTGACTGATGACAGTGTAAGGTCATATTCTTTGCTTGCTTGGAGGAATACGTGGCTGTATTTTAAAAAGATGAATCTTACAGAACTTTGCTTCTGTAGAAGTCAAATCACATATTTGTGATGCACAAGGGCGAGCAAGGGATGGGAACACCTGTCATATGAGGAGAGGCTGAAGGAGCTGAGACCATACAGTGCTGAGAGCAGAAGGCTCAGGGGACCTTACCAATGTGTATAAAGACCTCACAGGGGATGGAGGTGGGCTGAAGATGGAGCCAAGCTCTTTACAGTGATGCACAGTGACAGGACAAGAGGCAATTTGGCATAGCTGAAAAGAACAAGAAACTACATTTGAATTAAAGAGAAAACTTTTTCTGTGTGGATGGCTGAACACAGGAACAAGTTGTCCAGAGAGACTGTAAAGGTATTCAGAGGCCATCTGGGGATGGTGCATGAGCACCCTGCTTTAGCTGACACTGCTCTGAGCAGGGATGTTAAATTAAGTAAACTCCTGAAGTACTTAAACAAACTCAAAGATATTATAATTCTATAATCTAAAAATATGATTCAAGGATATAAGTTTCATATTTTCAATTATTTTACACATTTATACATTGCTATATTGCAGTAAACTGCATACAGATTGATTTTTACTTTCCAAAAATTACTCTCTATGTTTATGTAATCATAGATACTTGTTTTACAGTTAGGTACCTTTTATGTAGTTATACTTATTGAATACTTCTATATAGAGCAGCAATTTTTTAGGCATGTCTAAATGTACAAAACCTCAACATAGAATTAGTCTTAGCTAATAAAAAAGTTCCCTGAAATTTTGATCTCTTTCTTTCACCAGCCCTTTAAAAGCAACTTTTCAAATAAACAAAATATTATATACCCCTCCTAAGGAACCATTCTTTTATGCTTCATCTGCTTTTATTCTTCATCTTCTTCTTTCTTCACCTTGGCATTCATCTCACTTCATACAAGAGCTTTGATTTTCATATTCTGCATTTTCCTGATAAAGCATTAAGTTTTCCCTTCTTGACTGGGCCACTGCACTTATGCATTTGTACACCATACTGAAAAACTGGGATTTTAGCAGAAAATATTTAATCACAACTGGATTAGATGAAAAAGTGTTGAACATTTTTTTTTCATTCTAGAACTAAACAGTGGCAGGGGACCAAATTAATGTCCTGGCACACACTTTGAGAGGGCAAAAGTGATCATCCTCCTCTCCTCTATATGAAAAGAGCAACTGCAATGCAAGAACCCATGAGGAAAAAGTCCATATCTGTGCTTTTCCCTGTGCTACTGCCATTCCCAAGGGCTGTGTGGATCTCAGGGGTTTTGGCATTGCACCTCCTCTTTACCTGGGTGCACATACAACTCTGTAACAGCCTGTGCAAAGTGAGAAAGATTGGGTTTTTTTCCTTTCCTTTTATAGTCAGGGGCTGTAAAACCTTGAATAAAAAATCAACTCAGAAAGTGGCTCATAGGATATTTATGATAAAGCTTTATTTTATTCATATTATTAATCTTACCTAGGGTTTTCATAGGGTGTTTTAGAGCACAAAAAATTTTGCTTCACTGCTGGATTGTTTTCCCTCTATATTATAGTAGTAGTTCAACACTTTTAATTATCTTTCTAGTTTCTGTGATGTAGTTCCTGTTCAACTCACTCACCTGTTGTGAAGATAGCCATATTTGTTTTCTGTCTTACCACAGTCTACTTCCCCTGTGTTGCTTAATATAGTTCTCCAGCTTGTCATCACATTTCCTGTCTTCTGCCATCAGTATTTGAATGGTTTTTACTTCTCATCGGTTTCAAAACTATCAACTAGGAATGGAAGGTGTTGACAACATTTTCAGTTACCCTCTTAAAGAATATTAAATCTTTTCATAAGCTGATCTGCTTCAAAAGCAGGCTGTTGGAAAACAAGCTATTACACATCTAGAACTTGGCTTTCATTTTCTTTCCATCATTTTTCTATTTAAGTCATTCTCTTCATTAATGCACTCAAATAAAATTGGAAATAAAATAAATTACAGTGCAGATAAAATCACTGCTACAGATCTCATCTGTTCTCCAAAAAGATCATTCATTAAATAGTGATTTTTTTTTTTTTTACTTTCCTGTTAATTTTAGAAAAAAACACATACTAAAAGTTTCTAAGTCGCTGTTGACTTTCTAAAAGTTTCTAAGTCGCTGTGGACATTCACAACCCAAAATACAAAATATCAGCAGATTTTTTATTTGGTATTCATGTTTTGAATCTTCAATATATGTCTCAAAGGCATAGACTGTTAAACCTGGGCCCTTTGGAAATTATGGATATTGTCAGTATAATTCTCCTTTTTGAGGACCTATTCTTCCAAGCTCAGTTTTTCTCGGATATTTATCTGCTTTTCTGTCCCATCCATTCCTGTAATTTCAAAGTTATGTATGTTTCAAATCTTTCACTGTATTGATTTCTGAAAATGTTTAAGGCCAAGATTAGTGTCCTTAGTCAGAGGATGTTCAAAAGGTGTCTCTGCAAGTGTGTTTTAAAAGAAGATTTTGCTAACAAGCACTCTGGTGTTTGCTGCCTGATATAGTATGTCACACACTTCTTACACTGCCAGGCCAGATCCATGTATATTCTTATCCTCCCAGAACCATTTCCCCCAGCCATCATCTTCTAAAAGTTCTGTTCCATCACATTTCTTACAACTCCATATCTTAAAACTATGGAGAGGATTTTAGTATACTGAAGTATAGGCAAGTTTGGACAATTTTTTTAAAATCTTCTCTTTTGTCTCACTTTTATTATGTCAGTATTAGATAGATGTTAAGAACAGGGTGGTCTTTTTGTATATTCCTTTCCAGTTTCAGTTTCTCAGAAAAGCTGTGACAATTTGTTTTCCTTTTTATCTATTTTTGCTGCTTTAAAGCTGGATGTGAGTATTGTTTTTCCTAAAGTTATATAAGAGTTATGTCTATGACATATGGGTTTGCAACAAACACCCTTTGGCAGCCTTTTCCAATGCTTGACCCTCTTCATGGGGAAAAAGCTTATTCTTATATCAAGCCGGAACCTATTTAGCTTCAATTCATGCCTGCTCTCTCATCCTCCAGCTGTTCAACTCTCTGAAAAGTCTGGTTTCACTTTCTTGGTAATGTCCCTGCAGGCACTGGAGGATGTTAAGCCCATCCCAAAGCCAAGCCCTGTCCAGGCTGCAGCAGCTCAGCTTGCTCAGCCTCTTCTCAGAGAGCCAGTATGCCTACCCTGAATATCTTGGGGGTCATTTGCTCATTTCAATATCCCCATATCTTAATCAAAATTGCTATTGTTTTTGTTCTTAAGTTTTGGGTACCTTTATGGCTTCCTGGCTGCTTCTTGGGACAGCAAGAAGAATGGCACAGATGAAAGGCTATAACCTCATGTTCTCTCTCCTGCTACTGCTGCTCAGGTCTCCCGCTGGTAACCCATTTGTGCTGTGGCCTTACTGAAGTGTCTTCATGTCCTTATGGAAATACCATGTTCCTCCAGGTTTGATGGTCTGACTAATGTCAGGCACAGCCTTGGATATCAAGATATGCCGTTCACTGTAGCTTCTTAAGGTGCCTTCCCACACAAGTATTTCCATTCATACCAGATTTTGTATTTCCATCTCAGAGCTCTATGTTATAAGCATTGGCACATTATAACATTGCAAGAATTAAGCAAAAAAAGGGAAAATTTCTTAGATAGTCCACAAAATGTAGAGAAGGGTAGACTTAAATCTTTTTTGTATGTATGAGATCTTGATTCCACTTTCTTGTCTTGATGCTTGTATAAAATGTTGGAACTTCCCCCTTGGGAATAATGGAGGACTGGGTGCAGGAGATCGAACCAGGTTCATGGCCTTGATAGGACTGCAGAAGAGATGTGATAAAATAAAACATTCATACTTGATGAGGTTCTACTATAGCTTATGAAAGGACATGACTTTGAGGTCAATTTTTTGAAAGGAGGAACCTGAGCATCTTCATAGAAATTCCAAAGTGCTCTGCTTACCAGTCTTCCATGCAGTTTGTAGTATTCATTAAGTTACTCTCTGACTTGTCAACTGTAAGTGAAAAAGTAATTGCTTAAATATATTAACTTTATAAATCAGGTCATATGGACAGACAGACAGAATAGTTCTAATTTATCAATAACATTACTGTATATCTATTAGAGCTCTTTATCTTTGCTTTGACATTTTTCTTCCTCATACTGAGCTAGGCGGAAACAAGCTGAAAGCCTGAGCTCATGAGGCATCAGTTCCTATTTTGCTGATATGAATTTGAATAACTTTCAGAAACTTTGGCTTTTTATGCAAAATGAACTTTTAATCCATTTCAGTTTAATTTGGTGTTATTGTGTGTCATCTTCCTGATTTTGAGACTGTTTTCAATGTTCACAATAAAGTGTATTTGCCTGATGGAAATACTGGGAAATTTTCATTCTGTTTTTAATTAAAGATAAACTGGAATCAAGCCTCTGTATCTCAATATTTCCTCAGTTTTGAGGAAACTCAAATCAGAGTCAAAGTCTGAAGCTCTCTCTTTTTTTTGGAAACTTTACTGTACACATCATGCAGCCCTGCTTTTCAAAGTGATGGCTGTCAGTGTGATTCCTATCAGTAGAAATAAGAGACACAAATTCTGGTGTTTTCTCCTGAAAAATGAGTATGTATTTTTGTTATGGCTTTATATTAAAGTTTTGTTTAGGAAGTCATCACACAGAGAGAGCTTCTAAGTAAGTAACATGTGAATAAATTTCCAGAATTTTTAGAAGAGATTAAGTATGTGAAAAATTTTTAGTTTTGTTCACTGTCACACCTATATTTTCTGCAAAAATATAGATTCCTTTTCATCATACTCAGCAATAGGGGAGGGTTACTGTAGGGGAAATGATGCAGGTACAATTTCTCCTTTAGATTAATTGGGACTGTATGTAGAAATAGGTGAGCCAGTTTTGAAGAGGTCAACCAGAAACTGAAAATCAAGGTCAGATACAAAGAACATTTTCCAGTCTAGCATGAGAACATGCACATACTGTTTCCACAGAGTTCTATTGGATCTGACCACCAGCATACACAATATTGCCTTTCACATTTGGCTATAGACTTTCCCTACTATAAAAACACGTGGAAACTGTGTAACAGGGTTTCCAGAGCACACAAATACGCACTATATATATAAAGAAGAAACCATTTTCAGTGTGCAACTATCCTACAAAAATTAGGAATTATGCTATGTATTTTTGAGTGTTGCCTCCCAGTATGCAAGTTATTGCCTGACTGTTCACATATAAGCTCTACAATACTCTTGTAACTTTAAAGGTCTCTGAATAAAAGACTCATATACTACCATTCCTCTCTTTTTGAAATTGTAAGGAAAACTGATTGTTAGAAAAATGGCTATGACAGTTCCATGCCAACTCAAATTCTGGGGGATTTAAAATTTTTTAATTTTTAAGACCCGGTCAAATCAAAGACCATGTAAATTAAACCTCATGTCTACTTTCACAAATCAGAGCAAGAGGTGAGAAAATTTTCCTGCATTGTGCCCCAAACTTACTGTTTCTAAACCTATGAAATTTGACTGCAGCTGAAGATATTGCCTGTAAAATCTTCCGTTTCCTTCTTTTCTGAAGTGTTTCATGTCAAAGATGACAGATAATGTCCCTCAGACAAGGAGGTCATTTTGGGGCACAAACTCATTAAGATAGTAAAAAGAGCTTTAAATAAGTTTTGAAGGCCCACAGGGCAAAAGTCCAAAGGCAAATTAAAACCCAAACAGCAGCAACAACAATTATTGATCTAGTCATTTGGATGGAATGGGTGCTATTATATACCATAGTAATGGAGATTGAATTGTATGGTCATTTAAGGTTTTTCCAGCTATATTACTGTTTGAATTTTGTGCTTCTGTAAATCCACTTGAGCCATTAGGCTTTGGTGAAAGAATAATTTAATATTGTTTTTATATCTAACAATGTGAACTTTATTCTCTCTTTTTTTTTTTTTTTTTTTTTTTTTTTTTTTTTAATTTGAGGAAAATTTCTTCGAGTAGTTTTATCAGCCCCATGAAATAAATGACCAGGCTGGTTTGATGTGGTCCAGTAGAGGGCAATGACACCTATAATCAATAGCTGTGCTAGTACAACCTGAATAAACACTCTTTAAGTTATAGTGAGAATAATCACACTACCCCCGCCTTAACCTTTCAGACATCAGGTTAATTAGGCAGAACTGCAGTTCATACATACTATCCCAAGGGAACATGTTACTGTTTATTTTCCTTGTTGATGTACAGCTGCAGAACTAAGTCAAGCACGATTTGCATATATGATAGGTGATAATTAGGCCTAGGAGCCTCAGTGAGCCATATACTGTAGGTTGCTGGTTTAGCTTGAATAAGATAAGCTTTAAAGTATTACATGAATATCACTTCTATGATTGAAAACATTGCATATTGCTGGAAATGTTGCACTGTGACTGAGCCAGTGGCAATCTTCATTATCTAATTCTCTCCAGTAAAGATTTATTTTCCTCTGAAGACAGTCTGAGAGACTTGTGGTTGCTCAGCCTGGAAAAGAGAAAGCTGCAAGAAGACATGGCACTTTCCAGTGCCTTAAAGTAGTTACAAGAAAGCTAGAGAGTGATTTTTGACAAGGTTATGAAGTGATTGGACAAGGGGTAATGGCTTCCAAGTCAAAGAGGGCAGATTCAGGCTACCTGTGAGGAAGAAATTCTTTACTGTGAGGGTGGCAAAGCACTGGCACTTCTCAGAGAAGCTGTGGTTGTCCCATCCCAGGAACCTGGTAAAGTGAAAGGTGTCTCTGCCCATGGCAGGGGGGTTGGAACTGGATGACCTTGAGGGTCCTTTCCAACATAAACCATTTAGGATTTTTTTTTTTTTTTAGCATTTATTTAGCATTGTCTGTCTCCTAAAGATTTCACCACCTGAATCAGTCATAGCTAGGTGAGTCTTGGGTAGGAACAATTTGAAGTAAGGCAGACTGATCGTATGTGTCTAGGTAGGTCATAAAATGTTAATTTTGGAAATATTTCCTTTAATATTAAAAAAAAATTCCCTCATATTCATCCATATCTAATCTCTACTATTCTTGTTGACGTAGGCTAGGTTCATTCTCCATACTGTCTATTCTCTCTCTACATTCTCTCTCTACTGTCTATTAGGCAATAAAAAAGATATTGCCCCAATCAAAGGTACATTTTATAATTAAAGCCATCATCCTCTAATGCACTTCACTTTGTCTTTCCTTGCTCTGTTAAATCCAAGACAAAGTTTATCAGAGTATATCAGAGTAGATCCTTCTATCATACCTTGATGTAACTCATTATGGAAATTTATGTATTTTTTTTTTTTTACTTGAAACTTTAACAAAGTTATTGAGACATTTTATATAGGAAGCTTAAAGTTAATTCAAATTCTGAAAGGTGTAAATTATGTATTGATGCTCACATTGTGATATATATAGATTATTATTCAAGACCTCTGTTAAGAAGCTTGTACTCCATTCCACTACAATAAGTTTAGGAGGCCTCATAATTCAGTGATTATGGTTGATGAGTGTGCTTAACTCTTAACTCTGTACAGAAATGGATAAAAGGACAAAAGCCCTGACCTAAAGATTTTGCAACCTATTATAAGACAAATATGATGATCAGATGGAAAAAGGAAATAGACAGAGGGGTTATGGGGAAAACTATGGAGAGGTTGTCAAGAATCTGATCATATGATGACACATTCTAATCATGGGCATGTGTTGACACTTTTTAGTAAAAAAATGTTTATATATAGGAGGAATCTTGTGCTATTTCAACTGAAATGGATTTTGGTGAGGATTGAAGAAAGGCAGATTCTGAGAGAATAGAATTAACAGTTCAAGTAAGTGAAAGAGATCTTGGGAGGCAGGAATTAATAGGATGGGCATCATTTTCAAAGTAGAAAGAAAAAGGTGAAGTTAATATAAGGGAAGAGCATAGATTTACCTAAGATTCATTCACAGTGTCTCAGGCTATTTTTGCACTGGGACAAACCTGCCTCTCCTTTATCTCACAGAATTTGAATTCTAATGTTTGCATGAACAATGAGAAAAAGCAGAGGCATTAAAATGGGTTTTACTTGAGGTTACCTCAATAAAGAATGATTGGTCATACTTAATAAATAATTCCTTATTATTAGCCGTGTAGTAATTTTAATGCTATTCACGTAACTTGGGACTTTGGTGGTGGTAGTGTTTTATTTTGCTTGCTTTTATACTGTGAATTCATTGAGGTCATTTTTGAAAGGTTGAAGATGCCTGTGAAACCCAGTTTCTAGAGTAGTCTGCTTTTGTTTGAAATGGGTAATATATACTTTAGTGTTTAAAATAGAAATGAGTCAAGCAAATCATATGTTTACTATTTCCAGAAACTTTTTTTAAAGGTTTGAGGGTTTTTTTTGTTCTGTCTGAAGTTATATTAGACAGAATTTCCACAAAGCTACTGCAAACCTGGATAAAATCTGTAACTTCTCATCTAAATTTATCATGAGTTTTTAACTATTTCATAGAAATCCAGACATATTTTTAGCAATGAAAACTGAGTTATAGCTTGGGATTTAAAGTGCTCCTAAGACATTATTAAATTATTTATGAGTTCAAGATGGTGTGAATGTACCTATATGCTATTCAAAACCCAACCTTTTGAAAAAAGTCTATAAAGCTCCATGACATAACCACTATTAATAGTTTAGAGGATGATAGATTCTTGACTACGAGATGCAGCAGGCTGGCTTTTGTGTTGTGCTTAATATAACACACTGGGACAAGTTAGTCATGTCCAGATATGGAAAATTATGGCAACTGAGATGTGGTCCATCTTCTCTAAATTAGATATTGTTTTTCAGATTTCTGCATAGTATCCTGCCAATAAACCAAGCCTGGTTGTCTTTGATTTAAGTAGTGACATTCTGAAAACCTTGTGGGCTTGTGATAATAACAATACTGGCTTTTTGACACACCGGGTTTGCTTTTGCTCTTATTTTAGCATGCATTTTTTATGTAATGACTGTGCATATTCCTTTTCAGTGTAGGTGTGGAGCATCTCCAAGTGTCTTAATGTGCTGAGATAAAGAAATATGTTCCAGAAATAGCCTTTTGAGTAATGCTTCATTCATTTTAAGTATGAAAATTTGTTGAGTTGTTCAGACTTGTTGAGTTAGTGATAACATAAATGTTTTCTTCATGTTGGATTTCTGTTTTCTTAAAACAGTCACATTGCTCAATCAATCCAAATACTGTGTGGGACATATTGACAAGATTTATATTTTCCAATCTATCTTTAGACTTTCACAGATTACATTATGAGATGAACGACATGAAATAAAAAGGGTACAGTCTGTCCTAGCTTAGTTTATACCTTTTCATGTTGATTTCTGGGAAATATCCCTATTGTCTCAAGTGTCATCCTATATGACTTCCAGTTTTGGAAACTCCATTCTTATTCTCTTTGTTTTGCTGTGCATTAAGGGCTCCAAAGGCATGGCTCAGATTTCTAAGTCTTGCAAGACAAATATTGAATTCAGATTTTTCCAAGTAAAAAGGCCTTAACATTTATTTATTTGTATGTTTAAATAAACACATATTTTGTTAATCATCTGGGATTTTGGTTTTCTATTTGCAAAATTTGTACAATTGAACCTTCATATAAAATACCAAAATATGTGACTGTTTTTTAAAATTATTAGCTTTTTTATAAATCTATAAAACTTTTTGTTATAAACTTTATTAACAAAAGCAGTAGTTAACAGATATAAAAATAAGCAAGTTACATAACCATGGCAGGCTCCTGCAGTCTTTAGCTTTTCCCCACAAATGACATACACAACATTCTTGGCTGGAGTTTTATTCAAAACACATTTCAAAGACACAACTGTAAAACATTAGACCCTTCCAAAGAGCAAATTGACTAATGGGAAGAAATAAGACAGACCTGCTATGTAAGGCAAGAGAAGTCTCCACCTAACCAAAATTCTAGTTTCCAAGAAAGCTATCACCTACGGAAGTCAGGAAGAGACGATTCTTCCCGTAAATTCACATTCTAACTTCAGATAACCACAAGTGGCTTTATACAGTCTGCAGTCCCCCTGCTTTTATCTCTCCTTTCATTTGTTGCCTTCATGTCTCTGCTGAATATCTTCCCAAGATACATCAGTGAAGATTATAGTCAACCTACCGTTCAACTTCTGAATGAAATCATGGTCATCTTCTAAAGAGCATGTTCACACCCAGGAATGCTGGCAAATTGATGTTCTAACATGAGGCAGACCACCAGTGTCTTAGGTTTTAATGCCTTCATATTTACTTTAGGTCTGAGATTAAATATTGGTGCGCACATATTAATTCAGAATGGAAACAGCCTGCATAAGAATTCCTAATTTTTCCTCTTTCCTGCCTCTTAATGCTGACTGATAACTTTTTGTCCTGCTTGTTAGCTTTTTATTTGACAGAGCTACAAATAGCAGGGAGGGGTGATACAAATAATTAGGTAGGGGTGAGGAACTCACAAATCAATCTGTTGAAAAAAGTACTGAATCTTCTCTACTTCTCTCAAAATTTTCAGACCTTCCACTTGAACTTAATTAGCTTACTGTATTTTTAATTACATTGTGGCCTTGCTAGAATTCATAAGCATTATATGAACAGATGAATTTGGACTAGGAAGATTTTCAAAGGAGACATGGGTATTAAGGTGACATTGGTGTCTTGGTGATTAAAACCAATCTCTTCAAGGGAGCATTGAACTTTTGCCACCAGAAGGCAAATATGGGAATGTGGTGCTACTATCTTTGTACTTACGTCCATTTACATGAGCATGACCACTAACAGCAAAATTTGAGCTGCACTGAACTCAACTCAGTAGCAATTCTAGCTGAATAACTTATTTGCTATTGGTTATAATGCTGATTTACTCAAATTAATTACTTAAACTCACACTGAAATTTTTTCCAAATGCTGTGGGGAATTTCCCCCCCCCCCCCCTCCCCCCCATAATGTGGCATTATGGGCCACTTTTGTTTGCAAAACTCTGGGTTTAAAATTAAGCTCAAGACTGATGAATCACTGAAGAAAATACATTTATTTGGTAAATGTTGTAGAATTGTTGGAGTGTTCTGCATAATCACAGAAGAATGATCTTTGCCTGCACAGCTACATTCTCTCTTTTGACCTGTTAGTCACCTAACATTGATATACACAATGCTGCAAATTTTCAAACAATCACAAGGCTGAAAGCCACTTTATGATTGCCATCTTATTCTAATGATTGTCTCTACTCACATGGAGACAATGAATAACAGTAGGCCATGTAGATCATCATGCTGGGAAGATGGGTTAATGGAAAATTTCATAAGCCTCAAGGTTTTTGTTTGTTTATTTTTGGGGTGGAATGAAATAAGACAGGAAACAAGGGGGTATTGTAAAGACAAAAGGCTTTTTATAAAATCAAATATTTTAAATAACTTCAAATCCTGTCAGAAAATGGTATAGGACTTACGCTTGTATAGAAGTGACTATAAAATTTAACAGTTTTGGGATTTGTTTCTGTCAGATGAAAATGTTAAATGAAGTGTTATCTCTTGAAATGTTTTGGTTGTGGTGGTGACATTGTATAAATAAAATACTTCTCAGATATATATTGTAATGTCTTCTCAAATTTAGTACTGTTTAGATGTGAAGAGCTGGCTTCAGCCTACTCAATCTCTGTGATTTAATTCCCAGAATCAACATTTTTGGGCTAAAAATATAAGGATAAGCTGTCTGGTTGCCTTTTTTCTATTGTGTGCTGTTAAATAGTGAGATAAAGCAGGAAGATTAAGGTCCCCTCACATCTTCTAGGATGACACTGAGACAGTATCATACATTTTTTTATTTGCAGAAATAATGAGAGAATAAGAATAAAGACAGAATAAAAAGGAAGAATGCATTTATTTTACTTCTGCTGTTATCAAATAGTTTTACTGCTTTTCCAAACTGCAGTAGACACCAAGGTCATCCGCAGTTCACAACAGCTCTTTCCTGATTGTAGATGACATTATGTCAGAAAACACATTCAGTTATTTATATTTCATTTCTCTTTAATTGTCTTATAAAAATTGCTTCCTATCATTCTCTTGAACAGACAAAGAATTTCTGAGTTGAAGAAATAGAATCAAAATGAATATGAAAATATTGTATGTCAAACTTGCTACTGAAGCAAATATAAGTAAAGGTAGGTCTCTGTCTTACTGATGTTACCTTATTTAAGATAAAGAATAATTGGTATTCATAGATGTGATCAACATTTCCATCCACTGAGTAATGAGCAAATTAACAAGACACCTACTGGGTTGTCTTAAGATACTACATGTAAAAATAATTAATTATTATTCTCTTTGGAATACAAATCTCCATTCATGGCAAGCTGTGTTGCTGACTGTGTAGAAAATGGAGGGCAATTTAGGGCAGGTGTGTTTTTATGAAATGTCGCACCCTTCTTAAAGGCTTTGACAGTGACAATCCTTTAGTGAAGAAGGAAAAGTAGCCTGAAGAGTCTCCACATGTCCCTTCATGTTGGTGAAATTTCAGTTTTCTTAAAGGTTCACTTATACCATATCCATCAGCATAGCATCTGATCTTATTCCAGTAGTGCATTAGGCAATATGACAAATGTCTGTCTCATTTTAGTTCCCTCTTCCTCTCCCCGGGGAAGAAAGACTAAATGAATATAGATGCACAGGGATAAATTCAGACCTGCTGTAAGTAATTGTGATTCCATTGATGTCAGTGAAGTTGCACCCTACCACTTTTGATTTGAAACTGGAACAGACAGTCACATTGTTCTTTGCAAAATAAAAATAAACAGTATGTGAAGATGTTTCCAAATATTTCAATAATATTATCTAGGACAGATTCTGCTCCCAGTTAAAACTATACAAATCCATTTGAGTTAATGGTGTTACACAATTATAAATGGAAGCAATCCTATACAATCATACAGCTTACAAATGGCTGTGATTGGTAGATATGCATTTATAGATGTACAGAGATCAACATGCAAAACTGCAAATTTGGCCTTCTGTCTTTTAACAAATAGGTCAATGGGATGAAATGCCTTTGAGTAAACCATCTTTCACAATTTTTGTGTACTCTGTATTTTCAACTGAAACTAGAAATGAGCTGCTTAGGATTTACTGTGGTCTTATGAACAACATGTATGCCACTGAACACAGTCTAAGGATTACCAAGATGGGATATCACTGATTCGGTTCATGTCTTGCTGTGATAGACCCTATTTCTAATTTATCCTAGGAAATAATAGGTTGAAAATATAAATTATCTATAGCAATAATTCTTGAAGTTATCATACGTATGAAACAGCCTAAGTTACTGTAAAGTAAGCTTGTGGGAATTCCCTGTTGTTTGACTGGGAGCTTCCCAAATATGGTGATTGCTTACTTTTCTAAGAAGAAAAGTGATGGTATTTTTCATCCCTCTTTTGTGAGGTTTTAACTGAACTGACCAATGTACTGCATTAATGTACTGTATTTAGCAAATAAAAATGGGGTTCTGTCATGTGTAGTGTAGTCAGTCAAGTGGAACTTTAAGATTTAGAAATACACATCTTTTAAGTAGTTGAAGAGGAGAGTCACACATTTATACTTGTTTGTATCTCTACTGTTTAAGAAGTCCATGAATTATGATTTTGGTTGATTCCCTAGGAGAAAAGAGAAAGCAATTTCCTTACTCTGTTTCTGTTCTTTCTCTTAGAATCATACACATAATGAATTAGCCTTCATCAAGCCATATTCCTTTTTATCAAGACCAGTCACAACTGGCAGGTCTTACTATTCACTGGGGCCAGCACATGAAACATCTCTCTGCCATGGCACTTGCTGCCCTAAGTAATCCCTGATTCCAGGAGAGGAGGAAGCTTCCCAGCACTTCTGCCTCCAAAAAGGAATTATTGGTATGGGCCTAGTTGTTGATGAGAGCTCTGTCTGTGGTTGGACTAAAACACACACGAAAACTGCTATTAGCACCCTGCTTTATGGATTCAAGACTTTTTGACCAGAGCTTTCCAGCTCTGAAATGCAAATATGTGTTTTAGTTGGGATTTTTGTTGTGTTCTATCTCTGTGTAATGGCAAGGCCTCACTATATTATGCTGCTTCTATAGTGTCTCAAGGTTTCAGAAACTCAGGAACAAGGTCTAGAGAGAGGTGCTCCCACAGATTTGGAATGTTATGGATTTACCATGGGTAGATCCAGCCATAGCAAAAAGATCTAATTAAATTTTCACTGCAGTAAGTGAAAATTTCTATAGTTTCAAAGGCCTTTGGTTTATGAGCAGCACTAATTTAACTAGATGCAACTGGAACACTGAAAAGTCTATTTGTCATTGTTTTAACACAAAGAATTCATAAGCTCCAAGCTCCATTTCTGAGAATGACTTCCTATGGAGACTCAAAAGATTTCTATGGAGGTCTTTTGCAAAAGAAGAAATTTTTTTTCAGAGCAGTACTACATGGACCAGTTATAAATGGGTTTATGTTGGAAAAGAAAAAGAAAAAATGCTATCAATACAATTGATGCCTTTTTCATCTTGACTCTATATCTTGGTGATTTGCAAGTAACAAGTTCCTGATTCATATATTTTGAGGTTATCTTTTCATGATTAATGCCACCATGTTTTCTAGAGACAGAAATTTGACATACATTTCCCTCACTTGTAGTCTTAGCTGTATGAATATTTTTTTTTGTTGTTTCTAATATGTTTTTAGTTACCTACCATGGAGGAATTCTTTGAATCCTGTGTTGACCTATCATTGATCATAAGGGGTGGTCCTTTCTCCAGATTCTGGCTCTAGTCCTCTTAGCTGGGAGCAAGGCTTAATAAAACTGAAACAATAAATATCTTATATCTACATAACACTTGAATCCAAAAACAGTTTAAAAAGCAAGGATGAATTCATTTACCACTGAAATGCCAGCCACCTCTGGGGTAGAACACATGGTTCTAATTTTCACAGAGCTGAGCAGCTGTTTAACAGTATGAAACAACAGTACATTATAGTTTAAGTCATGAAATGAAGAATAACCCTGTATCCAACTGAAATGTAAGATTAAACTCAGATGGGGGCGGGGGGGGGGGGAAATAATTACCCAAAGTGGTAAAATGATCAGAACACAAAGACTAACCCTGCTATTCTGGCACAGTGGACCTTCAAACACTAAGGACTGAGTGTGGTAAGAAACATAATTTTTTGTTACATCTAAGAGCTGTTATCTTCAGTTAGATTGAATTTTCTGCAGCAAAATGATTTCATGTTTAAAATTGTCAGTCCATCAATATCCAGACTTTCTGTGGAAAATATGAGTCATTAAGACAGAAAACATTTTTTTGGAGTCCGTTGTGGAATTTCTGATCAAATAGAGATTGAGCCAGTACCACTAGTAACCTGACTGTTATGCACATCTCCCAGGATGTGGGACAATGAAATTCAAGTTTCTGTTAAGATTACGTCACAGTATGACTTGGACCTGGGTTTCTTACGTCCCAGAGGAAAGCCCTTAATCCTGGATTTACAGCTATTCCAATCATGTTTTCTTCTTATTTTCCCATGGAGGAAAAAAAAATAAATTGAAAGGTCTTGGGTTTGGCTCAGTGTAGAATGTGAATTTTGCAATTTCAAAAACTTTCCTGGAACAGGAAAGTTATTTTCCACCCAGTTTTCCTCCTGCTGCAATGTATTCGTTTGCAATATGATGAAAAGTTACTGAATTTACTGCAATATTATCTTAGAGGGAAGACAATTGTTCTGTAGGATATCTATGTGTTTATATTATGCTGTAATATTTCTATACATTCAAATATATACCCTATACATCAGGCTAGGTCATCAGAAAATTTAGTCTCAAAGTGGCGGAGAGACCTTTTCACATTCTTCTCTGTTGGGCAGGTTAAGGATTCAGAAGATATTTTTGTACTTAAGGAATGCTATCAATTTATTTTGATTTTGGCAATCACTTCCAGAAATATTTATGTTCTTGTAGATGTCACTCTTGATGCTGGTGAAAACCATTATCTTTTGTCTATCAGGAATCCAAAAAATAGATTTAAGACTGTTTACATGTTTCAAATCTCTCCAGGTCAGATGTCAACAAAATTCTACCACTAATGAACAATGTTTGATTTGATTCCATGATGATTATTCCATTCTATAGCAATGCACTGAGCCTTCAGGTCTAATGAAATCTATTGATTGCTGCAGATTTCTAGTATTTACTAATCTGTCAAATTAATTAATCATGTTACTGAAAGAGGTGGCACACAATTTTAAAGAAACATCTTTTACTTTCAGCAATATAATTTCTGCCTTGTACATGGACAGTAAAGGTGTTGAGCCCAGGAACTGTGAAGTCAAAGAACGCATTTTACTGAGATTTGGATGAGCTCAAAATATTTGTGCAACCCCATTGGCATGGAAGTCTAGCATTGAAGAAACTTGAGTCTAAAGATTCCTCAAGTTTCTTGTTCTCTTAAGGCCAACTTTTATGAAAGTCAATGGAAGGCTAGTTTCCAACAAAATTAATGACTGTATATTAATGGTTATTCAGAAAATTGAATTGCTTGGTCTTTGAGGAGAACACTAACCCTTTCTATTGTATTTGGACCACAGGAGGAGTGGCAATGCTTTTAAACAAGGTAGGAATGGTAGTCTGGGGTTTGGGAGGGAAAAACCAACTCTGGTAACAAGAACAAAAATTATCAGAAAGGTTAGTCAAAGAACAACAAAAAACCAATGATAGCATACACAGCTTCTCAACATAAATCTTATTTGTAGTCTGATAGACTAGATACTGAGGCCTTTATAGTTAAATCAAATTAAACTTCAGTTGTCATGTATATAGTCACATGTATACATAAATGTAACATATATAAAAAGTCGACATCAGCATAAAAATATATTAGATGTACTTGTTAAGAATAAACAAACATTGCCTTGTTTGGCAGAATTTTCAAATGCATATTGCTTCCTTTATTTATTTTTTTATTACAATAAAAATGTGTTTTGTATTAAATCTATTGTTATAAAGAAATTAAGCCCTGAAATCTGCCAGCATGGCTTTTTTTCCATGAAGTGGGAAAAAAAAGTCCTCCTGTTTTAGATACTTGAAAACATTAGAAATCTGAAAATAAAAAGACCAGCCTTTGCGTAGCAAATTACTCCATAAAAATAAAAAGAATTCTTCTGTGTGAACTTAAATGGTTTGAAGGCAGAACATAGCAGAAGAGAATAGCGTGCATGGTCATAAAGGAAAACAGAGGGTTTAAGTCAATCTTTACAGATGTATCAGAGCCATTCAGGAAGAAAAGTAATAAAAAATATATAAATCAGAGGGTATTTCACAGAGGTTTGGGTCTCATTCCTACTCTGCTGGGGCAAAGATTATTTTCTTAAGCCTGCACTTGTAAAGAAAAGTCCAAGAAAATCCTTACAAAAAAGTCTTTTCCTTGATCTGTTCCTTAACTTTCAGCAATATGGACAAAATTTTACAGCCTTTCATCTGTATTAAGGGGTGTGACTTGAAAGGCCTAAGCTTTCAAACTTTACTGTGCAGGGTACTTAGGTTCTCCTTTCATCCTCTGCTGTGATTTAACCTACACTTCATGCTACACCTTACAATGCCCTTGTGTCCATCTACATTTCTTTACTGTCACTAATTCTGTATAGCAGGTTACATATAACTCAGTGATATCAAGCTGTGCTTGGGTTCTGTTCTGCAATGTGCTTTACAAATTCTTAATACAAGACAACACTTTCTCCAGAGAGTAAAGCACTAAAAGCAATAGAAGATTGACTAGAAGCTTGCAATCCTACAATTTCTTTTGTCCAAGATCCCAGGATCAGCCAGTGGGAAAACCAGAAACAGTATCTTATCTCCGAGTCCCTGAACACAGTTTGCTGTCTTTTTTTGCCTGATTGCTCTTTCTCCCCCAGGAACTTTCTTAGAGGCTCCTGTAGCTGCCTCTGAACATTCAATTCAGTAAGAGTAAAACATCCAGGTATTATGACCCAGGTCACTTGTCAAGGTAGAAATTGGTCTGAGTGTTCAGAATGTTCTGAGTGTTCAGAGAGTAAAGAATTATTGAGGGTAAAATATGAATATGTTTTTCTTTTTTCTTTTTTTAATCTATTTTTTTTTCATTTGGAGCAGTAATCAGTGACTTGGTTGATAAAAGAAGGGGACAGTCTTTAGCATAATTAATTTGGACTTTAGCAAAGCCTTTGACAAAATGTCCATCAGGGAGCATGGTGAGCTCCATGATGGCATCAGCATTTGATAGGTGAAAAGACTTAATAATTATATGTGTGGCACACAGATATTATAAATATAAGTGAAGGAAAGGCTTCTGGCAGAAATAAAATTTAAGGGCTCGTATGACTTGGGACTGGGCCAGCTCTGCTCAAGAGCTATGTATAGACTCCATGCTTGTGTGCATTTCCTTATTGTGAGTTGAATTGCTGCAGTGTCCTGCTTCATCATCAGGCAGCCGCATTCAAGTTTAAGCAAAACTGCCAGCCTTCTAATGGATCTTAAGAAGAAAATTTAAAAGAAACTCCAGCCTATATGAAGGTACCATACTGAAGGTATTGTGTGGCAGCTATGGCCTGTCACATGGCTTTTTCATGCATATGTTTGAAATAGCTGGAGGTGCCACTCAGAAGAGGGGTTACATAATTTTTTATGTTTCAAAAAGTCCTAGATAGGACCCCACCAAAATCTGGGTAGGCCTGGCTAGTGTAATGAAACTATAGATATCTGAGTAAAATTGTAAGAGACCTGTGGTTGCTTCAGATTGCCAAACCCAAGCTCTGCTTTCAGTCTGTGATATTTAGTAAGGCAGCATAGTCAAGCTACCACCCGTGTCTGTAGCAGACATCACATTGTAAAGAGATATTGGCAGTTATTATATATTATTCTGCTTGCTTAGTAAGTTTGGAAGTCTGTCTGCTTTCAGCTGGTTGTTATGTCATAGCTGAAAGCAGTGTTTGATGTCAGTTTGAAATGATGCTTGTCAGCACAGCCCTTCCTCTGCTGCAAAATGTTTATTTGTGTCCACACTCAACAGTGCAAATACTGACTTGGAGTTTCTAGTCTTACCCTGGACCATGCTATGAAAGGAGTACTCACAGATCCTTAAGTTTGAGGAAGTATAAAGATATGGGCAAGGACCTATTAAGGGTTGTCTTGCCACAATAAGGTAAAAGTAGGGACTTTTAGAGTCTGTTGACTACAGTGGTGGAAGGTAGAGACACCACTGAGATGAGCTTAGATGAATGTCTTTCAAAGAAGGAAGCACCAGTGATAGGGAGCTTACAGAATGCAGATTTACCAAATCAGATGAAAGGACTTTAGGCATAGCCTTGCAGATCTGATTATGGGGTAGCACAAATTTGGCATACAACCAAAATTTCCTTTCCATGTGGGCAGAGCTTGAGATGGTCTCTTAGCAGTGAGGAGACCATAGCCTGGCTCTGTTCTTGAACAGTTTTATCTGGGCTAATTCATAGGATGCTCTTTTTTTTTTTTTTTTTTTTTTTTTTTTTTTTTTTGTCTAACATAAGATGTCCACATGTATTATCCTTTGCAAGACAGAAGAGACAGAACTTAAATGAAATACAGTCTCAAACACAATGGGGATGTTCTAGCGAGCATGGTGGCCCACCCAGATTTTGGAACTCTTTACAGTCTGAGGAACATGCATTGGTGTGGGAAATGTAAATTTTGATTAAATAACTAAGGCCAAAGACTTGCTTCTATCCAAGTTGATGTAAGGGACATGTAAACCCACTAGTATAGTTTTCATGTAGAAATTGCAAAACCAAAGGTTCACTCTAGCTTACTGTTTCTCAAAAGTATTGACAAAAATCAAAGAGAACAAATAAACTGATAATTAGGTTAGCTGCTTTGGACTCTGGAAGTGGGTTGCATTTAGTTTCCTACACATCCAATTACTTGATTTTCAACCTCTTGCCAGACATCTAAGGTGTCCTAAGTCACCTTTAGATGATTTATATGTATACATTCATTATAGATGTCAAAATGTCTTTAAGACACTGTTTCCTTCCTGGCAGGTTAATTCTAATACTTGCACTGATTTTGGCATACTGATATTGCCATACTCAGAGTGTGTGACTCTACTGCTTTTCCATCCTTGGATATAGGTCAAGACCATGCTGATTTGGTATGGATTTGCTACACTGCAGGAGATGTAGAATTGACTACTAGCTTGCATGCATTGAACAGAATTTAGGAGGAAAGTGGCTAGTTTGCTCATGATGTGAAGCAACAGAAATATACAGTAATTTTTCATTAAAGAGCACACAGTAAAAAGGTGTTGCTACGATGGACACCATTTCCCCATTTGAGGGTCAAACAGCAGGAAGATACATGAATTTCTAAAATATGATACTGGGAACTATCACTGTAGAATTTTAGGCTGTCATTCCTTCTCTGTTGGGACAGGATCCAGAGACCAGAGGTAGTACTGTCTTTTGTCTGAAGATTTCCAAATTTCTTTTAAAAACTCTTCCAAAATAGTAATTTCACAAATCATGTTAGAAGTACCACAGATGAACAGAATTATTGACTGTTAGGAACATGATACTTACTTGCTAGGAAAATAACAAAGTGAGAGTATTAGCAATTCTAGTTGAATATTTCTAGTGTATGCTGCCGCCTTCATCAAAACCAGAGAAAGTACTCTGTGGGAAAGAAAAGAAGGATAAGAAACAGCAGAACAAAAAGTTTGGATGTTAATGTGCAGTGTTTTTAGTTTATTTTCCAAGAGACTCAAGCATGATTAAGCTGAGCAGACATTCCTTGGACAGAAGGCAAACTTTTATAACCAGGCAGGATCCTGACATTCTGAAAGAAGACAATACTTTTGAAAAAGAAGCTTTGAGTCTGCATATGACATAACAAATGACATTCAACCCTCCATTGTGACTTTTCAAAGACTCTAACAGGTCAGCATATTTTGAGTTTTGAAAAATCAATTTGCTATATATATGTTCACACAAATACACAAAACACCTTAACATTCTGCTTTGCGGTACTGTTTGTCCTAGCATTGTTAAGTTCTCTGTGTGCTTTGCTTTGTGCCAGACTAAGAATTCTTCACCCAGAGTATTGAAAATAATTGAAAAAATCTTCCTATATGCCTTGAATAAGCAAAATTCATGCATTTTTTAATAAAAATGCAGATATTTTGTAAATCCTATTTTAAAAGGGGGCTGAACCTGCTGAAAAATTACAAAATTTTGAACTCTTAGCTCAAACTACAGCTTCAATTCTTTATTCAAAATTAGAGTAAATGGCTTCTACCAAAGAAGGCAAAACTGGTTCAGTCTATTCTCACCTGAATGTTATCTTTATAGACTCCATTGGCAGCAATTAACATAACTAAAAATATTTGCATCCAGGTTTTCCTGCAGTCAACAGAGAGACAGTTTTATCTTGTGGGCGTTACAGACAATTTTAGTTTACTATAGTGACTATTAAGTTTAGTGAACCTTATAACCTTATTTAAGCACAACAGCCATATATATATATGCCTGCAACTCCCCAGTGTTTGTGATTTCATTGCAACACATATTTCTTCTTATTTTACCCCTTTTATTTCAAAATGAAATATAATTCCTTAGTGGTTAGACAAATGCAACAGGACCTCATTATGTCCAATTTTCAAGGATAAGGTATCCACGAAAAGGATGTATCTGGAATATATAAGAGTGTCAAGTTATATTTTTAGAAAGTTGCTCATCAGGAAGTGTCAGAAGAGAAGGATTGGAGAGAAACAGTCAAACTTCATAGGTTTCATAGTAACTGGTTATAGATTTATTTTTACTTTGGAAGACATCAGCAGGCTCAGCAGCTATCCACAAAATTTTTGAGAAGCCATCAAAGACCACCAGACAACTAATCACATCACTCAGATTATCTTCACAAGAAGAAAAAAAACAGTAATTGAACCATAGAGTTGAGAGTAACTGAGCAAGGATACTGAGGGCATGTAGACAACAAATTAAAACAACACAAATAATTGGTAGCATTGTGAAAAATCAGCTTAAAATAAAATATTATTATTAGCGGAATGCAACTAAATATTGTCCATTTTAACAAATTCAAGTAACATAAATAATTGATTTAAAAGTTATGTAATATATCTGTGTTACAAATAATTTACTCATTATGTTATGCTTAAAAATGACAAGATGAATTGATTAAATGGCTTTTTTCTTTCCTAACATTGAAAATTTTTATGGAGTGTTTAATTGTAAATGAAGCCACAATATTACATATAAGTTCAGTTATCTTCAGCTTTTCTTAACAAGCTGGTCTGCTTTTCAGGTCTGTATTGTCTGTAGGTAGGACCCATGCAAACCCTGAAACTCTGAAAATCACACTCCAAAAATTTACTGAGGCATTGAGAAAGCCAAAAACTGTGGATGACCATTACAAATAAGTGCAGGAACACCTGGAGGGCTTTGTGGACCCAATCATTCAAGGAAAGCCAGAGCTCCAACTTTGTTTTGCCTAAAAACTGCTTTAGGAGAAGCAGACACCTAGAACTAAGTCTGACATGTGGGTCTCAAAATATCTGAGCTCATCCCACATATGCTGGCACTTGAAACAGAAAGAGTGGGACTCCCTGTACAGACACAGTCAAGAGTCAGTGCAGTTCTGCCAGTTATGTTGAGACCCTTGGCAGATGGAGGCAGTTGTAGCCTGGCTGGGTCTGTCTTCAATTGAAAATGATAATCTGAGAATCTCCCTTGGAGTGAAGGCACTCTCCCATATTCCTTCCTTCCTTCCTTCCTTCCTTCCTTCCTTCCTTCCTTCCTTCCTTCCTTCCTTCCTTCCTTCCTTCCTTCCTTCCTTCCTTCCTTCCTTCCTTCCTTCCTTCCTTCCTTCCTTCCTTCCTTCCTTCCTTCCTTCCTTCCTTCCTTCCTTCCTTCCTTCCTTCCTTCCTTCCTTCCTTCCTTCCTTCCTTCCTTCCTTCCTTCCTTCCTTCCTTCCTTCCTTCCTTCCTTCCTTCCTTCCTTCCTTCCTTCCTTCCTTCCTTCCTTCCTTCCTTCCTTCCTTCCTTCCTTCCTTCCTTCCTTCCTTCCTTCCTTCCTTCCTTCCTTCCTTCCTTCCTTCCTTCCTTCCTTCCTTCCTTCCTTCCTTCCTTCCTTCCTTCCTTCCTTCCTTCCTTCCTTCCTTCCTTCCTTCCTTCCTTCCTTCCTTCCTTCCTTCCTTCCTTCCTTCCTTCCTTCCTTCCTTCCTTCCTTCCTTCCTTCCTTCCTTCCTTCCTTCCTTCCTTCCTTCCTTCCTTCCTTCCTTCCTTCCTTCCTTCCTTCCTTCCTTCCTTCCTTCCTTCCTTCCTTCCTTCCTTCCTTCCTTCCTTCCTTCCTTCCTTCCTTCCTTCCTCCCTCCCTCCCTCCCTCCCTCCCTCCCTCCCTCCCTCCCTCCCTCCCTCCCTCCCTCCCTCCCTCCCTCCCTCCCGTCCGTCTGTCTCATCATTGCATCAACCTGACATGTAGAAGAGCAAGATGTAATTCCTTCTTTTATCTGAACCTGCCAGTTTCACATTCTGTACAACTGCTTGAAGCAGGAGGAATCAGAGTGCATTTCAAACAGCTCCTCCAGTCCCTCTTCTTGAAACTGTAATGACCAAATATTTGATGAGAGTGTGAGCACCAAACTTCACTCTGTTGTTTAAGATGCATGAGCACTAGCCAGTAATTCAAATCTTAATTTAGAATACTTGAATATAAATTGAAACAAGGACTGGAAAACAGATCTCTGCCTTGTCAAGTGAGTTTCCTCACACACTAGTCTAATAGAGGCATAATCATATATTTCTCTACTCTGTACCAGTGAATATTTAATTATTGCATGCAAGTTTAAAGACTTTGAGCAGAAGAGGGCTGAGGAACTCTTGGTCTCTTATGTATTCGCTAAGAAGACAGGAAATGCAGTTAGAAGTTTTTCCGGGCAAGTGAAGTCACTGAACTCGCATCTTTCACATATTAAGAAGAATCATTGCCACTAACCTACTCTATAACTTAATGCTAGACTTTTTTTTTTTTTAAATTTTGTTAAGTCTAAACAATATGTATTCTTTGGGAATATCTTGGCTGCAGACCTTGCAGGTTGCTCCCTTTTGGATTTTTGTGAATAGCTGCCCAAGGCTTGTGCAATTCTAGGTCTACACAGGTATTTCAATATTGCACTAAGGTACCTACAGACTTACAGTGTCTCATAAGCAAAATATCTGTGCAGAAAGAATTAAAACTGACTGTGTTTTATGTTGAGTAGGCATAGATACCAGAGTCTTTTGGTCGTGGAAGTCCTTCAGCTGGTTTCAGCTAACTAAAACGTGCATTTGACAGCACATGCTAGGACTGCTCTCCATACCAGTCCTCTGAGTACTGGCACAGGATCAGGCATCAATTTGAAAGTAAAAAATGTTTGTTTCTAATACCGGTCTAATACAATTTATTAAATACAGCAGATGAATGTAGAAAATTAATGTTACAAGGATATGAAAGGTTATTTATCAAATAAAGAATAATGAGAATACAACACCCAAATTAATCTGATCATAAAAGGAAAGCTCAGCACACATACTAATTGCTGTTAGTAAACTGTGATGACCTGTGGTCCCACTCAGTCCAGGAGGTATTTTCAATATAAGAGGAAATAAATTGGGTCTGACTGTTTTCGCTTACATGTGTGCAAAGAAGGAAACATTCCATTAAAAATGATGAGGCAAAATGAGCAGTGGTTTGAGATCAGAACACAATCCCTGAAGTGTTTTTCTAGATCTTAATCAGTTTTATAAGAGATAAGTGTTCAAAGGATCCCTCTTGAATAATATTATCCTTCATTTCTTCTTCTACATTAGTGTTACTTCAGATGCTAGCAAGCGCCAAAGGGGAGTAAAGAAAAATATGTCTGCAGGCCTGCACCTATAGGTGGTATTGCATAAATATAGAACACAAACCTGACAAAAGCTTAAAGTATAATAGCAAGACAATGATATTCAGGAAAAAATAAATATCTCTGATTTAGGGATAGGGAGACTAAAATTGTTCTTGGGTAAAAATATAGACCCATCTTTGTCATATAGAGTGAAAATACTTTAAATCTTAAAGACAGAGTATTCAACCTTTGTACTATGAAATGAGGATAGTAACCATCTTTGGCTTCAGCAGAAAACTGCAGCCTGAATGAACGGTGACAAATGCCCCTAAGTTAGAACTTGCCTTTCTAAAAGTTCACCAGTGGAGCATAGGATTTGCTTTAACTTAAAACAAAGATGCTCCTGGCACAGGTACAAGTCTGTCTTCTTCCCTTCAGGAAAGCATTTCAGATGACAGTTAATTTCTTTGGCAGTGAGCACACAGACAGGATAATATATCTGACACATGCTTTTTAAATATCAAGTAAAATTCACTTTTTTTGGCATATAAAAAAATATTTGTCTGAGAAACAGGTGGGTGATCAGACATCGTTGCTAAAATCTGAAATATCTTCACAATTTGGCTCCAAAATTGGCAAGAATCTCCAACTCACAATAATACAAAATGTTTTGAGGACAATTACCTTGTCAAATGTGTCATTTTTTTAGCAAAAATATCATTAAAAAGATCTATCTTTAAACTTACTGTATTTTATGGTAAGCTTTTATGGAGGGAGATGCATCCTAAACTTATGTATTAAGAGTTTCTTGATAGAAAATGAACTCTCCTCTACACAAACTGAAGAACATCAGTAAACTCCAATCTAGAGTGGGCATTGCATCATGTTATTAGTTAACAAGTAGTGAAACAAACTGTACAGTATACACACAAGAAAGCAACATAGCACTTCCTCAACTCTTTCTGAATTGTAAATTGTGAATGAAAAGAAAATGGTTTCCTTAGTGTTTAGCTTCTGCATTAAATATATACACTGATTATGAAATCATTTAAATTATAAAATCCAGTTAGGATGTTTTGTTATGTCTTACTAAAATGTGTTTGGCACTGCTCAAATTTGGTTTGCCAAGTAATCTGCTCAAATATTAATATCTGATGTTCTGTGGACTCCGTAGTGGCTTTGCTTGGGAGAAGGTATAACAAACTTCCCAGGCTCTGATTACGTATTAACCAGTGGCTTGTAGAACAGATATTGATGGAGGTGATGAGAGCTTCTTAAATACAGATGTTTCCAAACACATAAAAATGATCCAATAGTCTGGATATCTCCTGTAACTCCAGAAATATTTTGAAAAGCACAGTGAGACATCTGCCAAAGGTTTAGACATTGACAAATAGTCTCCTTTGAGCATGTGAATTCACTGCCATTCAGCCATTCTTCCAAGCCACTGGGAAAAGGGGATTGTTCATAAGCAATGGGGGCAATGGAACTGTCAAATTATTTTGGTCATGTTCAGAATGAGATCATGTGGTTCGATCTCATTCAAAATATGATTATTTTTGGTTTGGGTGTGACTTGAGGCTTGAATGTCAGGAAATATGGAAAAATAAAGAGGGTGGAGGAGCAGAAACTCGGAATTTTGAAGTAGAATCAGAGAAAGACAAAACAATCCGCACAGATGGCTGTTTGGTCTCTACTTGCTGAGTCAAAAGTAAGTCAAAGGAAATAATACTTTTAATTTAATGCATTCCTTGCCCAGGATTAATTTAATGCTTATCCCCCAGCAGCATTTGTCCCTGTGCTGAGAACATGCCATCATTTAGGCCTTATCAATGCCACCTCCCAGCCACAATTGTATTTATAGCTGTTGTTGTGTTTACAGCATAAATGCTGCATAGACCAACACCTGAAGCTTCTCTGGCTTCTGTAAACACATACCACCTCTCAAGAACATAAAATGAGGTTTTAAAAGTTCTCACCTATCCACAGAAGTGCACCTATGCCAAAATTTGGAGGCAGTATAAGGTGCACTTAATTTTTAAGAGTTACACTGGTCTTGCTGTGTGCAGGCTTATTTTATTGTATGGTCTAAGGATGGAGTCTTTTAGCTCTGGGGGTCAAATCACTGGACTGAAATGAAGCAAGTGCTCTGAGACGTGCTACCAAAGTAGGGATTGGTCTTTGTGCAATCGAGAGAAACTCCAAGAGCCAGGCACTCTAAGTAAGATCTAACCAACCAGAATGAGTCATTAGTTTTTTGTGATGATAGGTAAGAACATAAAAGAAGGGGACAAAAAAGAAAGTAAAGTTATAAGGATGATTAAGTTTGTATAGTGCTTTGATGGTCATCTTTAAAATCAGATTATTAAGAAATTATATAACTTGAGGGAGATTTTGTCTGATTTGAATTTTTTTTTCCATAAACAAATGTCATTACTTTATGGCCAGGTGTTTGGCAGTACATCCACTGAGGGAAAAGTCAAGGAGTTGGCTGATTCATGTTCTGTGGTGTTACACATTATTTTGACAGTTCAAGGAGGTGTTCTGGTTCATTGTGCTTTCTGTGCTTCACCTATTGCTGACAACCTGTGGTGGGAGGATCGGTGTAAATCCATTGCTCCGCAGATGGCAGCTGACGCAGGGGTCCCCCACGTCGAGAGGCATTGACGCAAGTGCTTCTATGAACCACTGTTCATCAGATAGTTTTGTGCCTCTCTCTTGCCAGCCCTTCTTCAACACTCAGCAGCTCACTGTGGCTGAATAGCAACAGGTAGGAAAAAACAAATGCTCACCAAGACTACTGAGTATCATTGATAGGCATATCCCTAAATATTATTTCATATTTAATTGTTAGAGTGTCCTTTCCTTCCTGCATCGTTACATGCTAGAGGAATGTGTTTCTCCAGTGCTCCACTGCAGAGCTACAGTTTGACCTGCTGCATGACCTGCTCAGGCTGGAACAGAAATGAGAAGTGAAATGTCAAATAATATCTGCATTTATAGCTGAACACAACCAAAGCCTGCAGGTCTGTGGATAATGTAGAAGCAAAACGGAATGATTTTGCATTTTTAGTGGTTCCTGTCACTGATGGCTGAGGATCTTGGTGCTGAATAAAATACGTGCAGAGTAAAGTACAAAATAAAATAAGTACTGGTCCACCACACCAGTGCACCTTGATCTCTGTGGTGACCTAGACACAGCTCTTAGGTTTTTGCCATCACCTACTACAGACTGCTGTGGTTTTGTGAAGTCATATAACCTTGTAATGTACTGACAGTAGTAGAGATCAATTAATAGAGAGAACTTCATATCTGTTGGCAAATTGTCATTTAAGCAGAGTGGGGAGATGGAGAGATTTCCATTGACCTGCTTTTTGAAGCTACTTCGTCCTTCTTCCAAAGAAGTTACACCTTGTCATTGATAAATTATATTATGCATGTCCCAGAATTAATTATTTAAATTCCATTAGCTTAATAATAGTACACAATAACTCTTCCCGTGCACCATTTTAAGTTTTCTTCTTTTTATTAAAATGGTTTCTTGATTGATTTCAGTTATTTTTACACAGACCAAGAGTGGGTCTTAGGCCAGGATTCTTGCAAAAACCTTCACATTTTTTATAAACTCAGGATAATATTTTGTATTGAGGGTGAATATTCATAACAACCCACTGCTGAAAAGGAGGAATCCCCCTTGCTCTTTCATTCTCTTGCAATTAACCCTTTTACTGCACTGGTCTACAGACACCTACTTTGCTTTGACCCTAACAATCTTCTCATGTCTGAAAAGCCAGTTCTGTTCACCAAGCAAACTCACAAACTATTTAACTATTGTTTTTTTCCGGTGGCTTTTTTTTTTAGGTGAATTAGTATTCTATAAGTGTGGAAATCCAGAAGATAAGGGGCTAATCTGTGTATCTTAGACACCGATAGCCAGATGCGTATGGAGACAGCCAAGATTGCTGGCAATAACCAAAGATTGTTGATAATAACACACTGTGGAAAAGAAGTTGTGGCAGGAGAAGGGGGCAATGTCAAGGTAGGGCAGCACTTTGCCGGGACAAACATCCTTGTTCTAGATCCTAGAGATAAGCACAGCACAGTACAATGCAAGCACAGGAATGAGATCAAGAAGTAGGTATGGATTGGAGGGGGAGAAAAAAACCACCCAAAACCACCACTGAAGCCCTCCAACCGTGGAAGAACAGACTGTATATGATAACTATTTTGCATAGAAAGTAAGAAACTTACATCCAGGGTGGGGAAAACACATCTGTTTTTTTCTTTCCTCCCTCCCTCCCCCTTTACCTAAAACCTACTGCCTGTACTTACATAGTAGGTCAGGGACTAATATACCAATTTCCATTGGTAAATATGCAATTTACTAATAACATTTGGTAAGCCCCTAACTTCCATAATTATTTTCACTCATGAGCATCTGTGAATCTTGGGTGCTCTCTTACACTTCAGGGTGGGACATCACAGTAAGTTAAGGTTTTGATTAGGTTAATTTGCTGGGATGGTCTGGATAGGAAGCTGGAAGGTGCAGTTCAGGGGTGGGGAAGGTGGGTAAACAAGACTGAGCTGGATGTCTCTCATTGGGCTGTGCAAAACTGTTTGCACATGTTGGTCACAGTGTGTATGGTTTCATAATTAATTCCCAGAATGAATTTCCATGAATACCAGCAGGAGTCAAATCAGCTTGACAATGGGATCTCAATGTTTTCAGGATATAGATAATCACTGCTCAGTGTAAGCTTAGCAAGTTCTTTGCTAGTTATTATAATCTGCAAATGCTTGAAAAAGCAAGATAAATTGACATCGACAGTGGCAGAAAGAGTCAAATGGCCTCAAGCACAGGGCTGAATCAAAACCCATGTAGGAACCAGAGAGGTTCTGATCTGAAATGGGGACTTTCATGAGAGAAATCATTCTTTCTTAGTTGTCTTGGTGAAAAGTCTGGTGTAAACAATCAGGTAAGCAGCTTACACACCAAATTCTGTATTTCTATAGATTCCCTAGCCTAACTTTCTTTTAAAATCTGGAATTGATCTCATACATTTTATATGGTTGGCTATTGTATTTTGGGGATTCACTACATTAAAGTGCTGAAATGTCCATTCTGTAAGTTAGAAAAAGGAAGCATGTTTTTCTCCCCCTTCACTATTATAAATTCCCATGAGGTTTTCTTTACTTATTCCAAAGCAAATGGTACATTTCTTTCCACAAAATGATAGCCAAATTGTATTTGCTTGGCACTTCAGAAGTTTCCAAGTCACCATATGAGGTTTAATAACAGTTTATATTTAAATGCATACTGAAAATATCTGTGCTATGCAATGTGTGATGTTGAAACAAGACTTACCCTAAGGCTGGGATCTGTCCTATTTGAATATTATTGATACAGCTATTAACCCAAATGACCACAGGATTCCTTCACCAACTACTCCCTGGATCTCCTAATGGGCTTATCTGCTCTTTATGTCATAATGGCATTTCCTATGGTGGGTTCACTCCTCAGCCTTTTCTGATAGCCCCTTTTTCCAGTCCTGGCCTTAAAAAAAGTAACAACGATAGTAAGAAAATTCCTAGCTGGCTCCATTTGCTCAGTTAATGGATGAAAAGTGGATCTGACTACTAGCCTGATTAGCCACTGCTTTGGGAGCATGAGTCTGCATGGCCCTTTGAGCTGTACAAGGTGTTCAGATACAGCTTATCTACCTCTGTAGACTGCTCTCTTAAATTGTAAATACACCTCCATGGATGCATACCTGAACTTGAACAACTTAAAATCGAATATAGCAAAAAACTCAGAGAAACAGGAACCTTAGGATCTCCAACTTGGCAAATGAGATGAAAAATATCAGCATTCATTTAAAAAACCATATTCATCAGGTATTGCAGGAAAGTCATTACACCATCTGAGTTTGATAACCCTATTTTGTTTTCAGAAGTGATATAACAAACCTCCTTCTAGTTGTATAACATCTAATTAAAGTACAAAGACAAATGAGAGGGATTTTATTTTTAATTAAAAACGGCCTACAAATACAGTAGTTTTTCAGGGAGGGCCAAAAAAGGCAAAACATGTTTTTAGAATTCACAGTCTTGTTGGAGTAATTAATTTGAAAGCATGAAGGTCCGTTAGGGGAAGGATATACACTACCGTATTGCTCATCTTGTAACATAAATAGAGAGCTTATTTGTCAAAGTCTTTTGAGACATTTTCAGCTGGATAATTATTTATTTGCTTCTGTCAGTAATTTTAGATTAGGGTCCAGATCTTCTCGAAACACACACTTAATTTGTATTATTCCTGCCGCAGTTCTGAAGTTGATGATATTAAGGATGTGTTGAACTGCATTCAGATAGCTCCAGCCTGGCCAAGAGTTTTGCAGCAGGACTGCTGAGGCTTAGTCTAAGTGCATTACTCTGTGTTGTATCCCAGATCTCACCACCACCCCAGGTTTCCTTGGTTCCTGACTGGAGGGTACATGTGGGGTTGGAGGTCACTGATATTGACCTGAAGAATCCTAAAAGTTTTGGTGGGCGCTCATGTGACTGTTGTGGGCAGATGAGCCCAGGGCCTTTAAGGAGTGGTGAGGAGCCAGACGGGTTCTGGAGGAGCTGAGCAGGGACTGTGACCCCTGAGGCAAATCCTGCATGCAGATCTCCAGCACATGGGTTTGGGCACGCAGACTGCGCCGTTCCTGGGTGCATTCAGCCAGTTCTGCAGGCTGGTGCAAGGGCAAGTGGATTAATGGTCTGGCTCTTTTTCACTCCTCTGGGGTAACTTGGGAAGACAAGAGAGAGAAAATCTGCTCTCAGGACAGAACTTGCCTATTATCCACGTTGCACAAAATAGCCGCAGCCCACTTGTAGGGCTCGTCCAGCACAGACACAGGCCCTTGCTTACTCAGGCTGGAGGTACCGGCCATGAGTCAGGCCAGTCCTGCTACAGGTCATGATTTCCTGACTTTCAGATCCTTGGCAAGGGTTGACATTGGAGCCTCAGCTACAGTCAAACAGCAGGCTCTGGGCAGCCTGCCTGTCTGTCTGGGGGCTCAGCCCACCTTAAACTGGCTCTGCTCTTAACACTGCCAGCATAGACTTTATTTTCCAGAGGAAATATGTTTTCTCCTCTGTCTCATCTATAGGAAGGATGTAATAGGAAGAGAAGGCTTGCAAGCTTCTCTTCCTTCCCCACAGATTTCTACTAGAATAAGACGTACTGTGGAGTATCAATGTTTTGTGAATTTTTCTGTTTTTCTACTCAAGTAGTTGATTCAACATCCTGCAGAACAAAATGCTAGGCATAAAATAGAAATCCTCACAATGTCTTTCCTGCATCTAATAAACATGCAAATGATTGAACTTTTAAATAACCTAAGAAAACTAAATTCATTTCTTTAATTTGCTCTTCCAAAGAATAGGGTGCCTTTGGGTCCTTGGCAGACAGAACATTAGACTCTTTTCTTTTTTTTTTTTTTTTTGTTCCAAATGAAAAGATGATTTAATCTTTTTTTCAGGTTTGAAAAACTAAGCCCCTACAAGTAGAGGTAGGCAGTTCATAGGAAAGTGAATCCAGGCTCTGTTATGTGGCCCTGAAACCTGCAGGCTTGGTAAACAGCAGATGACTATTTACCTATGCAAAAAAAAAAAAACCCTATGTAAGCTAAATATTAAATGATATTAAAATAAGAACATAAATATAGCTATGCATCATTCAACAGGAGGATGCCTCTGTAGTCAGAGCAGACAGGAGGTCAATGACCCTTGATGATAGCTCCTTCAAATATTAATATTAAATCTATATAATGAAGTTAGTCCTTGCACAAGCTTTATGCTCACCCTTTATGGTGAAAGAGAGCCATCATCTATTATCAACATATATGTAGAGAGTGTGGTTTGAATCTCCCCTATGTTTAATTTGATGATTAACCTTCCTGGCTTTCCACATTTGTATTCAGAGCTTGATGATGCTATGCCTTCCATTAGAAAGGCTAAGATGAAAGTATTCCATGCCTTGCTCCAGCAATGCTGACCTAATTCTAACCCAGATAGAGCTATATTTTATGTTTAAGATTTCTAATATACATTTCTTGCAATACTATCAAGGAACTTCATCAATTTTTCAATTTGCTTGTCCATCGCACAAGCACATCTTTTTGTACTGCTTTGTTCTGTAGTAAATACTTGGTCCTGAAGTCAGACACATTGACACTATCTGCTCTGCAGCACACAGAAAAGGTCTGTATTTTTATGGCTCAACAGTCAAACAGCTGAGAAGTGGTTAAAACACACTCAATTTTACAGTAATTTATTTTCAGCCCTTGACAGATTGATTTCCATGGGGTTATTTGCTTCTTTCTGCACCCTACTTCATAACAATGCTTACTAGAATGATTTATTAACTCAGTGCCAAATTCTTTGATACCTTAATAGTTAAATTAACTTCAGGACATGAGGCTAAGTTATTTTAACCAGGTGTTTGGGGTGATTTTTTTCAATAATGAATGAATAAGGTCATGAACTAGTAACACTTTGGTGCTTGAGTGTGCCAAAAATGTGCTTTCTCTAGGAGCATTCAAAGCAGACATAAACAAGCTGCTATTCAAAATAATCTCATTTTTTTATATGTACCATTGATCGCTCAAACAGGGCTTTTAGATTGCAGATCTCCCTCACAGCACTGATTCTTGGCTTCCTCAAATTGTTTTGAAAGAAAGTTTCTGAATTTTGTGTTCAGAAGTCTCAACAAAGCCAAAGTGTCCATGAAATCAGAATAGGTTAAATAGAGCTGCAATGAATAATTGTTTTTGAGATAACTGCTGAACTAGAGAAAGAAAAGTTATATAGAAAACTGATTATTTTTTATTCTTTTACTGAAATGAAAAAAAATTTGCTTTGGTTCAAGCAAAACTTGTCATTTGCAGCCCCTTACTCTCCATAGTTAAAGAAGTAGATTCATTTCTTAATTAAAAGTCAAAAATGAGAAATAAAATTTGAGTTTGGACATAGCAAACCAAAATATTTACATTTTTTAAAAACAGGTCTTTTGAAATAAAAAATAATAGTGGCAATTTCAGGAGACTCACAAATTGTTTGTGAGAAGTGAGGTTCTGGCAGATGAAATATGTAAACAGGAAAAAAAATTTACTCAGTGGTCAGACAAGATGTCTATGCTCTACAAACAGAGTAGAAAATAACCTACATTATCAAAACTTAACATTTATCCTCCTATTTCAGGCCGACAGCTTTTTTCTCTTAGCCTCCCTTTAAGTACCTATTTAATGATGTTGACATATCTCTTCAATTTCCATGTAACTGAGTGTAAACTCAAGTGGCACACTCTTGCCTAACCCAAGGCTTTAGCATATGCATGCTGGGCACTTAGGAAACTGTTCAGTAGCTAAAGTTGCACTGTAATTTTGAAACTCACACACAAGTTTCCCTATATGCTTCAAGGGCCACTTAGTGCCATCAGCAATGCACAGTGTAATAAGATGGACTGAAGAGTACTGACAAATAAAAATCTCAGTCAAGGTTGCTAGGTTTATTGAACCCAAGAAAATGTAGAGTAATGGCTCATGGGCCACACTCAAGGTACAGTGCTATTGAGAAAACAAGGGTTAGCAGGTGAGTGAGATGACAAAAAATGTATTAAGATAAGCAAAAACTTTCACAGTAGACTCCATTAGAATCATGGGACCATGGATTATAGAAGGGACTCTGTAGTTTAACTTCATGATCAAGCCAGAGCCAGCAACAGATATCCAGGAAATGGCCCACATGCTCCACTAAATGTCTGTAGGGATGAAATTCAGTCAAAAGTACAAAGAAGGAGGCAATGTGATATATTTTTCATATAGAAAAGAATTGTCATATATTTGATAATTTTTAAAACTGTATATTAAGAATAATGACCCTTTACCTATTTTCACTTCAGCTGCCCTCAGCCCACTCATATATTTCCCTCACACTTTGCAAACATTTATGTTTACCAAACTGTTTTCATTTTTCTGTGTTAATCAGACAGTTATCTCTTCTCTCTTTATTTATGAAATATTGACACTTAATCATGCCAAGCCAAAACAGCATCTCAAACCATGATTGATGTCTGTGTGTAAAACCAGAATTCTGTCATGAAAGGATTTAAACTCCCAACTTTCTTTCTGAGGTCAATAAAATTGTTTATGTTGCAGAAGGTTGGTATCTCTTTCAGCCCTGGAGGGTCCTATGCTCAAAACCCCTACACCCAATAAGATGTGTTTTAGACAAACTAAGATTAATCTGTAATGGTCTATGGGACCCTACCTCAGCCTTCAAAGGTTCAATAACAACTGTGGCCATTTACCATTTGTAAAAATAAAGTTATGGAAATCAAAACATCTGTGTATCTGTGCAGAGACATACTGTATATACAATTTTTCAGGAAAAAAAAAAAGTGCAAGTAGACATGTTGTGTTATATACTTGAAAATTTATAACATTCCTTGTGAATAGATGATTGAATGAAATGCTATATATATTTTAATACAATTCCTTTGAAAATGACTGACATAATATAGTACTTACCAGTATTGACCAAATTTTTGTGTAAGAGAACCAATGAATTATCTAGCTTGAGGGGTCCTCTGGAAATTGTCTGACCAAACACAGCACATGGTCAACTTACACCAGGTTGATACTTCGTTTATTAACCTTTTTGCCTTTAACAAGAAATATAAAAACTAGCATGAGAAAAACTGATGTGATTGAAAGTGAGAAGAACTAACAGCCTTCTACTCACTGCTGCGAGATCAGTTTACTGGGTCTTGTTATCCTGACATATGATAAGACTGATTTTGCAGGATGAGGATGGAAAACCAACTGGGCCCATTACCTCCCATGTTTGCCATGGGTACATGCACACACACACATATTCAATAGTTCATGGCTGCGTTGTTCCTGAAAGGCAACTCAGCACTTGATTCTTCTCTAACACCTCTTGCCATGATCCGTCTTCCTTTTAGCAGGTCTGGGGTGTATAACTTGCTTTCTTGTACAAATGACTTGGAGAAATGATGTCTTACAGTTTGCTCTGATCTTCCTTGCTCAGCTGAGTTTTCTCAAAGCCTAAACTGCTGCCAGGGTGGATTGACTTTTTGCCTTTTTAATCACCATTTTAGTTCTAAAGGAAGAGATTGTTTGTTTCAAGAAATGGTCATTTGCAAAAACTTGGTCCCAGAGTATATTTATTTCCCCTGTAATGATTTGGCTGCTATACCCTAACTCCAAATGGCAGCAGATACTCTGACAGGTATTTACTGGCTGCCTACCTACCTTATCTTCTGAATTAAATCACCCTCTCATTCAAGATAAAATAAGAGCTACATCTTGGATTTATTTGGGGTGGAATGGGAGAGTGTTGCCAACGTATTCTTGTCTTTGAATGATCTGATTGTTTTCTTTTTAAACATGACACTAAAAATCAATCTCTGCCCTTGTACTGCAGACAGGTATATCCAAGTGACTAATACACAATTAATAGACCTCCCAGTAAGTCTACTGCATCTCCAGGATATTGGTATTATAATGCTCTGGGGTTTTTTCAGTAGGGAGGCAATCATATTGACTAGATTAATAAATAAGTTTATAAATTACTTTTTTTTTCCCCTCAGATGTTCATCTGGCTTCATATCTATACTGTTCTGCTTGTATTTCTACTCAACATAGATACTCAAATTTCTTGAAAATTCTTGACTGAACGTAGAATAAATATCACATAGCCTAAAGACAGGTTTTTCAGAAATAGGTTTTCTGTTTTCAGGTATCTGGTTTTTGATAGTATCTTGTTTTTTAAAGATAAAAATAAACTCTTGATACTGCTGAATTCAACTGGTTTTTGGAATGATTTACTGCTTTGTTTCTGGTCTGGCCTTAAAGCCATAGTTGGTAGCCACTTCTAGAAAAACCAAACCTGTCTGGAGTAGATGTCACTGGAGAAAACAGATCCAGGAGTAAGCTTATATGCAAGTAAACCAACTGCCCTCATTTTGTAGGTTAGAGACAAATGCACTAATTGACTCTATTGTGTTGCATCTTATTAAACCCACTTGACTTCTATGCACAGAACAGCTACAGAATCAGATGCTGTGTGCATTTAATTAATTAAATGTGATTATTTTGATTCATAGAAAAAAATGCCCATCCATTGTTCTGAGTGCTTTCACGTTAAACAATAAAACATTTAAATTTTTTTTGCTCACCCTTTTTAACGGAGCTGTTAGCCATTAATGGGCATCACAGACTGACTCACTTGTGAGGAGCATTTTGCTAAAGTACAATCCTGCTTGAAAGTTCTGGTTTGTGGTTTTTATTTAATTATAAAAAACTATATATTGTAGTTCCAGAAGGAACCAAAGAAGTAAAAAAAGGGTGTGGATATGGGTGTTGGTATGCTTTTAAAGCAGGTTCAAGCAGCCTGGGTAACTTTGATTTTTCGTTTCAGCATTTTAATTTACATTAGTTGCTTATAAAAGCTTTTGATTAAATGAACCACTGCTGTATTCTTATGCTCATCAGTCAAGTTTGTCTTGCTGTGCTGCATTTATGTTGTGACTCAGGCCAAGCTGTCCTTTTCAATGTAGAGAGAAGGAAAAGAAATATGGCATTGCCATGAAAGGCTGAGCTAGCTCGTTCTTCTTTGGTAATTTGTTTTCTCCAGGGCATTTGGCTAGAGTCTGAGACTGTTTGTAGGTGATTTTGCTCTGCCTTCTCACCTAGCTGAGGTATCAAACAAACATTTTTGAAAGCTTGCCTGTAGTATTGGCATTGGCTTCTGCATATTGGGCCCCTCCTAACCCCAAACTGAGCAGCTACAGAGACCCCAGAAGGCACATGTCACCTGGGAGAAGAGAAAGACAGTCCCACTCCCACCAGCACAGTCCCCTGTGGGTAGAAACTAGGTTATGGTTACTATGACAAAGATACGTACAGACCTTTCAGCCATAGCTCTGACAAAATTCAAATGACATGACAGCAATGATTGGCTTCATATTGGTGGCCTGGAAGTGGGGAAGAGAATTGTGTAAAGTTATAAAGTCATGAGGCACTCATAAGATACACCATTAGTAATCCCAACAGCTAGCCAGAGTTCATAAATATTATTCTCTGTCCTGAAAATGTAATCATTCATGTGCTAAGGAGAAAAAAAGCCTCTCCTTTTTGTGTTTAGCTCTAAGCTGTTCTGAATGCCATAGGGAGAAAAGGGAGCCCAATGCTTAATCATACTTGTGTTAGCTTGGTTGTACAGCTCAAAATTGTGTGCGTTGCAGCATATTGCCTCAGAGTCATTAAGTAGGTATTTTATTAAGAACTGTCCTATGTGGCACTACGGTCTTATAGTTAAGTGTGTTCTTGGTGTAATATGCTACATTGAGCAGAAAAAAAGGACTTGGCTTCCTCATCAAGATTTTCAAATTAGAAATGTCCATCTCTCTTAAAAGGGCATAAATGCCATTTTTAAAATGACTTTAAAAGTTTTTAAGGGCTTTCTTTTACATGATGGAATAATTTCTCAGATTTTAGTTCAATAAATATTCTTTATAGCAATAAAATATAATTAATACAATATAATATATTTAAATAATACTATTTTAACATCCTCTTAATAGAAAGAGTTGTTATTGACTGCATTGCACTGGCCAGAAGTTCTGCTTGAATTCCAGGCAACATCCACGGAAGTGCTACTGCAATTGTACCTGAAACACACTGAGATTTTATTTCATGATGCAACAGTGAGACTGCTACACAGGAGGGATATAAAAAATATGATAAGCGTTGCTCTCAACAAGCAAGATTTTCATGGTTGATTGGCAATATCTAATATGCCATGAGTCTAGGGTGGCCTGAGAAGGACTTTGAGGTTGAAACAAATACCATTTCATTAGTGTGACTGTCCAGAGAAACATCAGTTCCACCTAAGGAGTGTCTTGCATCAAACTAATCAGTGGATCTTTATGGCAACCCACAAATAAACAAAACTTTGCACTGGTTACCCTGTAATAATGTTTATTTCACATTCAAAATGTGTATTACTGCTCCAGAAAAAAACCCAAAAAACAACCCACCTTTCATGAAAATTCTTTCCTCTTCAGAAGATTGGCAATTTCTGTACCAATTGACAGCAGAAAAAGGGAGGCAGAGAGACACAAGGTGATTTATTAGCCCTTTAACTGGAATCCCAGAAACTGTAGCTTAAGATCATACAAGGTAAAATGCCTTTGCAGAGCACTCACAAAAGAGGGTTAACCATATTTTCCTCTAAATGAAAAGCCGTTTCAAAGAGCAACACTTCAGAATTGTGTTGTTGAACATTTCATGTTTATCTGGTTTTTGAAAAGCTTTCTTCTGGCAGAAGAAATTTTAAGTATTCAGAGCCATAATGCTTCTCCATGATGAGCTGCAGAGATGTACTCTCCCTCCAAAAGAGGCACTGAGTGAGAGACATCTAGTTCCAGCAAAACTCTGCCTACCAGTGACACACAAAATTATACATCCTCTGCGAGGCTATTTGCAGTAAGTAAGGCAATTTTAGGAATTAAAAATAAAGTAAAATACATAATTTCTGTCTCAGTTCATTGAGGACTTGGGAAATGAGTTTCCACTGTAGTCCAGGAGCCACCTCATCTCAAAGTCACCTGGGCACTTTTTTTAGTTATTAGTGTTTCTAGATAGAGGGACAGAAGATAGAGTTATTTTGTTTGTGCAGGACAAGCTTTAATGCTTTCCTGTATTTTTTTCCTAGTACAGACTTCCTTTACTGGGACGCTTCCAGTATTTTTTTCATTCTTACCGAGTTGTAAATACAACAAAAAATATACTCTACTGTAGTATCCCCTTTTCACAGTGGGGATAGGGAATGAAATATTTCCTTTAAAGTCAGTCCTGGCTTTTATCTTAAGGGTTTTCTGAGTATCAGAAAACATACCTACCTACAAGTAAAGGCATTTTTATATAAAAAAGGTCATCTTATTCCCCCTTTTCAACAGTGCTGTGTGATAAATTATTAATTTTTTTCAGTGTTAGATGCTATCTCTAAGTAAATATTCTTTAATGGTCACACAGCAGTTGTAAATAATGGATGTAAATTCTCTGTATTCAGAAAATATCTTTGTATCCAAAAGTCTAATTGCTTTTCCCCACTTAAATCAATTGGTCTCACTGCCTACTTTTCTAAGCAGACTTTGCTTGAGAAGATACTTGTAACACAATTGGCAAACCTTGGCAGTTCTTCAGGGAAGATCTGGGTAGGCACTTCTAAAGAAAGTATGTTTCATTTTTTGGACTGGGAAAACTTCAAGAAAATATTTATTCTAGTCACAGTCAGCTGGAATTTTAATAGTTTCAATTTCGTAATAGATCCTCAATACAGCAATATGTTCTGAGTTTTTTTTCTTTTCCTACTGAAGTCAGAAAGAGCATTACTTGGCAAATTTGAAAATAGTTTAAGAGTCAATTTTAATGGGATTACTGCAGGAAAACAGAGAATAGGTGTTTCCAAACTGAAGCCTTAATTTTACTTAAAACTCTAATTTCTTCAGTATATTTAGGCAGAAATACAATTTTCAAATTTGCTTTATATATTTGCTGATTACTTAAGGTATGTGCAAATTATTCTATTCTATTGAATTAATACCTTACATTTAGGACCCAAGTGCAAAGATTTTAATCCAAACTTTTGTCCAACTGGTTCAATTAATTTCATTCTTAACTATTTACTTTACTGATAATGACACATATTAAAAATATGCTAAATCTTTGCTCTTTGGGAGGTGTATATCTTCTTACTCTAGTAGACACAAATTCAGAAATAAAAATATACTGGCAGGAATCTTCATCTCATGTAAGAGAATACTCCTTTTTCTCCTCTTTTCCAAACTTATTGTGTACCCCACATCCACAATATGGCAGGGGAAAAGAATGGGGACATTTGCAAAATAACTGGTCATTACTCTTCCTGAACTATTACAGTCAATGGAGGAGTTATTGATTTTCGCAGGTTGCATTTTTGTTAGCTTGTGTTTCTTTAAAAGACAAGAGGTTGGGAAGGACTAGGCAGAACGCTGTAAGGAAAGCAAAGCACAGGAGCTTTGAAGTGAAAATGTCATTGTCTTTATTTGACAATAAAAATGCTGTTTCTACATTAGAAGAAACTACTCTCACAGGAATTTTTTCTTGTTTTGTCTTGAAAATCTTGATTTACAATGTCTTGGTTATATAAAATACTGTTAAGGGAAAAAAAAGGCATATGACATCAGTCTTGAAATTCTTCAACATTCTTACTCATCTGTGGATAAAGAATGGTAGTCAAGTGAAAGCAGTGTCTATTAGCTAGGCACACACCCAGATAATCAGTATGTGCATTAGATTCCACAGACAAAGCTTAAATATCTTATTCTGAAGCTACTTTTAAACTCCAAGGCTTTGTTGTCACTGACAGAGAAGAGTATTTTAAACTGACTTTTTATTCAGCATCCAGCTTAAATTGTAGCTTCACAACCCTTCTGTTTGATGATATCACAGGAACGAAATATATAACCTCTCTAGGAGATCTTTTCTTTGCAGATTAGAAACATAATTTCAGAGATATGGTGTTTACAGAAAAGGTCCAGGGCCAGAATATGAGAGTGAGATAGGGTCAGGCATCCTGTGTCCTAAATTCCAGGCAATGGGCAGGAAGTCTAAAGGCATGATTGCAATGTACAGTAGCAACTGCAGGAGTATGCCAGCACTGTGTTTACTGCTGATTCTGCTTTTTTTTTTGACGAGGCAATGGAGCATCTTTGATGGGAGAGGAGGGGATGACCCTACTCTGCTCATTCAGACCCAGTATCTGCATGAGATAAACTGCATGCCAAGGAATGTGCTTTTGCCAGATTTGTGAGACCTTGGTGGCTTTTCTTGGAATGGTCATTGACTGTTGTATTTTAATATTAATTCAAGAATTTTCATTATGAATATGCTACACCCAAAATCTTAGAAATTCATAAAAATTTCAGCTGAATGTGCAGAAAAACATTCAGTTGCTGATGCTTAGGGAAATTAGTCCCTAAGAACAGGGAGATAGTTCAGTGGGAGCAAAGCCAGTAAGAAAAGTATGCTGTGACTGCTTTATTACAACCTGCAGAAGTCTGCATTTTGCTCAGCATGATTAAATGTTCTGCAGTTAATTCCCCCCACCCTTTATTTTCTTTCTTTTTTTTTTTTTTTCCTTTTGTTTTTTTTTTTTTGTGCAGTAGGATTATATTTGTGGATCACTTGGTTTATTGGTGCTATTGTCTGCTGGGTATTTTTCATTGCTCCCAGTGAAGAAAGGTTTAATATTTTCCCTACATAGGGTATTTTTACCTACTTTCAGTTCAGTGTCATCCAGCCAATGGCTGGGGAATGACTTCAGGTTGTCTCAGAGGTTGTCTCAGAGCCCCAGGATGGCAGCAGGGCTGGCTGCAGGCTGAGGTGCAGGAGGTTAACAGGGGTGAGGAGCCCTTCATCCCTCCCTCCATGCGGCTTTCCCTTCTTGCATTTATCTGTCTCTGTATATATTGGCAACCTCCTGGAATAGTGACTCACTCTCCTGACTGGTATGTAAAACCTTAAAGAAAGTAATTGTTTTTGATGCAATTCTGAATCTCAGCAGGGGGTGCTGGAAATTAAACTTGTAATTTCTGAAACTGTAGCAAGATCTAGGAGCCTAGCAACTGACTTTTCGAATAGATTTACCAGGTTTGTATGGTATTTAATAGTTTGTTTCTTGAAAGCCATTAAATTTACATTAACTTTATCACATTACAAATAGTCATGGCTCAAACTTACTGTTTTGCAAGAACTTGCTAGCTTGGTTTTGGATCCAATTTATCATCTGCTTTTACATTTCATTAAAAATATTTTTGGTATACTGCTGCTGTAAAAAAATGTAACTCAAAATTTTCCTCTGGAAGAGCTATCTAAACAGCTGAGGAGTGCTTTATTTGTAACAAGTTTGTTCAGTCTACCCCATCACATTTTCTGCAGCCCTTGGAATCTTACTGAAGCAGCAATATGAGATTAAACCCTTAAACAATGTCACCAAGAACATTGCATTTCTGGCAGTGCAATCCTATGTGCAAAATCTTGAGTACAAAAATGATTAATGCCATCTATTAAAGGCTAATTTAAATACTGGAATACTTTTTTACCATTCAGATGCTATGAATTATTGCATCTACTGTAGTTTGAGACTAAGTCGAGCCAGCTTGTCTAACACGGCAGGAAACTCCAACCTCAAAGGATTTAAAAAAAATTGTAATTGTCACAGTAGACAGATCTTTTCTTTTATTTCACCTATATGGATAATAATCTTTCATACAACTTAATACAATCCTAATGAAATCTAAAAAATAAATTTCATAGTTCATCTGCTGGTTTACTACAGAGACTGCAGAATAGTATATTAAAAATGTATTTCTTTTTCGCTGTTACTCTCTTTATATTATCCATCAAGTAAATCAAACATAGAGTTCTAACTTATTAGCATAAAATCTCACCCAGACACAATCTGCTTGATGAACAGACTTCCAACTTTTTTGTTATGGAGACATAAATTATACTCATATTACCAAGGAAAAAGGATTTTAGTACTTGACTCCATGTTTTTGACAAAATTCTGTATTAGGTTATGACTTTTAAAGAAACATAATGTTTTGTTTCAAATTCACAGATCTAAACTCACCAGTTTATTAGTTGTAATAACAGTCTTATGTTTCCTGCTTAAATATGCACTAATATAAACCAATTCTAACATTCCCCTGTGCATGCAAGCACACACACGCATGCACACATGGGCTCTTGTATCTTCCATTGCACAAAGTTGGCAAGTTATGCATTTTCACAAGAGAGTCTCTGGACTATTTAGTTCAGCCACGCAGAATATTCCACTTGGTATGATTTAGAAAATCATTCTTTGAATCCAATCCTGTATTTTGTGATCACCCATGGATTTCTGCAACTAACATGAATTAAAAGAGGGTCATCTTCTTGTCCAGATGTACCCTGGTATCTTTTTATCTCTTATGTATGTAGGGATCCTGTCAGATTCTCAAAAATAAAGCAAGGTTTGGAGGTAAGCTTCATTTGAGCTGCGATTACAGAGGCATTAAGTACCTGCTGAGCATGGGCCTTAGCAAATCTCCATCGATTACCTGCCAGGCTCATCACTGAGCATCTTTACACAGTGGAGCTGCCACATCGGTCTTTGCATGGAATTTTTAACATCTCATTTAAATATCTCATCAACCTGTAAAATAAATAGGTATCTCTGCCTGTCATACAGAGACTGTTCCAGTTACTGGGAATCTTCTCTTTGCTTTGTTTTGTCTTGTTCCTCTCAGCCCGCCCCTGCCTCCCAACCAATTTTATTGGAAATAAATAAATCAAGAAAAATAAATAATAACAAATAAATAATAATTAAAAAAAAATATAGAAAAATTAATTCTACTTGCACCGATATTATTCTCTTCTCCACTGTAAGCCATTCCTTTTTCTACTCTCGGAATTATTTAATTTACCAGAAAAATATGTTTCAATCCATTCTTGCATGGGATAAACATTTTACATTTGGAAGGATCCAGTACCCAGCATTGAATACCTTGCAGGGTGGGGCTGGCAGCCTCTCACTGCAGGCTGATCCAGCTCACAAACCCAGCCCCCACAAGAAGCTGCTGAGCACTGGTGCATCAGGCCACTGGCATCCCAAACCCTGGCCATCCCCTCTATATCCCATCATTACAGATGGTTTGGCATATGGGAATGCCACCACCAGCCTTCACCAAGATCCCTTATCTTTTAGGAGCATCCCTCTGCCTTTCATGTGAAAAGCTGCTCTGCTCTGAGGAGGATCACAGACTCAGGCTTCACACATTAACCTTTCCTGGCTGTGTGAGCGATGCCCGTGGAGCCGTCCCTTGCTCTCCCTGCGCGGTGCAGCGCTCTCAGAGCAGGTGCAGTGCCCTGGAACGGGAATCAGAGCAGGAAGGTGCTGCCGGCTGCCAGCGCTTCACGAGGAAGTTTCTGTTCCTCCTGGTGCACCGGGGACTGACTCACAGCCTATCTCAGATGGCTGTCAGATTGTCAGTGACCATAATAAAGCTTTCACTTGTCCCAGCTGGGGAGGCTTAGAAGAAATTGCAGTGGGAACCAGCTGCTCACATGTCTGTGATGAGCAGGCTCACAGGAAGACTTTTACTCAATTTCTGTGTCTTGCATTATTTAACTTACCACCTGATGTTCTTGTCATACAGTAAATCCAGAAAATTACTAGTTGCTGAGATTTTCACTGCGTCTGTTTGTGCAGATATGTAAGTTTCTGGAGAATTTTAGATTACATAAAGGAATTTTAGCATGCCATTTTAGCTGGTTTCTATTCTGTGCGTGGTGCTCTGGCAGTGCCTAGAGCTTTCAATTCAGTTACTGCAGTCTGCAAGGACCTACTCTGCATTACCCCAGCCTCTGCACAGACACGTCCTGCAGGCTGATAATAATCAGGTACACATACAGAACAATGATCATGATAAAAATCAGTGTAACAAAAATAATTTGCCTGATGATCATAAACGTTATTTATTGATTAGCACAGCAGCTTACATCGTGATTTAAGACAAAGACAGGTTTTTATTTTAAAATACAGATAGGAAAGAAAAGAGAAATGCCAAACTGTGATTCAAATATAACTGTTCTAACTGTACTAAATAGCATATTTCTATGCATACATGTTCTATGGAACATTGCTGCCACTCATACAACATGAGGAAAAAAAATATTTTAATGTCAAAATTTATTTGTTAAACATTCCATATTTTAAAGAAGTTTAGAATCCATTAATGCAAGTATATAGTAAAGTTTAAAAAAACCTCCTGGATTTTGTTTTGATCCAGGCACTAACACTGGCTGTTAGTCACTGAGTCAGGCAGTGACACTTTTATGCAGAATGAATGGTATCTTTTTCTAAATTTATAGCTATTACTTTTGCAGTTGTTCAAATGTGGTACCCAGAGAACATATATTTCTACTTAGTGGGAATGGGATCACGAAAAACATCTCACAGACTACAAAACAGGAAAATCAACCTCTTCTTACTTCAGATCATGTTCTGAAAATCAGTCATTTTTACCATTTCCCACCCACAAGGCAGTCTTTTTATCCATTAGCACATGGAATTATATGTATTGCAGTTGGTTTTTTGTTTTATTTTGTTTTGGTTTTTTTATGTGTTCTCAAAAGCAAATAATTGTTCTGAATAAAAGATGGTGGTGGTGAAGAAGTTACTGCCTCTAATTTAAACTGGCAGTATTTCTTAGGATTATATTTCAGCATAAGGGTTTTGAAGACACATTTTCAAACGTTCTCAATTATGATATCTTGTTTTATTTACCACCAATAAAATAAAAAATCTGCCTAAGAGATAAGTGAAGTCTTTTAACAATTAGATTATATATGCATCTTGCAGGGAATTGCTAACATCTTGGAAGGCAGCTGCAGGATCTGGTTCTGGGAAGGATTGATCTTCAGAAGCTTTGAAAGTGTTATCTATCCTCTTAACGGGAAGGGCTGGTAATTCAACCTTTCACTCTCCTGTGAGTAATGGAGCAAATAGTCCACCAGATGGATCTGAGGTTCCTTCAGACTTGTGAGTTCCTGACGATTCTCAATACACTCATCAACCTTGTGCTTTTGAAGAGGAACCCAGCCTGATGCCTGAAGGCTTTCTATATTGGCTTTTCTGTTGGCAGTAGAGCTGAAGGAAAATACCATTTGTTTTTCATAGGAAAGTTGAGAAAGGAGAAAAAAAAATGGTTGTTTTAAATTTCTTCTTTATCCTGACATTTCCCATAAATGAAAACAGAAAAATAGCCAGTTTTCAAATATTGATTATATTTTTTTAACTGGGGGTTTCAGTATTAAAAACAAATATTTTCCAGGACTCAATCTTTAACAAAGAGAATACAACTTCTTTGAAAAATTCTTGTGGGAGGAGAGCTAAGTATTTTCATTTACAATGAGGAGCATTCTGTGAGTGAATATATGAGTTCAAATAACAACATTAATATAGTTATTTTAACAAATGTTTGAGATTGCATGGGTTTTAAATCGTTCCTCCTTTCCTTTCCTTTCCTTTCCTTTCCTTTCCTTTCCTTTCCTTTCCTTTCCTTTCCTTTCCTTTCCTTTCCTTTCCTTTCCTTTCCTTTCCTTTCCTTTCCTTTCCTTTCCTTTCCTTTCCTTCCCTTCCCTTCCCTTCCCTTCCCTTCCCTTCCCTTCCCTTCCCTTCCCTTCCCTTCCCTTCCCTTCCCTTCCCTTCCCTTCCCTTCCCTTCCCTTCCCTTCCCTTCCCTTCCCTTCCCTTCCCTTCCCTTCCCTTCCCTTCCCTTCCCTTCCCTTCCCTTCCCTTCCCTTCCCTTCCCTTCCCTTCCCTTCCCTTCCCTTCCCTTCCCTTCCCTTCCCTTCCCTTCCCTTCCCTTCCCTTCCCTTCCCTTCCCTTCCCTTCCCTTCCCTTCCCTTCCCTTCCCTTCCCTTCCCTTCCCTTCCCTTCCCTTCCCTTCCCTTCCCCTCCCCTCCCCTCCCCTCCCCTCCCCTCCCCTCCCCATAAGTGAGCACTAGTGGACAACAGAAGGTTGATGCTGAATTTTCCCCTTCTTTGCACAAAACTGCTGCAGAGTACCTTGCAAAGTGGGTGCTCCTAGTTTCTTTCCATGGAAGTTCATGACAGTACCTAAAGACTAAGTCAGATGCCTGGATCAGGTATTTGGCATCACAACGCTTACTGCAAATAGATACAATAGTGAATCTAACATTACTGAGCTGTTAACCTCAGAATATGAAACACCTCTGAAACATCTCTGTGTGCAGAACACGTGGTCTCCCTCAAAACTGTGCAACTAGAAAAATAAGGAAGTGCTGCATATGGACCTATACATTATTTAAATAAAAATGATGGTATCAAAGGAGAAAAACAGGGGGAAAAAAAGGAGAAAAGAAATGGTAGGAGTGCCTGCTTGGTACTTGGGTCATCCAAAGCAGTGAATCATATCTTGAAAGGGCCTGTTCTCCTCCAACAGCTGTGCCTGAAGTGTGGATACCAAACGCAGATGTTTTCCATGGCTGGCATTAGCCTGTACAGGATGTGCACAGGGAGGCTGCCCTTTCTCCAAGACTGCCCAGGCTTGCTGAACTGGTGCCCATGGCAGCTGAGGGTTTGCTGAGGCTTGTTATGTCCCCTCATCCTTTTTGTCTGGGCGTGTTGCAACTGCTGTTTTCTGCCTGGCTTAGCATCTTTAGTCTCTTCTTCCATAAAAAGTGCTGAAGCTAAGACAAGCATCTATGGCCTCAGGAGGAGCTGTAGCCATGAACTTGGCCAGTTTTTAATTCAGCTTTTCAAGGTCATAGCTGTTTACAATTTCTAGCCATGTGAACATCTAAAATGCACTGGTTAGTAAAGATTTTGACTAGTACTGAAAAAATGGACAGTCTCCAAGTCATGTAGAATAACACTGTGTCAAAAGCTGAAAATAAAGAGCTATTCTTTCCAAGCTAACAGAAGAGAAAATGAAAAACATCTTCCTATAGCCTATCTAAACACTCACTTGTATAACATTAATTTGTTGACGGTACTGTACAAAGTGCAATGCCCAACGAGAAGAATTAAAAGTTATTAACAAATGTACTTTTCATTGTTTCACTTTTTTGCATAGAGGTATGTGTCACATTTTTCCTCTCACAAATGTAATGGAACCATCTCTTTAGCAAACTGATAGCAGCTAGCAGCATTCAACGAAACAGATCTTCACTGCACATTAATCATGCAGCTTCTATGTCTGCAGCTCTTCCTGCCTGCAACCAGAAGACTCAATGACCTATAGTGTAAGAAAATGATGGGAAAAAATGAAGCAGGAATCAGGTGAGAGGAACTCCAAGTATCTTTCTAGATTAACCTTACTGTTCTGATTTCTGAATTGTATCCAAATTCTTCAGTCTTTAGTCTATTTTTTTATAGAAACATAAGTAAACATCAGTGGAATACAGCTCTGCTACGCAGCTGCCGTTTCTATCCATCACCTTCACCTTGTCAGCAGTCATCTTACATAGTGGTAGTAAATACAAGCAATAAAGTATAGCTATAGCCTCTCTGTCTTTGCTAAGCTAATGGTTATAAGCCCACAGTTCTCACCCTGGCAGGCATACTTTTCTCCATTTGTTCTTTCTCTTTTTCACACTGGTGTACTTCTTACTTTCTCTTTTCACGAACAGAAATTTCATGTTACAGTCAGATCTGTTTGTGTATTACCTGATAATGGGAAATGAACCAAGCTGCGTACTGCTCTCTGCACCTTACAGAGCAACATTATTACACGATAATAGTAGAGTTAGATCAAAACAGCAGAACATATGTTTGATTAGTATCTCCCAACAAGGGCCCAAATTTTATTGGTATTTAATATCAGTAGGCATCAGAACAGAGATCATCATCTTAGTGAGAATCTATGCTAGACTTAGTATGATTATCTCTACTCATAGCCTTGGGTATTCAGTAATATTATGGCAGTAATGTTGAGCTGTAATGTCATGCAAATAGCTTGATATCTATCTTTTCCATATTTTATTCTGCTTTATCTATTTTAAATATGTGTAATATGGAAAACAGAAGATACCTAAGTGCCCAGCAGGGTGATGACAAAATATGCTCTAAAGATGACATTCACTGCACATTTTCAAACAGCTGCAGTTTTACATCAAAAATTTTGATGGCTCTGCATGTTTTAGTTCAACAATTTGATAATACATAGCAGAAATACTATGATTTAAGTAAGCTACAGAATTCAGCTCAATTGAAGAGTTATTGCAGACAACTCTCACAGGAATGGCAAAAGTAATCACAAAACATAAATTCAAATGCTTTTGTACTTTCATTACATTTGATAAAACAGAAATCAAGGGAAAAAAATCCTTAAATGGTTTTTTTTTTTTTCACTATAACATTTCACTACTGCATCAAAAATTTAATAACACTTATCCTTTGACCGCAATCTCACTCCACATGTGTGGTATCCTTGAAGAAGTTTTGCTATAATTATTATTACTAGTAGTAGTATTATTATTACTGTTAGTAGTACTTCCAGAGAGTCTATGTCTAACCATTCTACCCCTGGGCAAGATCTCCCTTTGCACCCAGTGCTATATTAACTCAGAACTAAAAAGGTATCCTAGCCAAAAGCTTAGAAATCAAAGAACAAGACTACTTTGGTAGACAAGCCAGGAAAAAGAATGAGCAACAGTCTGGCTCATCATCACATTTTATGAAGAAACCACCGAGAAATTATTATATTTGGTTTAAAATGTTTAAAGTACCACACAGGCATAAAATACCATTACAGGTTTAGAGGAGGGAAATGACAACTAAATTATGTGAGAGAAGGAAGGTTATTTTCGGAGTGATGGTGGAATCAAATTTGTTTTCCAGGGCTGCAGAAAGAGTGATCACAAGAGTGGAAAGCAGAGACATGAGCTGGGATGCTGATGGAGAGCTTGGCCCAGAGGCTGGAGCGGCGCTGCAGGGAAACCCTGCCCTGAGCACAGCGCTGGAGCTGGAGCTGCTGTGAGCAGGAGCTCATCCCCAGGCAGAGGGGAGGACGGGAAGAGGCTGAAGCCAGGCTGAATCAGATGAGACTTCAGATGAAGGCCGGGGTCCCACCCTCACTGAGGAGTCGCTGGCAGATCCAGAATGGGCACGAGGGTTCTGTGGCTGCAGGATCACGCTCTGAAAAGCCTTGGCAGAGGCATCTGCTGGGGCCACCTCTACAAGGAAAACAGGAAGTGTGCCTCTGTCAGGGGGAAAGGAAACTGTTGTGTGTGTCATAGCTACTCCTCATTAAACTGTTTGTAAACAAGTCATTTGTTTAATCTGGCTTGGAGAATATGTGTTACAGGATAAAATGTTGTTGGTGAAGTAGCCATCACAATTATTAAGGGCTGTGAGATGATGCTTCACAGCATAGAGCTGATCATGGGCAATTTACTACAAGGTGAAATAATAATATTTATTTCTTGCCTAAGTCATCAGGAAGATATGCTTCAGGGAAATGGAGCATTTTCAGTAGAGACCTTGACCAGTCAGAGTAATTAAAAGCAGTTCAAAGATATCCTGAGAGAGAAAAACACAGTCCTGGGAAATAATAGTGTGGGAGGTTCGTCAGTTTTTTGGGCAAACTAGCAAAGGAAAACTAATGGGTAATTTAGCTAGATAGCTTCTCAGAGCAACTTAGAGCCTAGTGAGAAATCTTGATTTGAAAACAAAAATAGAGGTTTTCTGTGAGTCTAAAAAGACACAGTCACTTTTAAGGATTTTGTTAACTGGGAAATATTATACTTTGGGAGCTTCTCTTCTTCTTGGGTAAACTGCTTTCAAAGTGACCAGGAAAGCTGGATTGTCAAGAACCTTTAATAATTTTAGAAGGGGCAATAAGGTTCCTGTGAACCCCAAAAGTGAGTGCCATGGGTGCTCAAAATGCACACAGGCATCTAATTTAATACTGGATTCACCTAAGAATGAACATAAAAGCAATAAGATAAAAAGGATCTTTAATCTCAGCAAAGGATAAAAGGAAAGAGTTAGTGAGAATGTCAGGTAGATTAATTAAAGGAGTCACAGTGAACAATATTAGGCAGTAAATAACATGAGGGCATAACATAATTACCATTTCTAAGGGTTATTTATCACCAAGTAACCCTTTTTGGTCTAGGCCAGTCTTAATCCCCGTGGGCTCATATACTTTCCTGGAGCAGCCACACCTTTAATTATGTAAACCTTTAGCTTTCTTAATTTTTAGTGCTGATCTGTGCTTGGACAAGTTATTGTTACATTTTGTTTGGATCCTTCCAGCCCTCTGGCTCCAGTCCCTCATTTCTTGCTGGATTTCTGAACTAGAGTCTGAGGCTTGCACTGGGGCATCATCTCTTTGTAACTCACTGAGCCTTCCAGAGGTCTCAGGTGCCACCAGCTGTGTTGCTGGGGGGCTTCCTTGTGTCACTCCTTTACAGTTTGATTAGAAAAGGCTTTCTCTCCTGCTTTTCTGCCCCCTTTTTTCTCCAAGTAGCAGCACATGACAGTGGCCTGTAGGGACAGAGATGAGCTTCCTGCTCTTTGAAAAAAGTAGAACATATTTCAATTCTGATGAAATAGTCCTTGCATTGTTTTGTAGTAACAGCTAAGCAAGTGCCACAGGAAAACTTGCACTTTTTCCCTCTGCTCCTAGTGTCCAATTGACTTGTGTGTCTTTCAAGTTATAATGAAAACCATTCCCTGAAGGAAAATGACTATTTGGTTCAAGGCAAAATATCGACAAATATCAACTCTTTACAGATATTTACAAAGTTTGACTCTTTACCACATTTTGTTTAAAAAAAAAAATTGAATAAGCATTTTGAGGGGATAAGGAATGACCAGAAATGTTTCATGATTGAGGCACACACAAAAAAAAAAAAAAAAAAAAAAGACTTTTTTTTTTTTTTTTTTTTTTTGGTAACAGATTAAATTATCTTTAAGAATATATAAAAATTTAGTTAAAGATTTAAAAAGTCAAAATCAAAAAAGAATGATGCAATATTACTAAAACAATATTCTTGGATTATTACCAAAGTAAGTCTTTTAAAAATACTAAAAATTAATTCCATGAGACATGTCTGAACCATTATATTATTTACATGTTCAGTGAGTGAAAGGAAGATGCTAGATCTCCTCTTACTGTAAAACACTGCTTGTGCTTCCCAGAGAACACCTCTATAAGCTATTTATGTCAGTGGACATTCACATATGCTCCTCAGGTTCTGGGGCAGTAATTGATCTGACTTAATTTTGATTTTTTTGAAGGTTTAGTCAAAGTCTGTTGCTCAGATTTCCTCTGCAGACACTGAAGAAAGCTGAGGAGCTCTAAAGAGCCTGTACAATTGGGAAAAAAGTATTAATGAAGGAAGTATCTTATCTTTGAAGGAGTCTAGATAACCAGGTGAAGTCTATGGTTAAAGGAGATGAGCCTTAATACAAAACTGCTTTGTTACAATTTTAACCATAAGTACAAAAGAAGTAATACCAGCCTTGCCTTTTCCCACTCTAAAAAAAAGGGGAGAGGTGAGAAGAGCTAGTGGAACTCAGAGCTTTCCGCGGTGGTTGCCTCAGAAGAGGAAATTCCTGAACTGAACAGTATTACTTTTTCTTCTCTCTTCACCTTTTTCTTACACTTAATTATGGCCATAAACATAGTTAATTATAGCCATAAACATATATGTCTTTATACATATATTCCGTCTTCACAAATGACATAACCTCTCCTTAGTAAAAAACTGGGTAGTTTTCTAAAACTGAAAGATCAGTCCATAAGTATAGGTGCCTAATTTATTAAAAATTTCTTAAACACCTGAGCGATAAGCAAAAGTTGGCTTTAGATGCTAAGCTGACACCACATACAAAAATATTGGGTTTTTGTTTGTATACAGCAATACAGCTGTGCTACTTAAGCAACCTTGTTATACTGAGTCCTTGCCTCCAATAGGCATAAAAACTACATTTTTATCCTACATTGGCCAAGATTATAGCCATTAACATGTAGTGAAGACTGAAGGTGTAACTTAACTAAATTCTGATAAATCAAGGTAATCCCTAAACTATTACTCAGTATTCTTCTCAGTTTGTTTAAACATGTGAAAATTATATCTTCAATAGGATTCTTTATGTTTTTTAATCTGGTATGTGGTCAGAGCACACCTTTTCCCCCTAGCTTGGGCATACTATTATATGTGGTATATCTAAGTGAGGAGTGGAATTTGCCTTTTGTGCTACCTAGGCTAATAAGGAAACACTGAGAGAAACTCATCTTGGTAAATTTAAGACACATTAGGAATATTCTGATCTACCTACACTATGCTTCTCACATGTCTTAATTGGAGCCTACTAGCAGCATATTTAGAATATATTTAATATTCAAGTCCATGAAAGGGCTCCTACTACTGAAACGTTATGGCTGGCATATTATTAATATTGTATATCCTCTTTTCCATACAAAAGAGCCTTGAAATGGTTTTAAGTTATAGAGAAATGTGAAGATGGACGTGTGAGAAACTTGAAAAATTTACTTCCGGTATCAAAGCAACAGTGGAAATACAACTGTAAAAATAGAGCAATTGAAGTGAATACCATAAAATCACTCATTAATATGCTGTTGTATTTATAATAATACCCGTCATTTTTATTACAACACAGAAGTGCAGTTACATCAGCTGTTCTAATTTCAAATCTGCAAAATGACCAAGCCTTTTTATTACTTAAGTGAAAAAATACAAAATGCCTAGTCAATAAGTCTGTTTACCTTAGACAAAAACTGTGCAGAAAGCCTGTGCTGGTGGAGGTGCTGAGCACCAGACAAGATGACAAGTGTCTTCAGCTTGAGTGAATCAGGGGCACCAAGCACCTGGCAGAATTGACCCCTGCACAGAAAGGAAGAACTCAAGGTCAACATGTGGAGCTGTGTCACAATTCCTTTGGTATTTTGAATCTATAAATATAGGAGCGGATGTGTTGCTTTCTTCTGGAAGGGCTTTATCCTTCTGTAAAATATCTAAAAGTCTGCAAATATGTATTTAAGATGGGGTTCGTGCAACAAGAAAACCAAATATCTTATTCATGCAACAAGAAAACCAAACAACAAGAAAAATCGCTTATGATTTCAAAATAATCACCTTTCAGACTTGTTTTAGAGCCCCTGTGCAAAGCTCAGAACCTGGAGGATCAGACATCTCCTCCCACGCATCCCCATCATGAATTCTCATCACACTGTGGCAGGGGAAGGCACATATTCTGACTGACTTCAATAGAAAGACTGTCTCCTGTATCAAGTTAACAGTGAACCATTGCTAGAGCAAGTGGATTTGAGGACAACATTTTGGCCGGTAGGCCAAGTTCCTCAAGACAGAAACTTTGGAGGAAAGGCAAAATGCCACTCACATTTGTAGTGTGGTATAAATAAATAATATTGGCCAAAAGTTAAACTACACTGAAAGTCATCCTTGCTTTTAGTACAAACAAGGAGCTCCCTGTGCAGTGAGCAGAATAAATGAAGCCTGGTTTCCTATGGATTTGTGCCTCACAGTTGGATTCTCTGGTGTCTAGTAAAGTTTAAGCCCCATTTAAAAGTTTTTCTTGCATTGCAGGTATTTAGGCCATCCATCTCCCATGGCATGAGCTCAACTGAAGCCTATTCCTAAATGGAGCGCACTAAGAAGTGCTATTTCGTCTGGGCAGCAATGCCTTTTTGGTAAACTTGAGGAATTTTATCTCTGACACCCTTTTCTCTGTGACTGAGTTTGGCCAACAGGTTCAAAAATTATGGATACAGTCTGATAGATAGTAAGCCTCACAAGCAGAGGCACTAAAAGTAGATTTATATGTAGATAGTGTGATGTTATCTGAGATAAGTCAGGTTAATCTTGGTTGTCTGCCTCTTTGGTGCCAGACCAGAACTGTCCCATGTAGAAGAGATTCCCAGAAAACCAGATGGGCTTCAGTGAACTCCCACAACAGGTGGATGAGTTCTTCACTTCTGGCAAAGCTGCCCTCCTGATAACCACCAAAATACAAGTATGACTTTTGCACATCCTTTCTGTAACATTTCCCTGTGGAGGGAGACTCTGAATGTCTCCTCTCTACTGTGCTAGGTACTCATGGATAGCCTGAAATATGTTTATTCCCACTAAAATCACAGAAGAATAACTTTAAAGTGAATTATTTAACTCTCTTGTGACTAAGATATTTTTTTTTTTCTAGCCATTACTGCCTAGGAATTTCTTTTGTGACATTTCTAGCTGCATTTTTCACTTTTAAAATTGCAGCCTTGCTTATGGCTTCTAATGACCTATCCTAGAAATTTTAGCCTTCTTCAAACTGCAGGGAAATAACTGATTTCAGTGAAGAAGGAAGTTTTTTGGCTGACAGAGATTGAGACTCTAGTCTGAAAATTCCTCCAAGGCTGTAGAGGCCTGTGCCACCTTCTGCCAGCAAGATTATGCTGTGTAAGTGGATTATGATGCAAAAAAAAAAAAAAAAAAAAGCTGACTTTGGGAAGACATGTAGATGTTACCAGTTTACCAGTACTTGAGAAACAAAGCATCATGTGGTCACTGCCAGTGATTAGGAAATTTAACACAACATCTAAAGAATCAAATCAGTTACCTGATTTCTTCTATATCTGTCAAGTTAATCCAATATAATTTCTGGCCAGCCTTAAAACAGAATGAGAATAAATATTGTAGGAATAAATTAAATGGGATCAGTGAGAAAGGATATTAAATTCTTCTCATTAATCTGCCATGGAAGTAAGATTAAAATAATTACAGTTTAAAAATTTACACAGGTTTCATTAAATTCTGAACAGACTTTTCAATAAAGGATTACGGCTCAATGACAACTGTTAGAGATGCCATCTAAGAGAGCAGATGTATTATCTGTATTTTATAGTCATGTAAAAAAGTAATAACTTTTGGTCACAATTAACTGATATCATTTGAAGCTGGAATACTGATTGGCAATCACACATAGCAGCCTCAAGCAATTAACAGGAGATTTTTCTATTGGTTGCTGGACATGAATACTCCAGGTACTTAGTCATCAGCCCCATTGCTGACTTTTGCCTAGGAAGAAAGCAGACTTTGCAGACTGTTTTCCTCTTCTGCCCAGGCTGACAGAGAGAGAAATTGACTGTTAGGTACATGCTCAATACAGGTGTAGAGATGTGGAGGAAGAAGAGTTTGTGTGGTACAAGATTTCACTGTCTTTCTTCCAGAATGAGAAGGGTTGGAAGAGTAGTGACAACTTTCTGTTTGTGACTGGTGTGTGCAGATGGCACAGTTGGCAATGTATGCCTAAGGTATTGATCATGCTGCATTATTCATCTATTTAGTCCTTTTCTGATGAGCAAAGGAAGCCTGGAATAAAAATTTCATAACTCTGAGAATGAAGTACCACAGATATAATACTGGCATTTGCAGTCCTTGCATACTGTGTGTGCTCTTACTTGGTGGCATACAGTTCATGGTAGGAAAACATTGTTTCTGGTCCTAGAAGAGTATCCCCTGTTCTGGGATAAAAGGACTTTGAATTCTGTGCACAGTTTTGGTCAGGGCAACATAAGAAAGACATTAAGCTATGAGAGTGTCCAAAGGAGGACAGAAAAGCTGTTGACAGGCCTTGAGGGGAAGCTGTATGAGGAGCAGCTGAGATCATCACTTGGTCTGTTCAGTCTGGAGAAGAGAAGGCTGAGAAGACACCTCAGTGCAGTTACAATTTCCTTGTGAGGGGAAGAGGAAGGGCAGGCACTGATCTCTGTGGTCAGCAGTGACAGGACCCGGGGACATGGCCTGAACTTGTGTGAGGGGCAGTTTAGGTTGGACATTGGAAAAAGGTTCTTCACCCAGAGGTGGCTGGGCACTGGAACAGCTCCCCAGGGTCACAGCACTGAGCCTGGCAGAGCTGAAGAAGCACTTTGGACAATGCTCTCAGGTGCATGGTGTGACTCTTGGGGATGGTGCTGTGCAGAGGCAGGAGATGGACTTGATTGTCCTTATGAGTTCCTTTGAACTCAGTTTATTCTGTGTTTCTGTGACATATTCTTCCAGATCCATCATGTGAAGCCCATTTGTTTAGTCATTGATTCTAAACATTCTGGTTAGTTTTAGTTTCCTTGTATGATGCCAGGTTAAGGAAAGTTCTAGCAAAAAAACAGAGAGAAAAAGCACTTCTGAAGACAAGAAAAATCACATTTCTATATTTCTATTTTTATGAAAATTCTTGGAAATGCAACTATTTTAAACTTTCAAAGTTAAGGGAAAGCAAAGTTGCAGCCTTTATTCTCTTTATGAGTTGACATGAAGGTAGGATAAGAACTTGGATATAAATTTTTTTTTCTTCTATATTCAATGGTCAACCATAATTTTTCCTCAGGCAAAAAAAAACCTATCTGGGTTGACAATATTAACAAGTCTCATTTCTATTCTTCAGGTAATTTGTTTTTCATTTGAGTTTCCTTTTGTCCTGCTTCATTCATGTTGACTTTGCTCTTACAGGGAATATTTCCTTCCTATAAAATTTGGCATTTAAAATAATTTGAAATGCAGAGTCCCTGAAAATCAGAATTAAAATATTTTATAACATTTTATAACATTGTAACTAATAATTGCAGTATTAAATAAGGAGTTTCAGCCATAAGTGAATCCATAGTGTTTTAATTTGGAACCAATAATTCTTACAAAGATCAACCTTGTTGTCTGGCTCATAAAGTAGATGGAATGATACATACACAGCTGTTGGCACACTGTAATCTTTTTCCATTATATCATAATGGAGATTCTCTTGTGTCTTTCTCCATTTTCATTATGATATTTTTATATCTCTATTGCTACATTTAATTGTTACAACAGAATAGAATTAAAATTTAAGAAGAGAAATAAGAATTAGAAAATCCATGTTAAATGAGAAAACTTATTCTTACTGCTAATAAGACTATTTTCTTTTCCTCCAAGCTACCTGAGACAACTTTTTTCCCCCAAAGAAACAGACATTTTGAAATTTAGAACTTCAAATCCTCAAAAACCACAAAAAAGTCATTAATATCTCTATTCCTTTAATTTCCATTTTTTTTTGCTTTTGTTAGGCACAATATCAAATTTCATACAAGAGCAAGACAACATTTTTTCCTCATTTGATCAAACTTCAGCAAAGTAATATAAATTTTCTGTGCTGTTTTAAATGTGCATGAAAAAAATAGTTTTATAGGTACAACCTTTAATGAAATTGCTTAGTAATTAATTATTCTATAATTTCTTTTTATCTCCTTTCAAGACTGCAGACTGACATTGAAGAATAACTGAATTTGGCATGTTTCTGATTTTTAGTGAACACCTATCAAGTCATAGAATCTTGCTAAATTTAGTATTGTGTATTTAAATCCACAGTATTAAATGTATTTATTTGTTTAAAAGAAAATACAAAATGTAAATGTGAGAGATGTTTTTTGAGGAATGATACTAAAAGGCAGTACAAAATGAGACCTTTTCTTACTTGTGCCTAAATTTAGTCACAGTAGCAAAATGCTGTATAGCAGTCAATTAATTAGGGTTTCCTTTTGTGAGTGCAGAAAGTAAAATATTTGACAACAAGGAGTAATGAGGTGGTAAAGGGAGATCCCCTTCTTTCACAGAGGCTGTTGAGGCACAGCTTGGCCTGTGCTGGAGTGCTGAAATCAAGTGCAGGTTCTACCCCTTGTAAGGCCACACAGCTGAACCTAATTTTACCATATTGCAAAGACCGGAATCTTCAGTTAACATCTACCACATCCTGGTCCCTTAATCTCTGTATTATGTAGTGGCACCTCCCACAGAAAGAGTTCTAATATTCTCACAGAACCTCAGACTAATTGTTATTGCATGTCAAACATATGGAACCACAACTCATATTTACTAGTATTAGTTGATTGTACCGAATATATTTAATCTTGTTTTCACCACTTGATTTTGGTTTTTAGTGAAACTTTCCCTGAAACAAATGTTCCTTAAAACTTACTTTAAGAGTACTGTATCTGGTATCAAGTCATGCTTTCAAAATCATATTTGTGAAAAATAAGAATCTCTTTCCAGGTATCATACACTGTAAGTAAGAATGATGCAGCAATAAAATGAGCTACTGACATTCTGAGTTCTTTCATAAGTACTTTTCCTTACTTGGAAGATGCCTTTGCTCATAGCATCACAGAATTAATGTAGCTGGCTTCTCTCTACTGCTTTCCTCAGACCTTCAGGCTGAACTGTCCGTACAATCACTCCCAAACGCAAATTATTCAGTGCGAGTCAGACCAGTTTCAAAGTTTAAATAGGACATTTTTGCTGGCTTAATTCATTTAGATGGAAATAGGTGAGGAAAACCTTGCCCAAAGAGCTGAGCAGGCAGATTTTAGCAGGTTGGTCACTGTACTGTGAGAATGCCAAGCAGGACAGAGTAGATTGGAAGGTGAGGCTGAAGGCAGTGCATGAGGATCAGCAGACTTGACTGCAGCTTCACTGCTTGTTCTGTGCACTGGGAATTACTCATGTGTCTCACCAAGGGTCAGACAGTATTCTCTTATGAACAAACCCTTTTTTTATGTTCTAGGTACAGAACAAATTTAAATAGTTCTGAATTTGGTGGTTCTAGTGTGGGATGAAAACACAGAGTGAGGGTTACTCTTTACCAGTGGGAAAACATCAAGTTTTGGATTTGAATTCTAAATTATTAGATTATTTTTGGTTATGCTTATTGATAATCAGACACTCCTGCTATACCCTTGGAGTCTGGGAACATTCAAACTTGGAGTCTGGATTTGAGGACATCTTTGATTTGATTCACACTTGCTACTTGTGTACTTGCTGCCAACATTGTTTAGATAATGCAGCACATCTGACAAGCTCTGTAGGAAAAGCATGTCAAACAATGATGCTTTTTGTTGTGGCCTGGCTGGAATGTTAAACCAGACTTTAAACTATAGTGGAGTCAAGAAAAGATTAAAACATTTTTTAACAAAGGCTTCAAATACAGAAATTAAGCAACTTATTCCTTCCACATCACAACCCTTGGATCACAGCCAGGGTAACATTTACAATGTATTAAAGGAGCTCATTCATCCTTCAGATAAAGAGGGTTTTTTTGGTTTGGTTTTGTTTTAAAAAATTGGAACATATTTGCAGCATGAAATCTTGATCTTCCAAGTGTGCCAGAATCATACTAGATGATATTTCTCAAAATTATTTTATTGCTTATGGGACTATATAAGAGAAGTATGACAATTTTTTTTATTGCATATTCTTGTCTGTATCATTCAATTCTTACATCTGAACACCAGTTACATCACTGATTCTTTGACTTCTGGTGTAAATCAGACCAAAGAACATCAGACAATATTTTTCATTGTGTTTCAGGTAAAGGGCATTTTTTAAAGACATTTGATACTATTTTTAGATCTTCAAGTCAGATCCTACAATGACATAGAAGCACTTTTTTTGAGGGAGAGGAACAAGAAAAAAAAAAAAAAGAAACAAAACAAATTTTAAAAACCCAACAAACATCCAGAAACTGTCCAGGACTTGTTTCTAGGAGATGTTTTAAAAATAATTCAGGAAAACAAGAATCTTTCATGCAAGACTCCAGTGGTTATTGCACACAGGAGGTGTGAATACTTGGGTCTCTTCACTCCAGAATGAAACAAGCTTCAATCCTTTGTTTTATGCTTCTAAGGAGACCATCTTAAGCATAAAAAATAGTATCATTGATGAAGAGAGCTTCATTCTGCTGAAGATGATCGCTTCCACCAAGAGAAGAGTGAGCAAGATAGCAGATTATTCTAGGAGAAGTGAAGCTTTGGAGGAATGAGGCTTGGGGAGCATTTTCTCTGCAAGAAAAATGAACTCAACTGCAAATTTATGACTGAATTATACCATGAGAGAGAATTCATGACATGCAGATAAACTGAATGGTATTAAGATATAGGTACTTTGATGTAGTTTGTATCTGAATGATACAAATACATCTGAATAAATATCTCACGGCTTTCCAGTTATATGCACATGCCAGTGGTTGGTCCAACTAGAAGACAAAATTCCCAATCCAAGGTACATACACAGTGCCTCTTGACAGTCTTACAAGTATGCCTCTGGCTTTTCAGATGCATCCCTCTGACACACAGCAGACCAGATGGGAAGGCCCTCCACCCGGCACTTCAGCTGCCCTCCTTCTGCTCCAGTAATCACCTACCTGCTCCATCTTCAACTTATATTCAATGCATTTTCCCACTGCAAAGAAGAACCACCAAGAATTTTACATGACTTTTTCATTCATTCCCTTCTTTGGATTATTGTTAGGATTAAGCACTATGAACTAGATTCACAAAATAAACCTCACAGACCAAGAACTTCTCTTTAATAATTTATGACCATTCAGCTGAACATTTCTGTCCACAGCTGAGTCTTTATAGTAAACAATAGAGTTATTGTGGGTCATAAAGCTGTGTGGCAAGGCTTCTGACATATTAATGATTTAATATTTGTACTCAAAATTCTGCTCTTTTTGCAGCATCTTTCTTCATACTTTTTCCTATTTTATAAGTGTAAAAGAATATTTACACTTGCATTGAAATCAATACCACATAGCTTGCCATTTGATTACTATTATTTAGTGCATTTTATCCCCCATATTTGGTGTCTAATAAAAGTTATTAAGAAAGGAAATTGTTTCCATAGAAAATAATAGCAATTCATGTTTGACAATTTCACCTGTAAATGGAATGAACAAAGTGATTAAGAACATATAAATTAAGTTTGGCAGTTATAGTCTGGTTGTTTCAAAGTGCCTTATGTACATAGGTGAACAAGTAATGGGTTATTTCAATCTGGTGGCTCACATATCTGCCAAAATATAAGGGAATCAGTGATGATGAAGGCAGTTCTTTTTGGGGAAAGAAGAGTAGAGACTCCTTCCCTACTAGGATTTTAGGAATTCAAAACATATGTGTTATTCAGCCCATGATTTTTGTTCTGTTACATATTTCAAAATTATTTATATTCTGTATTTTTCACTCAGTGATTTAAATTTCTTGTATTCTCTTTAATTTAAATGTTGTTTGACACAAAATACAAATGTTTTAATCAAAAATGTCAAAGCAAAATTCTTGGCACTTCAAAATATTCCTAGTTATATGTATTTATTTTAATTTCAGTCAATTTTTTTACATGGTTTTGGTTTCCAAGAATTTTTTTGGCAAATTTAATATTCATTAAAAATTTTGCCCCACCTCAATTACAAACATACATACACCCACATAACACCCTTTGAGGTAGCAAAGTGTCATTGGCCTATTCCAACAAAACAAGATGCCAAATTATTTCTGAGGAAAGAAAGGAGAAATTAGTTTTATCTATTGAAATAAGTCAATGAGCTCAGCTTCCCACCAAAGGTCCTTGGCATGCTGAAGACTTCAAGCTCTTACTTGTCTACAAGTTTCTTGCTCCAAGGTTTGGTGCTCCCAGCAGTTCACCAGCAGGAGCCTTGTCCCACTGTAGACCACAGCTCCCCTCAGACCCCACACCTGAATGTCCCTGCCAGGTCAGCAGGACAGGAAGGATGGTTCGTACCCCAGTCTGGTCATGCCATGGGATTGGACAGCAGCCTGGCTCAGAATCTGAAATAATTTGCAGGTTAAACACTGGGGACATGTGTCTGTCTGTCCAACATGAGCCTCTCCAGTAACTTCCTTCAGTCCCTCCTTTGACTCTTCACGAGGGGAAGGGATGGCTGGGTGGGGTCAGGCATCAGGGACCACAGCTTTGACAAGCCATCTGTTCACAAATCTCCTCTTTCAAATATGCCTGTCACAGACAGTTATGGAAGGACAGAGGAAGGTTGAAGTACTTTGCCCAGACAAGAGAGTGGATTAAGTATGAGAGATGTGTGCCCGGGGCAGAGGAATTTACTCCACTTCTGTACACAACAGTGAGCACAAATAACTGTCGGGTGGGGATGGCAGTCTTCCCTATCTCCCCACAGATAAACAGAGCACATTGTTCTTGAAGTCAAAAGCAGAGTAAGGAATTGAAACCTAATTGCTTTTCAAGCAGGGAACTCAGTTCTGTAGCAAGTGTAGGTTTCTGTAGTGGCAACTGCCACGTGTTATTTCATGGTCTTCTGAAGTATTGTACCAAAGGTAAGAGGTAGAAAAGAACTATCTATCCAGGCAAGTGGATATAAAACTCATGGACCATATTAATGAACAGAAGAAAACAATGCTTTCTATGAAAAATTGTCTAACTCCAGTACTGTTTGAAACAATCCATAATAGCCAGGAAGAATAGTCAACTCTTATTAGTGTTTGGCCTGATCTACCTGGCTTTAGAAAAGGAGCTCAATTAACTTCTTTAATTGAATGAGCTAGACTTATAAATTAGACTCACATATGATATTCCTGTAAATGTTTAAACATCATGAAATGATTAGAAATTTGTTAGCAATATCAATTAGCAATATCAAGGAAATCCAATATTTTTACCAAATGATTCACCTTTCATTGCATGAAATCCATGCAGATTTTGTGATGTTTAGCAAATATTCTAGACTTTTCCTTCAACTGCAAGTAAATCATGTACAAGGAAGCATGCTGTTGGATTAAGTCAACACAAAACTCATGTAAGGGGTTCCTCAGGACCACCCCAAAGACTCTTGTTTACAATAAACAGATGCCAATATGCTAAAGTCAGCTTGGTGCTTATGATATATTTGCCTGAGGTTCTGACAGGTAAATCTGTGGGTTTAAATTGGTCATCCTGTGTGCCTCTTCACATATGACTCCAGAGACTGATGGGAGAATATGGAGTCTTGTATGTAAGGTCTTTAGTCTGTATCCACAGTAAGGAGAAGTGCAAATTCTTCCAGATCTCTTTTTATTTTCGCTGTGCTTTTATGGTGAGAAGACAGAAGGAAGTATTGGCAGTATGCAACAGAATGTTTAATTACTTGCAATCCTGCATCCCATTTAAGGCCTTAGTTGTTCAGCTGAAGCTCACACAGGCAATGAAACCTATCAACACTGGCATTAATTGGAACTCCTGTGAACAGTTTCAGCATTTGTCTTGCTATCTACCACTACAAAGTGGAGTCTTGCTCTGCCAAAAAGATAGCTCCCCTCAAGTGCCAATGAAACAAAACATTAGCCCACTGTGGAGAAATTCCTGTTCACTTCATCATATAGCAACAGAATTTGGTTCCAGTGCTGTCTGTCTGGATCTCTCAAAATCAATTCTTGTAAATCCTGAGTGTTTTCTGTCACCAAAGAAGATCACCTTCATGCATAAAACTGCTTCTTACATGAAGTCATGTGCCTTACTTTATTAAAAGAGAAAACAGAAATATGAGGAGACTGCACCTAACAAGCCTCTGTCAGAACTCTATGAATTCTGAGAGCTCTGAACAAACCAAAAACCATTACAGGGCTTTTACTGTCAAACAAGCAAGGAAAAGCTTAGATGAGACTAATTCCTTTCCTATCTGTGATTTAACAGTTGTACTAGTGGAAAGAAAAGGACTAAACAAGTTAAATAGCTTTGAAATATTTATTTGCTTTTCATAATAACTGTATGCATCCCAGCTGGATACAATTATTGATGCTGGTGCAGATCACAATGTGATGTGACAGAAAGAGTGGCTAGTTTAATAAAAAATTATAATAACAATGAGGAATATAAACAACTCTATCAACTTCTATTGATATGCCAGGAAAAGATCATGCATGATATACAGATCTGGCTTCTTCCTACAGATTTTGCTAGATGTTCTTGTAGGGTATAGCAAGTATTTAAAGTTATTCTCTAGAGTTCCTGACATGGTCTAATAAAACCAGCTTTGCACTAAACTTAACAGCATTTATTCAAAGATAAAAGGCACGTAGGTAATACCTCTGCTTGCTATTCCTCTAATATGCAGTTCCTCTGTTGGGACTCAGACATTATCATTTCTTCCATTAAGCTTTGAGTCAGAGTCTTTGCTTAATAGGGAATACTTAGCTGTCCTCCTGCAGTCACTGCTCTTTCTAAACCTCAGCCTTGATTATGAGATAAGAAATGTTACATGTAGAAAAGGATTGATGCTGCCAACACACTGACTTTTCAGAGATGATGCCAAGTATTTTAATGTAAAGGCAGACAGGAATGCTCAGACCCCAACAAAAAGCCATGTAAATAGTTAAGGATGAGTACCAACAGAAACAACAGATTTTCCTAATATGAAATGGTGTGCTTTAAAAAAATCCATTTTACCATCAAAGTATCAATAAATAAAAATAGTGCTGTAGATAGCATTTGTCTACAGGGGCTTAAAAGCACTTGTTGTCTCAGATTGTCCAGTAAGAAATTACCACTTCACTTACACAATAGCTGAACCTTGCCCTGTCCCAGAACTACCTCAGCCACTTAATCACCATTTTGTTATAAATGTATGCTTCTATCCTAAAAGGGGGTTTTCTGTTTATGATGACCAAGCACACTGTCAGTGACTACAGCACCTGAGAAGAGCATTTTTTTCTGTAAATATTTATTCTCTCATTCTCAAGAAAAGTCCATGTAAGATTTCCCACAGCTGACTGGGAAAAAAAAAGTTCATTGTTACTAATAGTGTATCTGGTACCTTAGAACTCACCATATTTGGGGACATGGGTATCTGAAGCACTTGCTTAAATGTATAGTTGGCTCTAGATGTCAGGGGCCCCAGCTGGCCTCATTTCAATAATCTTCATCCGTTTCACTGAACTAAGAGTTCCAACCTAAGAGCGGAGCTAAAGTATAAAATCCCAGACTATCACACTATAGAGCTAAAACTTCAGATTTTGCCCATCAAAATCTCCCTCACATTTCTAATATCATCAGCCCCTTGCAGAACTGAGTGCCTGTTTTCTGACGGATTATTTCAAAGACAGAAAGGCTATCAGAACCAACTCAAATACAAACTGCATCTGTATTGACAACTTGACACTTTGGTTCTTTTTTATGGTTTTAAATTTGGTTCTTGTGAACAGGATTAAGTTGCATACAATCAAGCATTGGAGATCATCTGACAACTAGGCCGGGGAAAGTATGGGCAGTGTTCTTGTTTTCCTTTTAATTCCTGCAAAGAAGAAACTAATCTTTCTTGTTTTTAATGAACATGCTCCTTTTATGTGTGACAATAGATTTCCCTTTCAAGAAGTCTTGACTCAGTGAACCAGATGCTTCCCTGAGCAATAACAGAGGCAAACAGTCCTGCAGACAGCTCATAACTGGGAGTGGAAATGGGCAAGGATGGACACTGGTGATACAGAGTACTGAAATGACTGATTCTTGCCCCTACAGGATGAGCAAGGAACACAATTTGAGGCAAATCAATATTCATATTTTCTTCAGTGAATTTAAATTTGTTGGACTTGGCTGCATTAAAAATTGGTACAAGTGCTGTTGTCCAAGCATCATCCCTTTACAAAATACATACTGCAACAAAACACATACTTGTTATTGGCCTTGCTGCAGAATCCTCATATGCTTTTATTCAGACTGGCCCAGATTTTATGAGGAGTTAAGACATCACCAAACTCCCTTTAAGTTCAGTGGAAACTGACATCCTGAAATTATTTTAAATATTGTGCTGTATTGTAACTTTTTTTTAGCCTTTCATTTCCAAGTCATCTTTGAAGCCTTGGTACTTCTATGGCTATAACAAATGGTTTGCTCCATTTTAACCTTTCACATTCTATTAACAAAATCAAAACCAGGACAATTAGATACCTCCTGATTTTCATTTATTTTAATATTAAGGGAATGTTTGAAATGGCACAAGTATTGGGGAAAGTACTTCAAGCCATGGCTGCAGCAGCACTGGGGTTCTGGTCACAGACATCAAAGATAACTTGAAAAGAAAAAAATTCGAAACCGATAATTCTTTGCATTTCAGAATATATGTAAATAATTTTGTTACATATATATGAAAAAAAAGTACTGTTGGAAGCCAATATTTTGAAAGTATAACTGAGCTATTCTCCAATTTTGTCTTCTTTGGGGAAGACATGAGAAATAAAACTATATAGTGACAGTGGAAGATATAGTGGAAGCAGATATTTAAGAGAATAACTGCTGGAGAGCCTCAGACTTCAAAATCTCCCTGACCACTATTTAGTGAATGTAAAAATAGGATTGTTTCTCACTCCATGTAACATTTTTCTTTTACCTACACTGGATTTCATCTGCCACTTAACAATTTAATCTCCCACTTTTTTTTTTTTTCTTTTGTGCTACCAGCCCTCATCTTTATTCCCACAAGTAACTGCAGTGTTTATTTAGGAAACTCTCATGGGAGCCTAGGTTCCCTTCTTCTGCCTGAGTGCAATCTGTAGAACAGCAGAGGTCATTCTGCCCCAGAAATAAAACAATCTGATAGTAATAAATGAGAAAGAAATACCACTGTTTTTCTCACAGGGCCTTTACCTTCCCATGGCTTTCACTCCCAGGGGTGGCCATTATCAAACAATTCCTTCTGGCCCCTCTGCTGTTCCACTCAAGCTCATGATTCGGCCTGAAGTGGTTTCCCACTAAGTTTGTTTTCTGTTGAGTTTCTGCCCCAGATGCCTGTCTGCTTATCTCAGTGCCATGGATGCCAGCCTCCAGGAGGAGGTCTGTGTGCTGAGAGGGGCTCCCTGGCCACAAGAAGGAAAGACAGAAAGAAATGAGGGAGTGAGCTCACGCCCTTCAGATCGATAGTCACAGGTCTTGTGCCCCGTGTCACCAGTAGTCCCTGGCATCTCCTAAGAACACAGCAGCTTCCAGGCACATAGGTCCAGCCATGCCCTCCTCCCCCAGAAGATGACCTCTTAAAATTGTCTCTGTGTTCTTCAGTAACCAGGATGGCTGCTTCAGAAGCAGTGGGAGTTTTTGGGTGGAGGGGGGGGAGGGGTGGATGTTCTGGATTGCAGCTCTCCATTTGCATGTGGTCTTCTAATAAGCCAAGGAGAACCTCTCTCACTCTAAGCTTGTGTCTGGGGCTGTGTAATCCAAGGATTGTGTCAGCAAAGGATGAAGGTGTGAGGGTGCAGTTTCAAGATGAGCTTGATGCCCAGAGTGGGCTCTATCTCTGTTTTCCCATTTGCAACCAGTCTTGACATCCTGCACAATACCTGTCTTCCATCTACTCAGATGAAGCAATTAAGGAGCTCACCAGCATTTTCCTCCTGTTCCTTGGATGCTCTTGCAAGAGATCCTACAGAAGGATACTGGACTAGTTCAGGAAAGAACTTTTGAGGGAAGGTGTGTGGAGTAACAGGGATGACAGGATCTGAACAGGAACTTGCAGCTCAGCACGGCTGCCAAGTTTGGTAGCTGGGATAGGACAATTACAAGAGCTGTTCACTCACAAGGAGGAGCATAATTTCTACTTGGTCATGACCTCATTCAGGTACAGCTTTTAGGGCAGTTAAGGTCATTCTTAAGGTGCTCTGCTGCTAGTGGCAGAGGTCAGAACCTAATGAATATTTCATAATTTCTCAAGGTTATGTTCTCTTTCACCCTGTCCCTGTCCTGCCATGACAGTAATTTTCTAATAGCAACAAGATTTTTGGAAATTTTACTTTGGAGGCATATTTGGAAACAGTCTCCTTCCCATTAACCCTGGGTTCCCATCTTTGGAGCCATTACAGTCTTCAGGAAAGTGATCCCAGTGAAAGGAGGGATGATGGGGAAACTTCAGGTATTCTAAATGAAATCCTCAGTCACTTTAGGTACATCTGAGAAGGATGTCTGATGAGTTACATTTTGTGCTTACTCAGCAGACCATGATTTTAGATACCTGGTGTGCTCTCTAAATGTCAGAACTTTCCCAGCATTGACATCCCTGGCACTGACATAACTCTAGACAGAAAAGAGCTTTTGACAGTTCTAGATGTCATATAGGTTTCTTAGAAATAGTTCTGTCATCCAGTTCCCTTACTCTGCTGGGCTTGTCTGCTGACAGAGGAGTAGTGAAAGGAACTTATTAGTGTAGGAAAGAAACTGATCTTTTTGTGATTCTAACTCCAACTTGTGCCTCACTTCTCCACTTTTGTCACAAATACAGAAGTGCTCTAATGTTGCCCTGTTCTTTTGAGAGTTTTAAAGTTCTTCTAAAAGTTTCAACGCCTTCTGATATTTACATATTTCAACTGAATTTTCTCACGCATGTTCACGTAAATAATGGTTGTTTTGCATTCTTCTTTGTGGGTGGAGAGAATTGATTGGTTAGTTTGACCAGTGTAGATGGAGAAGCTGCAGTTTCGCCCTCCAATCCACTCTCACTTTTGCTATTGCATATATTACAGAATCAGAAAATAAAAACTTGGCTTTTTAGAGTTCTTTTTCTTTCCTTTTATATCTAGCCTGCTTCTGTGAGTTATTTTGTATCATAGTGTGACACTCTAGCACTACCTGTGTTGAGAGCAACATCTGGTAACAGACATTTCTATGCTTGGTGGTAGGGGTCATACACATAGACAGATATGCAAGTGATGTCAAATATGAAAGAGTACATTCCTAAAAGAAAGTAATTTCTGCTTCAGCTGCTTTCAGTGGAAGACCGTCATAGAGGAGGATTTCTTAACCATGGGAAGTTAATTTTCATTTTCTGTGCTTATCAGACACAATCTATTAGCTGTGAAGTTTTGTGTAACTGCTTCAGCCATGCATAGCTGTGCATGAAGCTATTTGCTGATTTTCCACAGTTTTTATTTGTTCAACAAATACACAGATGAGGTGATCATGAACATCTTGATGTATTGAATACTTCTCTTTCTGTGAACAAGAAGCAAGTATTTGAATCCCACTTATTCTATAGTAAAGTAAGTTTAAAAAAGTAGTAAGAAGCTATTTTGCTGGAAAAGCTTGTCAGCATCTGAAGGTCTCTGTGTGATGCTGCACATAATCAAGTGTGATGCTTGATGTTCTGTGGCAGATAGGAACTTTGGTTGAGTTCTTATCTTTTGTGGTTGCACTGGGTGTGGTTAGGATGGAGCTAATTTTTTTCATAGCATCCTGTATTGTGTTGTTCTTTAGATTTGTGATCAAAACTGTTTTGATGATAACAGAAATGTTTTATCTACTGCTGAACAGTGCTTGCACGGAATCAAGGTTTTCATGAGCCAATAGGCTTGGGGTGAACAAGAGATTAGGATGGGACACAGCTGCAACTGCTTATCCAAACTGACCTTAGAGCTACTTCCTATTATACAATGTCATGTTCAGCAATAAAACTGAGGGAGTTTTTTCAAAGAAACTGTTGCTCTAAGATTCACTGGGCCTTGTTCTGCTGATGGAAGATAGAGAGAAATTGTCTTTGCATCATTTTTGGGTTTTTTCATTTTTTCTTTACTTCATAAAATGTCTTTATGTCAAACTGCAAGTTTTTTTTCACTTCTGCGCTTATTCCCTTCCCCATCCTGCCAAAGGAGAAGGCAATTGGCTGGGGGCTTAGCTGCTGGGGGCTTGGCTGCTGTAAGCTCACTACCATGATCCAAAATAAATGTCAAAAATATTCAGTACCACATCTCCTACATTTCAGGTGTGATGTGAATATTATTTCATAGTCCCAAACAGTGCAAAAATATGTCTGTCTGATTTACCATGTCTTTGCTGTAATGCTTCCTGTCTAGCCTATAATTCTTTATTCTTTCTCATGGCAGGAACCCCACAGGGCAAATTCATGGAACCCCCTGCCACAGTGACCAGTGACTCCTCTTTGATACAGTTTTCCACAACTGTTATGGCATTGGTGGTATCCTCTTGCAGATGGGTTTAAAGGTGATTACTCAGTTTTGTCCTGCTGAAGGAATATTTGCCAACTGCCATATCATAGAGTCAGTTAAAGAAGTAAAGAGCACAAAAAAAAATCCCATAATTTCTGTCTTCCCTCTGCTCTTTCACTGTGTTTGGGGACTTTTGCCCAGATGATCAAAGATGCGTTGCCAGAGAAAGGAGTGTGTGTATGTATAAATCTGTGTGGGGAGGGAACTAAGCAAATTACCCCAGTTATTACAGTCCTAACTGATTTATTCCATTCTAAATAGAACATGTGGAATCCAGCAATCAAGTCTGTGTGGACACCTCACACAGACACAGATAACCTCTGTAGAGTCAACCTCCTTGAACACAAATAAACATGAAATATTATTGATTTTATTTCACACAGTGAAGAAAAACAGTCACTTCAATTAATTTCATAACTGGATGTATTTCTATGGCCATTCTTCTGCAAGAAGTTACAGTCCATTGATGTCTTCCAGTCCTAATCTCCAGTAGCACAATTTGATGCAAGTCCTCTTCTTTGTATCCATGCCAATGACAACTTTTCTTTCTTACAGTTTTTTCTCTTCTTTTAGCCAGAATTCTACTCTTGCTGATTAGTTGAGAATTATTTGACTTTCTCAAGTAGTTTTTCCCCAAAGGACTCCATCCCTTCTACCAATGGTTCATTGTTCTACCTCCTGAATGACAGAGGCAACATGTGGATTAAAGAAATAGTATATCAAATTATGTGTCAGAAAAAGGGATATTCTGGCTTAAAACTGAATTTTGTCTCCCTTGCTTTGGTCTGTGTTCCTCCTCCAACCATAACTCATTGCCTCTAACCTCCGCTGCTCACAGGGTGTTCCAGACGGTAACGGGGTAATGAGATACTAGATACTCACAGTTCTCAAAGTGCAACTCTAGGAAGTAAAATGGTCCCAGTGCTCTAATGAAGGTAGGGCACGAGGCCAGTCTGGTAGAGAATTCATTTTGTTTTCCAAATTATGCCTCACCTCTAGTACTTCTGAAAATATCAGAAAGTGGACTGAAATCTCCAGAAAGATTAATTGTTTCACTAAAACTTCATATGAAGCCAACAATCCATTGGTACTTGTAAAAGAACAACAATCAGAAAAGCATTGAATTCACCAGACATACGGTTTTCTACTGAGATGTGAATGAATGGCTATGACAGTCTCCTGAAGTTTCTAACTCAGAAGTAGGCTGCTTTCTGTTTAATTCCCAAATCATGTATGAGTGCTTAGACAAAGTTAGTTGGTGCATCACTGACCATATCTGCCAACATACTTTAGTTGTGACATGTAAAATACATACAATTTTATGTTTATTTAGTCACTGGCTTTGGTCTCCTCTGAATTATAAAACTACATCTTGGATAAAATGCTGTGAGATTGTGCTATGAATTTAGTCCATAAATTCACACCAATATTTGTTTTTTATCAGTATTAGATCAGTCCTGGCAGTTTTCCATACAAATGTAATTCCTATGACAGAGTAGCTGTTTTTATTTCCACTGAAAATAACACAGAAAATTTTCAGTAATAGATGGGCAAGAACCAAAATTCAGGTTCCAACCAGTTCTGTGCAACTTTTTGCTGTACAGCAAATATTAAAGAATATTTTCTTTATTTTAGTTTAACAGTCAAATTTAAAGTTACCTACACAAGTGATAAATTGTTTCTGCAGTGTTCCTTTTGAGGTTTATTTAAGATGATTTAAAAATTTTTTCTTCCAGAGTATTTTTAGCAGATCTTGTGCACTCTATTTTTTCTAAAACTTTATGGATAAGTGGAAGTAGTATTCCATGCTGTGAATCTAATTATATGTGAGGAAAAAGTATATATTTAATTGTGGCTTAAATACCAGACTTTTCCATTTGTTTCACATAGAAAAAAATAAAAAGGATTACTTTGGGAAGGATTTAACATTGTGTTTCTTCAATTCAAAACAGAAGTAGTCTATAATTGCACCTTAGATCTTTAATAGTCTTCTAGAAAATCATTGAAAAGCAAACAAACAAGCTTTAGAGATCTGAATGCTCACATTTCCACTGCCTATGGACACTTTTGAATCAGGCAAAAAAAAAACCAAAAAACAAACATTAGACATGTTTGTCACACAGAATTATAAAAAGGCTTGGGTTGGAAGGGACCTCAAAGATCATGAGTAGGGACTCCTTTCACTAGACCAGGATGCTCAGAGCTCCATACAATCTGGCCTGGAACACTTCCAGGGATGGGGCATTCACAGCTTCTCTGGGCAACCTGTTCCTCACCATCCTCACAGTAAAGAATCTTTGCCTAATAGCTCATCTGAACCTCCTCTTCTTCAGTTTAAAATGACTCCCTTTTGTCCTGTCACTATTAAACGCATAAGATTTCACAGGTGCAAGCAGAGTGTTCAGCCCTTCGGGTCTGTGTAGGGACCAGATGATTTCTTGTGCAGGTTAGGAATGGGAGATGCTGATCCTCAGTACCAAGGGCCCAGGGAGGCCCTGTTCAAAAAGTCTCATAGCTCTAAGATCTAAATCTCCTAGATCACAAATCCAAATGCCAGACATAAATGTGGCATTTAGGAGTGCTGAGTGGGCAGTTTTCATTGTTGTCCCAGGACAAGAGTTTAAGCTACATTTCTGTAGCAGTCTGAGACTTCTCCTTTGCCTGTGCCACGGCATGCTCTTACCTTCAGAAGAGCAGCCATACCATCTGCTTGGCCACAGAGCTAACATATCCTCCAAGTGATGAAGGTTTTGTCCCCACTCCATTCTACAGCAGAACCATCTCATATCATCAGTTAGCTTTTTCTTGGTGGCAGCAGAGGTGCGTAGCAAATTGCTTATGCAGCCCACTGACCTTCCAGTGTGCCAGGGGATAGCTTCAGTGGCACGTTCTTCTGTCACTGGCAGTTCCTCACACATGGTCATAGCTATGAGTAGCAGGGAAGGCCTGCTAGATGCAGACGTAGAGCTAGATAGTTGCATTACAACCCAAAATTCTCTAGAGAATTTAATTTTAAGCCTAGATTAGCCTAGACGTACCCAGTGAAAATCAAAATCCAAGCTGATATTCTAGTCACAAAGTGGGGTAGGAAGATCATATGTATAAAAAAGTGGAAGCATATATATTTCACTTCTTCCCAGAACATAAATGCCAAAATGGAATCAAAGATTTTCACCACTAACTGAGTTTTTGGTCTTTCTCTGTTGAGGTCAGAATTCTAAAACATCTTAAAGATGCTCTCTGGAGTTTTGTTTTTTCTTTCTCAGAGGAAAGTATGTTTTGTTTTATAAAAGTCTTTTAATTAGAGATCAGCTCTCATCAGGGTGAATTCTGTGACCTTATGAAAGACAGCATTTAAAAGACCAGTGATGAATAGCACTGACTGGACCTCAAAAGGCTCCTTCACACTTTCCTGAAGACTGCAGGTAAACCATTTTAATATCCTTTTGCCTCAGTTTTCCTGTTTGTAAAATAAAGCTTGTTGTATTCCATTCCTTGGTAAAGCCATTTGATATCTACTGGTCAAAAAAGTATGTATTACTAAGTGAATGGAAAACATTAATTTTTCAAGGTATTTTTTGGCATTTTTTTTGGCATTATTCTAGTTCTAAAAGACATGCATGGAGAAAAACCTCAACGCACCAAACAATTAAAATTTTATTTTTTCAAAGCCCCATCTTATTCTCAAATAGAATGTTATCAATTAGTGAACTAAGAGGAATCTAAAATTCATGCTTTATGGTCTATTTTATGAATATTAAAAAATACACAATGAAAAATATGTCCAGAGAGTCTCATCGTTTTATAATTTTCAGAATAAATAATTATTTATTACCTGTTTTGAATAATTAAATTACTATCATTATTTCCACAGCAGAGAAAATGTAGAAAAATCAATTTGCAGAGCCTTGTCTAGATTGGCTAGTGTTCAAATGAAGGCAATTTGCTGTCTCTGGATATTTCTGACACTAGACCTAAATACATTTGTAGCCTTTCTGTAAGAAACGAGAGGTCAGGCGTCCACTTTGATTGTAACATTTAGCAGAATGACATTTTCATGGTAAATTTGGGTACTCAGAAAAAAATATCATAAAACAGATTAGTCACTTGCTATTTAAGCTGTTAAGGTTTCTTTTCACCTATAGTATGAGCTGCCCATCCATTTTTATTTTCTCTGAGCTTAGCAAAAGCAGGATCATTTATCACTTTGACTCTTGGCTTTTGAGTCAGCAGAGTTTGAACACCTCTTATATCTTTTTCCCCTTCCTATTTTTGAAAGACAGCCACAAATACTGTACTGAACACAAATAAAGACAGTCTTTCTCCTGAAGAGCATTACAAGTAAACACTTGGAAGGCTAAACGTTCTCGGAAATCCAGATGTTTGGAAGGACTTGAGTGTAGAAAGGGTACTGTGTTGGCTGAAGCTAAGCATTAATGTTTTTACCAAAATGTGCTACTAAATTTAGCCTGGGAGGCTCAAGAATTTTCCCCTTTTTATTCAAATATTTCTACTGTTTTGTTTTAAGGACCCATTTGGATCATAACCAGGGGCACATGAACAGATCTGGATGACTACAACTTCACCTATTCTCTGAATGGGCTTCAAAGACCTGGAATGCCTGTGTTTCTTGCCTCTAATTAGGTCTGGAACACTCCTTGTAGAATATGGTTTAGATCCATTCATTTTTTAATGGCTTCCTGAAGAAAATCAGGTTAGTGGCAATTTAGTTGAGAATCTCTTTGGGTTAGTCTGCAGCCAAGTCATCTTTAGACAATCTCACATGTAGTGGTTTTGTGTAGCTACTATAATCCAGAAAATTCCTGCATTCCCAAATCCATCAGTCTGTACCACTATTTGGTTGCTCTTAAAATGAAACAGTACTCAATGGTTCCTATGTTTTTGGGGTTTTCTCCCCCCACCCAATTCCCTTTACTGATCAAGAGCAGATTTACAATGCAGGATTTGGGCACTGCTCTGGATTTGGACCAACCTCGTGTCTTGATGCGAATCTCCTGAAGTTTATTTGTAATTCTGCTGCATTTGTGCCATGGCATGGAGGTGCCGGAGTGCAATACACTCTTCCTCACCGTGACTTCATATTGGTGCACTCCTAGTTTAACTCTGCTAGGATGTGGCTTCAGTAAGGTGTGTGAGGTGTCACAATATATATGTGTACAGTATATATTCTTGGGAGATGTAAAAGCACAATAAGGGAGTAATATTCATTTGCACTTCAGCAAATGCAGCAAAAAAAAAAAAAAAAGAAAAAAGAATATGCCCCTCTGACCTTTTGGAGTATCTCTGCATGACTATTTTTTGGTGAGATTAAAACTTGAAACCCCTGATTTTTTAAATTTAATTTTAAAAAATTAAGACCAATTAACACAGACTTAAAGAAGTACTTTTTAATTATGAAAAATCTGCCCAAAATAAAGGATGAACTACTGATTTATAACTTCTAAAGCACATTTTAAGCTTGGGTTATGAAGTGAAAAACCTTTACATACATAGAGCTCAGAGGAGCTGCCATTTATTAATGTTTTAAACAGATGCTTCACTAAGCAACATATTTAATTAAATCCACAACTGTTGTGCTTGAACAAGATAGATTTTTACTAGAGCAAGCATAAAGATGAATTCAGAGCAACAATTAACTAGACTTGTTTGTACAGTGTGTTTTATCAAACAGGTAGAGTAGCTTTACAAAGACATTATTTGAAGTGTTGATCATCATTAAAATATCTGAAAATTGAAGATCATAGTGTACATCAGTTACTGAAAAAAAATGTAGGTAGCTATTCTTTCCACAAGGCTGATGCCATTTCTGATGGACTTGATAGGACCTAGACTGAGCTTCTGCATATGTTGGTGACATATGTATATGCATTTTTTATATATACGCACACACACATACATATATATGCCCATATATATTGTGTATATATGCATACAAATATAATACTGTGCATGCATAAATAATTTGAATATGCATGCATAATTAATGTTTTGTAAAGACCATAAACAAATGTATGGTACAATTGCTTATATTATAAGAAAGTAAATAGGAACCGCTTGCTCATGGTTTCAATATTCTACCTAAAGCCACAAACTCTGATTTCACCAAAAATCATCCAGGTATAGGAAGGACTAGAGAACACAATGACACCTTCACTTTCCTCAGTTCTCTGCCAAGGAACCTCATCAGGTTCAGAGAATTGCTCTATTATTAACACAGGAACATTATTGCTTTTGTATCTGGGCTAGGCTATTGACCTCAGTAGAATTCCTCTAGAGTAAAGACTAGCTGGATAATATTAAGATCTCTGTATGGAAAGATTTCTCTGAAAATATCATGTAAGACTGCATACTTTCTTATATTCATTCTCTTTTCAATAGAGTGCCTTGGAAGAAGCTAACTCCTTTCTTCTGAAACGTAGCGAAGTCTTTAACTTGTCCCATAATTATAGAAATTTAAGGACTCAGTCTGAGTGGAGTCTATGCTGAGCTTCATCTGCTGCAATGTTGAGATGTGCAGAACGCCACAAAACACATGAACTGTCAGAGGTATTTCAGGGTTTTTTTTATTGCAGGAAAGTTTAGAAACAGTTGCAGCAATTATTCTTCTATGCACCCCTCATTCCTTAGTGTTTATGCCTTTGTGGAGTAAAGCACACTGCAATGCACTTTTGTGTTTTTGAGGAAAGCTAACTGCCAATTATTTATTGTCAACAAGTATTGTCAACATTTATATAAAATAGAACTGTCTAGTCTTAAGGGCACTAAATAAAGGCTGTGGAGATTCCTTCCCAGACTCTTTATTTCAGTGTAGAGAAAATATAACTTAAGCTGTCCTGATTTTCCCAGGGTCTTCCAACTCTTCTTTGCCTTTAATTATTTCAATCTGTAAAAATTTGGTAAAATAATTTTTTTACATGCTATGCAAAAAAGATTTTTTTTTTAATGACAAATAAATAGCACTGTAAAGTGATGTATTTATATCTAAAAATACCACGGTGCTATTTCATTAATTACACCATTTGCATTTACTTAATTTATTCAATATTCAGAGACCAGCCAAAGCTGGTCACATTTTTGCTACCATGGTAGGAATTAATGATGACCTACTACTGTATTTCTGATAAAAGGAATTTGTTTAAAAGCACTTTTTGCTACACAGCCTCATAATTCTGCTCATAGAACAAAAAAAAAATCCTATTGTTAGTTAATTTACATATTTATTTTTTTAGGCACTAAAGAAAACCAGCTTTTCTCCATTCCAGAGCAATGCCCTATCAGATTTTGCCACAGAATAATTGCATTGTCTGGTAAAATGACTGAGTTGTTGCCCATGACAAAAATCTTTGTTCTTTTGGAAACTTGTGGAGAAATTTTGCCTTGGGTGAAATTCTCAGTTTTGCTTAATCATTTGTTTTTGTTGATATTATCTGGTTTTATAAGAAAAATTCAGAATGCAACTTGTAGCAGTTTCACACTCTCCACAGCTCAATAAACTTCTGAAACATGGAATATTTTGATAGTTTGTGATCCAAGCAATAAATAAACTAAGGGCATTATTTGGTATTTTCTGAAACTGTTTACAAAGGACTAGAGAAAGAACAGGATGTTCTTCTATTTTGTGGTTTTGACACTTTCCCTTTTGATTATTAGGCTAAAAGAATGAAATATCATGTATTCCAGAAGAAAGTTAACATGAGGTACCTTTGAGCACACAGAAACAGGGGATCCAGTTCTCCTTTTGTCTTTCTCTCTGCTGTTTGTCTTCTTTGTGAAATAATATTACAGATAAAAAGGTAAATGATGAAAAGGTGTGAAGACTGCCAAAAGAGTTGCTATGGTTTTAAAAGCAGTTGTAGCTACCAAAGCCAGAAAACAAATCTACGCAGGAACAACATTAGGTAGTCTAAGGAATCATCAATAACAGTATATGGGACGTATGTCAGTACTCTGACTCACTGAAAAATACAGGGTGCAGTCACAGTCTCCTTCAGATCTGATGTCAAAAATCCCATTTACTTTAATAGCATAGGATTGGAAATTATATTTGAAACATGATTGTCATAATTATTTTAGTTGGCTGAAGTTCTTTTTTTTTTTATTTGCCATAATTTGGATGTAAAATGACTTTTCAACAACAGATATCATATACCATAGCAGCAGTATTCTTGTTAATGGTGGGAGATGTCAAAGAATTCACAGTCTGCAGGTAATTACTCTTTTCTACCTGCAAATATTACATGATATTTTGTGATGCAACAGTCTTTTCAAGCTATAAGGTATTTCACAGTAGCTCACTGGATACCTATTTAGAGAACTGAAAGATCAGAGGTATTTTAGTGCAGTCTCTATGTTATTTGTAACTTCAAGAGACCTGTTAGTCCTGTATTACAGAGACTCCAAATGATATCCAATAAATTGTATTTCACTGTGCTAACTTAGAGGCAAAGTGTAAAGGACAGCAAGAAAAACAAAAGGTGCATGAAAGAGCAGCTCAGAAACAGAAAAATATCACAAGTAGAAAAGGTCAAAATTGCAACCTGGCTTTCAAACAGGGTTTACTAAAATTGCATAAAGTATTAACTATATAGAATTCTTCCAGAAACTGGAAATACTATTCATAAAAAGTAATAATTAACTGAGGCGCCTAAAGATGTTGTTTTTTTTGAACCTGTTGACTCTAGAACTAGTTGCCATAGATGTTATTATTATTCTTATTGAAATTTTTGTCAGTGGTATTTATTGATTACACTGCCCTTCTATATCATCTGTAAACAAAATCTGTATTTTCAACTTTTATATCAATTACCATGCTGTCTGCTGCTGGGAATTGGTTTCTTTTAAAAAAAATTTACATTTCATAGAACAATAGCAATACTGCCTACAAGTATGATCAGTCACAAGCTGCTTCCTACATTAAATCCAAATGGAAAGCTTTGATAGGCATAGCTATTTGGAATAAAACACTGTTCCGATGCCAAGTACTTGCTGACCTGGTAATTAAAGGGTCAATTGAATTTATTTGATTTAATTTTTTACCAGGAAAGCAATTTTGATAATTTTTAGATTTAGTTTTAAAAATTGTGAATAACTGCTCCATTCATATATATATATTGAAGGATCATATTTTTAGAAATACAGAGATAATTCAAAACATACGGGCTCTGAAGGGTGTCTTTGTACACAACCTTTTCCAAACCGGTTCCATCAGTGCCATGGCATTCACGGTGCACTTTCCTGCACACCACAGCAAGCTGAGGTGAGTAATTGAGGTGGCTGGCACGGGAGGGCTGCTGCGGGCGGTGGCGTCCCTCCGGCAGCTGGGGTGACCGAGGATCCTCAAAGAGAGAGAGGATCCTGCTAACTCGGGCAAACCAGGTATTTCAAGTGCCTGCAAGACCTGCAGGACCTGGATGCCCTGAGTCACCAGGGTGACTCAAAGACTGACTGGTAATCCACACTCTGGCTGTTGTAACAGAAACAGATGAACACAGAAACTCCTATTTTCCATCCCTGGATATCAGCTGCAGAGGTTACTGAAGTTCTGATACTTGTCAAACTTTAGAGGTTTAAAACTCCTGTCCTTGAGCTGCCTAAGGCAGTTTGGGATGGTCTCCCAGCAAACATCCCCCTAAAGGTAATTGAAATTTTACCGAGAGATAGGCTGTGAACTTCTCTGACAAAGGGTCACTGCTTTGACTCCCACCATGGGGGGACACCACCACTGACCTAGAGCCCTTCTGCAGGAGAAAGGGAGGCTGTAACCCAGGGACAGCAGGGGCTGCTGACAGTAGGCACGGTCCAAACGAGACCTTAGAGACAGCATAAATCCAAACTGCTGACATGGCTATTGCAGAAGCATTTTTGGTGGTACTAGTGCAGAAAGGGAAAGATGTGATGAGTGGACACAACTAAAAATGCAATGTACTGTTTTGTTGTTTATTTCTAGCTATTTTGATTCTGTGTTTTCTATGACCAAAATGTAACATGGCCTGGGAAAGTGGTCCAAATGGTCTTCTGAATGAAACATAATCACTTCTATTTCCTCAAGCCAAAAGTATATTTAGCCCTGGAACAATAAATCTATCATTTTACTGATTGAAGCAGTAAATAGATATTGTAATCAAAGTGCATATTTATGAAGTGATAAAGTAACTGCCTCCAGAGGGTTGTGCCTCCAGCTCAGTACAACCCTTTTTTGAAGTTATGGTGGCTCTGGAGACTGGACAGCTCCTTGGTTGATTTCTCTTTCTTTTTTCAGCCAGTACAACGGAATGGGCTGTGGGCATGAAAAGTAATACAGTGGTGAAAAACAGAGCAGTCTGCCCTCTAGTTTACCCTTTTATATTGCACCAAGCATTGCACCTCATGCCTAGTGCTCTGGGAATGTAGCACTCCCTAGAAATATTTTTTATAATTATTTGTTGCATCACTACTTCTTTTCATCTTTATTGCATTAAGATGATAAAAATAGTATTGTGCTGTATATATAACCACCTACTTAATATAAAAGCAGCTGTTGTCCATTAATATATTAAGTATTTTAAATTAATTTTTTTTCTCAGCGTGAAGCAGGCATTTTAGAATAAGCTCTTTGAATCTTACAAATATTAAATCATGAAGGGCAAGTTTTCTCTATTACACTGTGGGATGTGTAGTAACACAGCAGTCAATTTTGAGTGCTGCTGATCGTCTCTGGGGGAAATGTTAAATAGCCACCACTTTCACTGAAACCATTGATTTGTTTTGGGTTGCTTAAGGCTTCTTACATCTGTTCAGGTTGTACTTAGTGGTTAAGGGAAGTGAGAATAATAGTGCAAGATGCAAAGATTAGCTTTCCACCTGGCACTGTGAAGAATGGAGAGCTCTGTTCATATATGCAAAATCCTTAATAAAATAAAATATTTCTTTATGTTATTATCCAGCCACAACTGAGACCCAGTTTGTGCTTCTCCTCCTTTGAGTTTGATAAGTGGCTCATATGAAAATAAAACAAATGTTTTCTCAGAATGGCCTGTTGGTATAATTATAAGATGGAACTCTTGGAACCATGAATGCACTGAACTTTTTATAAAATATCTTCTTTCACAGCTTAGATGAGGTCTGTACTGAAAATTGTAGAGAAATTCAAGATATGCATGTAGGGCTGAACAGCCTGGAGTGAATTTGGTTGTGCAAGAAAAGTTTATGATGAGGGAGGATGAGAATGAATTAACACTGAAATTGTATTATATCATTCTCTGTAGGAGGAGTATACTTTAATTGACCTGTGTATGAAAAACAAAGAAATGTTAATAGCCTTATTTACTGAAAGATATAAGCTGTATAATAACTTTGTCTGCCTCTAACATGAACATATACATTATATTCAAACACTTATGGTTACAATCTCTTTTATTTCTTCCTTCTTAACATAACATAATCAACCAGGTTTTAAACCACACTGGGTGATACTGTGATAAGCATCAGGGTGTACCCACACTCTTCATCAAATATTAAAGAGGTTGAAGGCAGGAGTCTGGGATGGCTTCTACACCCTGCGCAATCTACTGATTCCTCCAGGGTGTGAGCATGTCAGGAATATGGGAACTGAGAATCAAGTCCTTTCAAAAGCAGATGCAGAGGGAGGTGTATGCGTGTCTGAGCGCTATAACGGCAACAAGTCTTTCAGCAATACAGTCAAGAAAAGATATTGACAGTATGCAGTATTTTACTTATGTATTTGTCAGTGTCTTCTGTTCCATTTCTGACTTCTTTGCAATGCTGGCATCACCCACTTCACAGTAACTTTTCCAGACATTTGTATATGGCTCATACACGTACAATTGTTTGAACTCCGGCCTCTCTCACTTTTCCATTTCCTATTCATGCAGCTTTGCACTTTGCTGTGATGTCCCTGCCTGCTTCAGTTTCACCTGAAGCTCTGAGCTCATCATGCTCTTCTCCCTCCTCTGCCTCCTCTTGTGCCACCCCTGGGCATTGCAGATCTTTGAGGTCAGTAGCTCCAGAGAAGACCCAGCTCCCCTGTCGTGGTGCCTATGATAACAATAGTTCACAAGGAGACACTGGAGATAGCTTTTACCAGGGATTTAAACTGAATGACAAACAAATATTCTGACAATTACCTATAATGCTAGCAGGAGCTTCAGTGGCCTGGACAAAGCCACAGTGAAATACCATGTTAAGACAGATAAATTAAAAAAAAAAAACACCACAAGAAAAGCTTCTTTATTTCTTTATGGTGTGGGTAACTACGTTTGGAGAGAACATGCCTGAAGTAATAAAAAAACTTCAGTTTTTTTTTTTTTTGTCAGATCAGATCCTTTGATCAAAAACCCCAGCACGGTCCATAAAGATATTGTAACTCTAGGAGAAATGCATTTGCTGCACAAATTCTTAGAGCAAGGGCTTGTATTATTGGGAAGGCAGAGTGGATGTTCACAGTGGTCGGTTTAGCTTCAGCCATGAATCCTTCATTAGGAAGAACCTGATGTGAGAGTTTAAAAACCCTCCATGTTTGTTTTAGCCCATTCTTTTGCCCCACATTTTTCTGCAGGCTATGGACAGTGTTATTAGAAAAAAAAGCCTCATGTGTTAGAAATATTTTTCAGCAGACATAGCTATTCCAAACAATACAGCAGGAGCAGAAAAAGCAAAGCTATTAATATAATTATTTCTGCTGATTTTTCATAATCTTGTCTATAGAGTCACAATTGTGACATTACAGATAACCCAGAGATAACTTATATACACTCCAAGATATGATACTTCATGACCTACATTTGCACACTGAAGGAAAATAATATCCCTTCAAAACACTCTACCCAATAGCTTTTACAAGGATGAACCTTATTTTCCATAGAAAAAAACCCCAAACAGGAAAACAAAACCAACAACATAAAAGCAAAAGCACCACAAAATTTTTGGGCTGTTTAGTCAGTTAAAAGCTTTAATGCATCTCAAAATGTTAGATTTCCACCCCAACACACCTGCATATAGCCAGTATCTTGTAATTAATTAAAGTATATGTTCCAGAAAGGCATCAACTGGAAGAACACTAACATGGATCAGAGGCTCTGACTGTAAGAATTCAGACATGCAGATGTCTTCTCTCATTAGCTCATTTCAGTGACTAATCAATTAAAGTATGTGTTTTGTTTGTAGTAAAAGTCTCTTCTACCTGCTGGTTTTACAGTTCAACCATACTTTCTTAATAGTTTATTCCTGTTCTGTTATCTGTAATTAAAACCTTATCTATATCATGATGGTGTACACCATGATGTGGCTTATGGCCAGCTCATTTCAGATGCTTTCAGAAAGCATCTGAAATGTGCATTTTGCTTTTGAATCTTGTGATAGCTGACCATAGATAATTTTTACTCTCCTATAAAACCCTCCAAGAAATAATAAGATTTGGGATCCACTCATATTTCTAACTTCTGGGATCAGAACTTAATGCAGAAAATGTATTTAATTCTCTTGGAGACAGACTTGGGGAGCAAGACTTATGAATCTTTTCAAGAATGTCGACTTTTGATATTTCCTTTCCCTTGTTCCTCTGTACCAAGTGAAGATGAAATGACAGTCTTTCTTCTTAGGCAAATGCAAGACTGAGTGGGACTTGGCATTCCTAATGATCCCAGAGAAGAAAGGAAGAAAACAGCTTGGTGGCTCCCAGCTCTGCGGCAGCTGAGGGAGCAGTGTCCCCAGAAAGGGGCTTGCAGCGTCACATTTCTCATCTGTGACTGCCACTGCAATACAGCTCTGCTCTGGAGTGATAGTGCTTTGGTTACACGATACAGCTTTTAATCTATTATCGGGACTAAATAGCTATATAATGCAATTTTTTTGCAATAATTTACCATAAAACAGATTGCTCCACTTAAAAGGAATATGGTATCATGTTCATAATATTCTCTGGAATATTGTAAGTTTAATAAATCTTTCTTCACTCAAAATGTAAGGAGATGTGTAGAACTTTTTCTGAACTCTTCAGATAGTTTTAAAAAATGTTTATTATACCATTTATCAATATATTTATCTATTTCCTGATATTTTCCTCCTTCCTCATTATATGCTTTATTTCTGCTGTTATTTTTTCATTAATAAATTCCATGATGGAGTAATTCACTGAATACACAAGAAAAACATTAGTAATGTAAAGCAAACGCATGAATATTGCATAAATTCCATATATTTACTTCATGCCCTGAGGACACCTTTATTTGTATTAGATAGTGTTTCATGAACAGTTTGAGTTCCTAAAGTATGTTTGTTGTTTCGTTGAGCAGCTGTATCCCAGGATATTCACAGATGAAACCAAGCAAAATACATAAAAACAACTCCTCAGGGCACCATAAACTTTTAAGGCCCAAATCCTGGTGTCAGCTATTCATGCACAACTCCCAATGATGTCAATGGAAGTTTCATGAACATATCTGAAAACAGATGATGTCCTTTATCACAGCAAGGGAAAACATGAACCAACAAAGTCCTGATGAAACCAGAAACTGGAGCTCATAGGAGTGACCTGAGTACTGTCAGTCTCACGTCAGCCACCCCTAAGCTGCCAGCATTATCCTTTTACTTAGAAGTCAGAACAGAGTTATAAAAAATTCCCTGCTTTTCTATAGTTTCAGCATACAGCTTGGAGGGGATATAAGAATCACATCTAAAATATTCTGGTTGTACTAACTTCCAGATGAGCCAGTTTTGCTCATTGGTACAATAGAAATATAGATGGGGCTTTTGTCAGCACATAAACTTTCCTAAACTGATGCCCACCAATTCTACCTGTAGGACCAGAGGAAACAGCCTCTGTTGCTGTTTCAGGGGAGGTTTCAATTAGATATTAGGGAAGATTTCTTTACGGAAAGTGGGGGGTATCAGCATGGAAACGGGCTGTACAGGGAAGTGGTAGAATCACCATCCCTGAAAGTGTTCAAAAGGCAAGTGGATGTGGCTGTTGGGACTATGGCTTAGTGGTAAACATGGTGGTGCTGGGTTAATGGCTGGACTCAATGATCTTAGAGTTCTTTTTCAGGCTCAGTGATTCTACGACCCATGAGCCATATGTTTTCCTTCCCGTGTTTCAATGTGTTACCTGTGGGTACAGACAGCACCAGCTGCACAATCAGGTTGTCTGAATCCACCCTACAAGCTTTTGGCATCCACCTGGGGTTTGGTGGTCAATGTTCGCAGGCAGTTACTTCTAGAGGAAAGAATTACCTTATATTTGAGCTGAATCCCCCTCTCAAAGCACCTGGCCATGTACATCTGCTGTGGGGAGAGAGAAAGGAACTGAATTATTAGCAGAGGAATCACAGTTTGGACCCTGAAACTTGGCAGTGGGAATCTAGAACACAATGTTTATCAACTTAGTTTTCTACCCCAGTATGAGGTACAAAGGAGTGATAAAACTGTAGATGTACTGCAGTGTATGGGTAACCAAGCTGAAAATAAATGAACTCTATGTTAACTGCCTAAACCTAAACTCAGTTGTAAAGCTTATCTGAGAATTTGAAAGAGTGACAATCTTTATATAAGTCTGGGCTTGAACTTTTCTTGAAGATGCCCTCCTGAATGCCCCATTTGGTTCCCTCTTTGACAGAATGGAAATTCTATAATAGAGCAATTGGAGAAACTGCAGGAATATCTGTGTTGAGGAAACTCAGTTGTAGTTGACAACAATTGCTTACTCAGCAGTGCATCCAGTCAATGCATTTTAACTAATTGTCTATTTATTTCTGCACTCTTCGGCTGGTGAGATTTTGTCATGAGACAAGCCAGATGGAACAGACATCAACACCTGTAATTAAGAGATAAATAAATTCTGCAGCATCATGGCTTACCCTGCACTGGACTGTTTAAAAATATCCTCTTGTCTGTGCTTATGGGCTCAGCTGTATTTTGAATGATGAATTTCTTAAAAGAATCCAGAACTTTTGTAACATGACTCCTAAGAATCAATTTTAATTTCCTAATTTAGCTGATGACAGACTTGGGAAGGCCTCTTCTAAGTGTCCCTTCTTATTGCCGTTAAAGAAGAGAATGGATTTAATGTAGCCAGCCAGAGAGCAAGGTTTAAGCATCAGAGTTTAAAGGCAGTCAGCGATGAACTTTTGTCAACACAGCCTCAGCTGATATGCAACACCATAGAATCAATTACCAGATTCAATTTTCTACCACATTTCTTCTTCCTTTTCAGGCAAATTGCAAATCTCTCATGAGATATTTTTCTTTATTTTTATGTTTAATTTTTCTAGAAAGCAGGCAGTGACATTGCCTCTGTCATAAACCTTAAATAGTCATGCTTCAGATCAAGAATGGGGAGGTGGGGGGGGAGGGGAGGAGGGCAGAAATTTGGAGGGGAAATGCACACTACCACTATTTACAGACACCTCTTGATAAAAAAAGGTAAAAGCTGTTACCAATAAAGCATAATTTTATGGAATTAACTAATGGCACTGAGAAAAAAATTTGCAAGATCAAGGGAGAAAATAGTTGCAGTCCCTGAGTATATTTATTTCTGATTGAAAAACCTGAATATGCATGTTTCCTTTTGAGTTCTAAAATCTGTATCTAAGAACCTGCTATAGCACCAGCACATTAAAACACCTAAGTCGTTTACATTAGTATGCAAACTGTTTATTCAACTGAATGTACTACATATAGGATGTTTATATACCTTTCTCTGTTTATATAGGTCGTGATTTGGTTTAAGCAGAGAAGAACCAGCTAAAACTTACATGAGACAGTGTGTTGATAGTCTGGATTTTCTTTTCCCTTTAAATCTTCCTTAAATAGGTGTTCCTCTAGCCTCTGCAGATGACTTATAATAGCAAATGCACAAATGAAATAATGTTTTGTTTTTCCTGTCAGCCTATACCTACAGGACTTATATGTCCTAGAAGCAGGATATTTTACTTACTTACTTACTTTTTGTATGTATCTCTGGTAATGCTGTGTCAGTCCAACATATGCCTTTGGCTGCTGACAACTTTCATTTCTCTATCACTTAGAGTGCTCATCCATGGCATAAAAATTCCCATCATACTGAACTCCATTATCTAAATGAGATGGAGCACAGAGAGAAACTTTAGTTTCTCCTTTTGTGTGTGCAGCTTTTAGGCAGTAATGTGGGCACAATGAACTTATTGGAGCTGGGAGTAATGGTGTGAGATTGCTCACACCATTACTTTAGATGGAAATTGAGTCTGTGCTGTCTGCACTGAAGTCTTCTTGAGGCTCCACTTTCTGCTTTATTTTAATTCTCTTTGCCTCAAGGGTAATGAATATGGAATTTTTCAAAGACCTTTCCAGCCAGCATTCATACCTTAGTCTCAGTTATGTAATACTAGGATTTTTGCCTTTGAAAAAGTTGTTTATTTATTTGCATTATTTTTCTAATATACTAATTATGAGCTACCCTGTTTGCCCTAACCCTTTGGAGCAATTATTTTAAAGCTGAAACCTAGTAGCAAGAGCTTTCATTTAATCAAATTTTCATTGTTCATACATTCCAAATTAAGAGCTTGATTCTCTCCTATTCATTTATACATTGTAACTCCAGGCTTTTCTTTGTCAGTGAGCTCTGGAGTTAATTTCAGCTCTGATCACTGACAGTTGGAATTTTTCAGTGCTGCCATTTTATCAACACTCATTCTTTTGTGTTATGATACCACCTTTAAAAAGTCAGATCCCATGACAATATGTGCTGTGTTGACACAGAACGTGGAGATAGTCCCAGGCCCCACCACCTTGAAATGGTGCAGCATGTCTCTTTAAAATGATAAAACAATGTGCCTACCAGATAATAATATTTCATTAATTAGTTTTTCTGTCCGTGAGAAGCCAGTCATACATAAGGATCCCATTGCTGGAAGAAAGAAGTCAAGCACATTACAGAACCACATATAAAATACAGTGGACTTAAGGTCGTTATCAGTTTGTGGCTTAGATTCAGACAATATGCAGAGATATAAGAGGTAAGTGTCTTATGAGGAATAGATACATATGTGTAAAAATTATTATTTATCTAATGCCCACAAATTGGTGCAAATGCAAGTGACCAGCCTGCTTTGGAAAACAGGTCTTACTCCTTGGCAAGCATATTAGCCAGCTCAGCTTCCTGACACTTACAGCATGGTGTGTCTCAAACTAGGAAATGAATTGCATCAGGAGACACAAATGACCACAATCCCATCAATTTCAAAATCATATCTATGATTCACCTTGACTTAGCATTGGCTGAGCACCTCCTTTTGTAAGTCATACCACACCCACTTATGAAAAATAAGCAATCTATTAATTATTCAGTTTGTTACAAGGAGAACATGAGTTATTATTTCTACTCTTATATTCTTGAATGATATACAGGGTAGGAAACAGGTGTGTTTTTGTTTATACTGGAGGAGATGGCAGAGAGAGGAATGAATACAAGGTTCATTCTAAATCCACAAAATAAAAGTAGCTTGACAATTTGCATTTTGCCTTGGATGGCATTTGAATATTTTTTAAGAAATTGAGTTTGTTATACTTGATAGTGAGCTGTACGTTCAAACAGATGCCCACTGAAAAGTTTTATAGAGCTGAATTAAATGTGTTATATATTGTCATGCAAGAAAGCGATATTTTGAACTGTCAACACATTTCATCCTTGCATCATCTCCTTGATATCCATTCTGAAGATGAATATGGTTTAACAGATTGTAAATTCAGTTGAGTTGAAGAAGATGGTGTGTAAACCCAATCTTTATCATACTTTGTGAAAGACATACAAATTTAGATACACTGAAGCAATGTTTTTGTTTCAAGATGGCTAAGTTTTAAATTCCTTTACTATTTTGCCTGCATTTGACATGACTTGTGAATGTAGAGTTTGACTCAGATAGAGGGACAGCTTCTCACAACAAGGATTAAAGTCCCTTAGCTGCAGAAGTATAAGACAGGAGCTGAGCAGATACCATATAAAGTGTGAAATCCATAACTTAGATGATTTAAATACTACTGGCCCCGAAAGAATCTCATCTGCTGATTGCAAAGAGAAGTCCTTGTGGATTTATATCCAGTCCTAGATTACTTGTCTGGCCTTCAGGGCACTGACAGCAGAAGAAGGAAACAAATGCACAGAGAATAGGCAACTTAAAGTAAACAAAAAGGGAGAGAAAAGCTAACCAGGTATTGTGGAAAGCAAAGTTCTGCTCTTGATGGTACCAGGACTTGCAAAATTTATGATAGAAGAGTGCAGGGTATTCAGTATAGGATTTTAAATTCAGGGCTATGTACTCACAGGAGTGGAAGCAAGTAATCATAAAGCACAGACAAATGGCATAGCGCAGCACTAACATAAGTGCTGCAGTGTTTAGTTCCCAAACAAAGATCTAGAAGAGAATTCTTCTTGGCTGTGTTCCTCATTACAGGCAGACCAAAAGCAAAGGAGTATAGCACCTCAACAATTCAAGTCCCTTCATTTTCAACAGATGTGAGCACAGCTGTTCACACAATACCAGTGTTGAAATGAGCACTCAAGCATGGGCTGACATGTGTTTAGGGCAGAGCAGGACACAGCGAGCACAGAAATCAAGCTGGGGGTTGGGACAACAACACTTTCTGTTTACAGAAGGACTGATCATATGTTTAACAGGTTCAATCTGTTCTCATCCTGATATAGTAGCATAACCACATGGCTTTGTTATCCTGGTGCAGCCTAGTCAAATGAAAGGGATTTTTCAAATTAGAACCATATTCCAATAGTTGCCTGTAATCCATAACTCCGCGTTTCTCTGTATCAAGATGCTTCAGGGCTGAATCCTCTCTGTGTTACACAATGTAATTTTGAGTTAGAGGCAGGAGGACATCAGGTTGCCCTGGCTGTTTGGACATACTTCCACAGATTCCCTTTTTCTGTCACAATGGATTTGGATTTTTCCATTTAGTCCAGAAATTTGTCTCTTGCAAGATCTGGTTTAATAGAGCGGTTGTGACCATTACTTTGTTGTAATAGAAAAGAGAAAAAAGAGAGCTTGTTGTGCTCATGAGGGTTTTTAACCTGTGAGTAAATGCTTTTATAGGCATTAAATATACACAGATCTTTTACCAAGCCTTTCTTCTGTCCCAGTACTAGTCCTGATATTTGCTTTCCTCCAGCTCCTACCCACAATGGCTCCAGCCATATACTCTCTTGCTTCTGAGCCATCTTCCAAAGCAAAGTCTCATGCAGGATCTTCTCTCCTGATAACATTTCTAATTTATTGGGAACTGCTTCATCCTGCTATGGTAAGAAATACTTCACAAAGAGTGCACCATTGCACTGTTAATATGTAGTAAGCATAAAACTGAATTTTCCCTATATGTTGTAGCTGTTCTCTGAAGATTTGAAAATATATCATGAACAACTTTCATTGCCCCCTGCTTTACCACAACCCATTCCCATTTGGTAAGAACTTAAGTTATTCCCTTTGCGGATGGCATAAAAAATTTCAGTTGCAGCTTTTAAAATTTGATAATCCTGACATTGTCTACCAAAATTCCTATTAAGAAATAAAAATAAATAGCCTGCCTCACTGCATGATTTAACTCCCTCATTCATAAATATCTGCATACTTATGTTCTTGAATATGAAGCTGAATGTATAACTTGAAGCACTTAAATTTGACTTTGTTACAGGGACTTTGCTCAAGGTGATATAACAATTAAGTGGCAGAATTGGAAACAGACCCAGGTCTTCTAGTTCCCACAACACAGAAAAATCACTGGCTCATACTATTTCCTCCCAGGGTCAATCTATATTTAATGTGAGCATTGTATCATTCAAAGAAAAAATAAATGGTTCCAAAACTTAACATGCATAATTTAGTTTACACAAAATTGACACTTTTCCTCAACAGAATATAAAATCCACGCAAGTATCCACCAGTGCTGTAAAATTAGAAGGTAAAATATGATTGAATTTCAAAGGGAAATAATTTTGGGGCACATTTAATGGACATATATTAGTGCAAAATTCAGAGCTGATTCTTCAAATTAGTTAACCACAAGGAGAGTTTCTTCTGATATAATTTGGCATAATTTTCACCCTACTATTTTTCTATCCAAGTAATTCTTCGGAAAAAAATCAAATTATTGTTAAAAGTAATAAAATTAATAAAATTAATAAAATAACAGTTTTAAAATAAAAGTAGTCTTTGATAATATTTTGGATAAGAAATTATTTGTGTAGTTTTTTGCATTCACCTATTGTGAAATGATATAAAATTACATCATATTATTACATATTTAATTCAGCCCATTGAAATTTACTTTACTAAATCAAAGGTATAGCAAAGAATATTAATAAAATAGTAGTGAGAAAATAGCAAAACCCTGGATATAGATGGTGTTAAATTTTACCCATGCAAGAGTTTTCTTCTGAGTCAGATTTTTTTTCCAAAAGAAATCTTTCTATGAATCCCTAATATATAATAAATAAAAATAATAACTAAATAGAAAGTGACTGACAATTATTCTGAGATATATCTGAGACTATTTCCTCAGACTTCTAGAAAAGCAATGTTACTGACACACTGTTACAATACACCTTTTGATTGCTTAGGTTAGCATATTTCAGTTCTTTGAATTTTCTAGTTTTGCCATGTCTGTTTAAAAAAATGGGAAATAACCCAATATGATTTTCAGTATTCATAATGACATGAAAATCACTTTCAGCTTGTTGAAATATCTTCTGAGTTTTTCTCCACTTTTAGTCATTCTACTGAACTCAGTGTTATCTCACCAGCTGAGCCTGAGAGAACAAAACAGGCTAGTAACAAACTGATGCCCTAACATTTACACTTCAAAGGAGCTTTACAGAGCAAACTTCTCATACTTAATGCCACTGATTTATTACTCCTTAAGAAATCATCTTATGCCCCAATCCTTATTATTCATGGACTTGTGAGGATACCCAATATATTCAAAGTGGCTCCAAGTATATGAAGTAAATTGTAGCATCAAAGCTCTGAACTCAGTGAAACTGCTCTATGCACAAAGTCATTATCATGTGTTTGCAGGGCAGTGATCTTTATGGGCATATAGGACACTCTGATCTTGCCTTTGATTTATCCAAAGCCCTTGCTAATTTCCAAAAATATGCCATAGGACTAAAAGGATCAATTGCTTGTGTTTGTAGTTTGTAGGATGTGCAACAAAATGTACCACCAAAGGGAATTAGGAGATTAAAGAAATCATATAGTAGCAAATTCAAAAATTCTTCAGGGAATTTTAAAATATTATGGAAATAAAATTTTATTCAGTCAAAAAAGTGTGAGAGAAGACCAAACAATGGAATATGAAATAATGTCTTCAGGTTTCAGTCTGCCCAGGCGGTTACCAATGGGGAATTTTTTTCTTGACTTAAATGGTAGCAGGAGCAAGTTCTTTTAACTTTGGAAATTATCTGATCTAAATTGTGTTTGACAGTAGAATAAAGATCTTGTAGATATCTGACCCAATTATTTAATGCCTGTGGTGTTCCATTTACATGTCAAAGCACATGGGATACCACAATTGAGTGCTCTGTGGGGAGGATCTTTCCACTCTGCAGATAAACTTATGCTTTGCTCAAACTACCTTTCCCAGAAAGTGATATGTGAGAGTCAGTTTAATATGACCTTTGCTTTTTAATCAGCAAATAAGAGGAGAACTGAAGGAGCTCAACATTGAGCTTAGTTAAAAAACCCTGTCGATGGAACGCCAAACTACCATGATAAAATAGACCATCCAAGAAGAACATGCATATTTTTCGTGTATGTAGTCTGTAGCAGAATGAAACATTTGGATACTAAATGGAAAGGCAATTACTATTTAAACATGTGAGAAAAAATATTTTGGGAGTTTCCATCTACGTTTTCAGTAGACATCTCTCAAAAGTTCTCCGCTTTTCAAGTGCGTCATTGAAATTATGAGACAAAATTATTTAAAATAGAAAGAGAGGTTTCTATTTTAATAATTGTTTCTCATTATTTTCTGAATATCATGCCTTCAAGAATGTATTTAACTTTAAACAGAACATTTAAGTACATGCTGAGGTAAAGCCTTTTGATTTTGAAAGATCCTTCATGTAGTTTCTGCTGCTCAGTTATGAAGTCAGTTTTCCCTTGCCTGCATGAGAAATTTCAAAACTTAGTGTTGCATCATGCTGGAGAAAGCTGACTATCCAACGTAAGAGTTCTGATTGTTTGTTGCTTCACATCTTCTTTACAACCATCCATTAGCATTTGTAGAAGTCAAATACATGATGATGTAAAGTACAGTCTTTAGTTTACACTAGCATGAGTAACTTGTATGCCATTTTTACATGTAGTTGGCTAAAATTTAAACATAGGGTCCAAAATGCTAGACACTGGAGGATCAAGATTTGGAATTGTAAAGTTTACTAGGACAAAGAGCTTTGGATGCAAACGAGTAAGATTGTTTCATAAAAAATTCTCATATAAGGTGCATCATAGGTCCCTAGCAAGACCTCAACTCTTTAACATATCAGCTAATGAATAAAAAACACTTTCAATGCCCTTCAAAGAACAACAGAACTGTTAATTAACTAGTTCTACATTTCCCCCAAAAAATCAAAACACAAGAAGTTTAAAAAAACTTTTATTCCAAATTCTTTCTGAACTTGAAAAGTGTTCCAGGCAGTTCTTATACAAGCTGTTAAACAAAAGTTCCTGCAGAAAAGTAATTAACAGAACATTTTTTCAGCTACAAGAAATAAATGTCAATAATTCATCAGTTCTTGCTTTAAAATGTTTATCTAGCATCAATTAAATTCTTAGATTGTACAGAATTTCTTCTGACAATCACTAGCTACCTTTTGGAAGTCAAAGATACATATTTATTTCACTGTTTGCCCTTTATACAGGTTCAGTGAACTATAAAGATTCTGAGAGATTGAGCTATAAAGATATAGAGGGATAGATTGATTCCCAGCTAGTTTTGGTGTAACTACATTGATTTACATCTGCTGAGGACTTTTATTCCCCTCAGGTTTTATTTCTGAGTGCTTTGTAAAACCCTACATATCATAAAACACTTGCAACACACTGTACATGAAAACAAAATCTTTCTTATCAGAGGCAATAAAGATATCTATAGAATATAATTGTTTTGGTTGAGATAAAACAAAGAATAATTTGTAATTGTATTATTAGCAGTGTTGCTGCTAGTCTCACACAACAGGTCGAATTGTCCATGGATGAGGCAGAATTTGACTGAAGATTTTGCAGCCCCTTAAAAGGAGGACCTGCATGAGAAAGTGAAAACAACTCCCCTTCTGCAGACCCAAGCAACAATCCTAACAGATCTCACTCAAAGCATGCATAGCCTGATCTGTTGGGAAATCCCAACAGAGCCTTCTACTAAACACCTGCTTGGCTCTGGGGGAGCTGCCCTTACGTCAGGGAGGTTCTGTGCCTGCCAGCTGGCAGCTGCACAAGCCCTGGACCTGTCTCATTAATGGTGCAGGGGACACTGCACTCCCACAGCTGAGGTTCCAGCTCTGGCCTCTGCTGGCTCTCTCCAACAGCTCAAACAAGGTCTGCTGAAAGAGCCTCTCCTGTGGCCCAGCCAGCAGAAGTGGAGCTGCTCATGTTCTGTTGGGAAGTTGGGATCCATGCTCTGAAGTTGTCAAGCACCTCCTGGACAGGCAGAGTCTAAGTACCCAACTGAAGCAGTGCTCTCAACAAGCAGCATGCCTTAACAACAAGGGCAAATGCACAAAAATAACAATTCCATCTGAAGATACCCCTTGCAAGTGTTTAAACACCAAATATAAGATGAAAATTATGTATTAAAAAAAAAACCCAAGAAACTGAAATGGTTCTCAGTTTTGTTGTAACAGGACAAGTTTCTCACCGTTTTCCCAAAAATGGAAAGATAAGTGTACACAATTATTCCTTCCTGTTAAGAAAATGACAGATTGGTAGGCAATACAGCTGTCTGTTTTAGCAACACTTTTCACAGTTACGGCATGATTAGAGCAAGAGGCAGCAGGCCTGCCCTTGCCACAAAGATGGCTATAAGTTCGACTGTTACAAATAGCCAAGTGCCTTATGATGTTTTATTAATATGCTAGCACAAGAAGAAAACAGAGAATAGACAAAAGAGCTGAGTCTGTTCCACTTCATGAGAAACATGGGAAACCACCAAGCAGAAAACAATGGACACCTCAAGCTCCCTCCCTTTAAAATATTTCCCAATTAAAATGTTAAGCAAATACCATTGGGTTCAGACTGTTTACACAAGGCTGGTCTTGTCAAAAAATAAATGCTGGCAGGGCAGGCAAGAAAATGCCAAACTCTCTCATCTTCTGTATACCTGTAAAAAGGGCTGCATAATTAATAGAACAGCAACTTTAGACAGGCCCCCAAGGGCTGGAACCACCAAATAATTTCGACCCCTAGCTGTAATGCCTACCTCCAAAAGGCAGAACCTCTAATTTCTTTGCCAGTTTTTCCTTAATCCTACAGTGCCTAAATCAGTTTTCATCAGTTACACTCCCCTAGTGCTTATGTGAATGCTGCTGTGCCATGCCTGGAAATCCCTGGCTGTCCAATCCCAAGCACCCGGCAGGCAGCACTCCCGAGTCACCCCACACCTGAGGCATGAACAGCTGGCACTGCAGAGGCTCAGATCCCTGCTCTTCCAGCCTGTGCTCCATGGCTGCTCTGGATGCTGCACGTTTGCTGTCCGCTCAGGTTTCATCCAACTTGTCTATTCTCAGGAGACCAGCTCAAGTCCCAGCTGACTTGCTTTCTCTGGACATGCTGGGGCTCCTGGACACCATTTGGAAATGAATTTCAACCTGCAGTCTTAAAGCCAGAAGAATAATTTTAAAAATATAGACCAAAAAGGAGACTTAGAGGGACCACAATGTCAAGGCAAAAAAATGAGGTCCATCAAGAACATGGGAGAAAGATGCAAGTGCATTTATTTGTCCTTGTGAGAACCACACTCTATAACAGCTAGGGTCTCTTCCTACAGCACTGCTGCTGCCATCCCAGAGCAGATTTCAGCCTGCTCTCCATATTTTAGGGCAAACTAGTGTACTAGAAAGGAATTTTGTGCTGGGTTGTGCACCAAACATTAATAAACATATCAAAGAGTGTATATATCTCTATAGAAATTAATTCTCTGTGCAGCTACTCTTCCACCAGTACTTGATAATTTAAAAAAAAAATCACTATAAACTAATAACTGTTGAAGGATTTTCTTTAGATTAAGCTCCCTTTACCAACCCAGTGAATAAGGAATGCTGACAAACCCTAAAACTTCAGGGCTGGTAAGCAGTTACAAAAGAGAATCAGAATTTAAACACCTTAGCTTTTGAATATTCATACAGCTCAGTAAATATTATGCATTTATTAAAAATCTATTGCCATCATTCCCAGAGGCAGAGGACATACAACGCCTGGCTGGTTTAATCAGCTTCCCTATAAATGAATGGTTTCTTAAAAATGCAGAGTCAGTATTTCCTCTCAAGACATCACCAGGCAAGCTGACCTCTTTAAACACTGTTTATTACAGTAAGTCTGTACTGGCCCAGTAGCCCAACTCTCTCCTCAGACAATTAAACCATGCATATAATAGGTTTCCCTTGAAGGCTCTGTGAAAGGTTGAGAATTATAAGTGGAGATCTTAACAGCATCTTTCAGCTGTGTTCTGTGTCTCATCCCCAAATCAAATTTTTTCCCCAAGATATGTTCCCATGTCTCTCTTGCTGTCTCAGGTACAAACAGAATCTAATGACTGGGTACTATGCTAGTCGCAGCTGTTTAGCTAATTTAATTAGAGCTAACATTCAGTGATATTTGCTGTTGAAATATTTAAGGGAAAAACCAAGTATTTTGGGAAGTTTTACCAATTTTTTCATGCTTGTGTCAAAAAATAACATTGTTTAACTCGATTGTCTGGTTTCTGTGTTTTATCTCAGCAATAAAACAAAAGTGATTGCCTGAAAGTCTCTTTGTAAAATACATGAAAAAAGCTAAACAAATAAAAGAACTTGGCATTTTCTTTTAGTATCATAAATTAATTCAGTATAACAGCAGAATATTTACATCAAAGGAGCCCAGCTTGTGTCCACAGGTTTAGATTTTCATATTTGATGGCCTCCATGTCTTACTTAGGCTTTTACAAAAGTTTAATTTTGATTCTCTGTGTAAAGTTAGCATAAATTCAGTGAGATAATTTAGTGTATATACTGCTATTAATAACTTATTTAAAACCACTTGTCTGCAAGTCTAAAGGGTAACATTTAGCTCAAAAACTTTAGTGTTCATCAGACAGGAAAATACTACATTTTAAGAGACATGATTTAATTTGAGAAGAAGAGTTCTTTCTTAGCAAATGTGGTTGCCATTCTTACCAATCACCAAGGTATTTGGACGATCCAGTTCTAAATGTAACCCTGTAATTCTCCTCATTAATTTGTTTTTGCTTAATTTTATTTTACACCATTACATTTACATCCTCTTGTCTTAAACCTGTCTTCTTCATGTTTAAATTACTCGGTTTCCTTAGAAATAATATCTACTAGATATTAAATCTGACAACAAATATTTATTTGGGTTTTCTTTCAGATTTGTCCTGGCTTGTTAGAAAGCATCCCAGAATGAGTCAGAGTGAAGATCAGGGTAATTTGAAGTAATTTTCTTTTATTATGTCTGGTTCTTTTATGGGAAATCCCTTCTTTGGCGGGATCTGCAGCAGAGCCTTGCATTTCTGATTAAAACTTTAGCCTAGACTGGTCAGTTCAGACCTCAGTCCAAGATTTTAGATTAACCCTTCTTGCTTTATGCTGTTCAGTGAACATAATAAAGTTGCTTACTGCATTTTTCAGCTGCATATGTAGGAAAAAGATAAATAAAAAAGAAACAGCAGTGCATGATTATTTTTAGTGGTATCAGATTATTGCTACATTTTTCTTCCTTCAGTATTTAAGTTCTCTTCATATTTATTTTATTTTATTTTATTTTATTTTATTTTATTTTATTTTATTTTATTTTATTTTATTTTATTTTATTTTATTTTATTTTATTTTATTTTATTTTATTTTATTTTATTTTATATTTTATTTTATTTTATTTTATCTTAGTTTAGTTTAGTTTAGTTTGGTTTATTTTGTTTGGTTTATTTTGGTTGGTGTTCTGACCCTTTTTATGATTATGACTATCATGATAAAAACTTTTTCCCTATTTTTCCAAAGATTAAGTTATTTTTTCCATTAATTCTTTTTCAAAGAGCAGCTTAAGAAGCTCATCACGAAAGACTGCTTCATAAGTAACTTATGAAATTAGATAAAATTCTTATTGTATCTATTTACAACAGCCGAGAAGAAAAAAAAGGAATTAAAGCTATATATCTTGTTATGAAAACAGTTCTGGAACAAATGGAAGCTCAAGCCTAAAACAGGTGCTGTTTAAGATATCTATTAATTTTTTCTGCAGCTAAAGCATGAAATATATTTTATTTGGGAAAATAAACCACACTTTTATAAAGCTCCAACAATCTGCAACAATCAGCCAACATATCCTACATATATTTTGTCTTTAAGAATTTGCAAAAATACTGGTATAATACCTGCAAGAATCTTTTCCATGGTTCTGAATATAAAGGTAGCATATATTCTTGAATTATCTCTTGAATTTCATCTTCTGTTCCAAAAGTCCATTTTTGCACAACATTAAGGAAATAGAAGCACAGCCCAATTCCCAAAATTAACAGACTGCTATACAATTTGATAAGAATTAGAACTATTGTTTGAACTGGAAAGCACTGACTACCATGGAGCCTGGATTTTGCTCATATTTTTAGGAAAATATATTTTTTAGAGTTTTAAAAATCCTCCTACAGAATGTACTTAAAATTTAAATGAAGACAACCATTAATTTTTCACAGTCTTCCTCATATGAGTATCCCAGCTATTTGGCTGTGCACACAACATATCAGAATTGGGGTATTCGAAATATTGTACAATTTGCCATTCTACCTCCAGGAGCCTTCAGAGCCAACCACCTTATCATGTTTTCTTTCTTTCTTTTTTTCTAACTTTTTTTTTTTCTCTTTCTTTCTTTCTTTCTTTCTTTCTTTCTTTCTTTCTTTCTTTCTTTCTTTCTTTCTTTCTTTCTTTCTTTCTTTCTTTCTTTCTTTCTTTCTTTCTTTCTTTCTTTCTTTTTTTCTTTCTTTCTTTCTTTTTCTTTTTTTTTTTTAATATATGAGTCTGCCAAGTATCCCTAAAGCTCCTTTTCAAAACTTTTTGTTAAATTGACTTATTATTTACTTCGTGATCTTTTTCATCTTTTGCAGATGTCCTAAATTTTCATGTAGTGCTATAAAGGACTTGGGAGTTGCATCTTACCATTTGTTTTGTCCTCTAACAGCACATGGCTTTCAAAATCTATATAAAAAGGGCAACTTTGACCCACTTAATAGCTCTGAATGGGCAGATGATCATAAACAGAATTATTTCAAATCAATTCAGGTTTTAATTTTTAAGTTACATTTTTTATTTAAAGAGACCCAAAACAACAGACTTTCAAAAAACAGAGGACGTCGTAGGGCAAGGTTTTGATTTTTGTACTGATTTGGCTTGCAGTATCATTGACAACAAATTATCGTTAGGTTTAAAATTACCAGTTTGCATGAAACAGCTGCATATAATGCACTACTGCTGTTGCTTGTCCTGTATTAATCTAAAAGCATCCTAGAAAAATCAGCCATCATATTTGCATTGAAGATGTTGCAAGTGGTACACAGGACTTGAATATGGCTGCACTGTAAGATAGAAAGAGGTAGGACAACTCACAGATTTGTGCTGCACATAAATAGGTGGTCGCTGTATTATATGCCTTGGTGACAAAAGACTTACTTACGTTTTATAATTGTGAAAATATTACTATTTCCATGTTATTACGCAGAAGTTGTAATTCTGTAGCAATTTAAACAAGAAAAAGGGAGACGGCAGGCAAAGTTATGTTGTGAGAGTTCTTTCAGCCTAGGTGTTGAGTGGAAGAAATGATGGAAGTACTTATGAGAATGGAAGGGAATTTGGAGATAAAAGCTGGAGCCATCAGCAGAGCAGGCAAGCTTGTAATGAGTAAGTGTGAAAAGGAATTAGTACAGAGCATAAGCAGAGACTGTGTGGCTTATAACCCTAAAAACAATCACAAGAAAAAATGAATGTGAGATGAAACTAATAAGAGATTGAGTTAAGTGACTCAGAGACTATAAAAAAAGAGATGACATAGTCAGAGGACCAGGTAGGAGAGATCATCTTGATGACAGCAGTCTGAACTAATTGAAGAAGCATAAATTAATACCTTTAAAAATTTGTTAGGTCTCTCACAATAGGAGTATTTGTTCAATTTAATTATAAAATTTATTACAGAAGGAACCTAAAAGCAACATATAAAATAACATGATACTTTTTTTATCTTCCCTGCTACTTTTAAAATTTGTTTAATATCATGTTTCAGAAAAATTATGTATGGGGGGAAGCACAGGACTGAAACTTGATATTCGTGATCTCTAACAAATTATGCAATATAGCAGAGTTCTAAAAATATACTTGTGAGCTTGTAGATTTTTTTTTTTAATTTTTGATCAACCCAGTCTAATATTTTCTGTTTCTTATGTTATCAGGTTTTTCTAGTCATCAAAGATGTGCACAACAGTGTTAAAAATGAACTGAGGTAAGTATGTCTTTTCCCTATCTGAAAAAACCAAGCAATAGAAACATGCATTCTCAAGGACTAATTGTCCCAGTTCAAAATACCCTTCCTAATTCCTGGAAACTACAGAATACTGCATTGCGGTCCTTAATGACCACATCTCTCACAGTTGCACCCTCCATCCCAAGAGAATCTCTCCAGCTTAGCTTTCTCTCCCATGCAGAGAGATTCTCAGGCTCCTTTTGACAGCCCCCACCCCAGGTCTGGACTTTTGTCTTCCTTCTACTCCTGAGCCCTTGAAGTTCTTGCCAAGTCTGCAGCTCAGCCTAAGCCAGCAGGCTGGTTGGCACCTGCTGGGCCACGCTGTCTGCTTCTTTGCCTTTCAGTCATGGCTGTGTCCAGATTCTTCCTGACCACAAAGATTTGATTCCAATTCTTCAGGCTTTAATCTTGTCCTGAAGTAGTAGGAACCCCATTCTTTTTGGCTGGATAAGTAATTTCTCTTTTCTGCTTGGACCCAAATTATCTTTGCCATCAGTATAATGGTTACTGATTCCCACGGTATTAGTGATGGGTGAAGTGAAGTCATCACTATCATATCCTCATGAAAGGTAGGTTGTAAACCAATACAGAATAATAACACTGGGTACAATGTGTAGTTTACACTTATTGGAACCACTGTTTGCCTTTTGTATTTTTAGCTTAGGGATAAAACCACACCCTGTCCTCCCTCGCCCGCCCCTTGATGGGCAAACTCAACAGAAACTCTGCAAGTTGAAACTCATGGAGCTTCCTAGCCCTTCCATAATTATTTTTATCCCCAGTGTAAAGGATGATTCAGTCGTCAGTTCTCTGAAGAGAGACAGAGATAAAGAGAGAGAGAAAGAGAAGAGTATGCTGAATTGCTGTTGGAAATAATCCTTTCCACGTGAAGTAGGAGTGGGTATTAGAGAAACAAACATCCAGTGGAAGCTGGAAGGGGGTTGCTTTGTGGAAAGCCCTGAGGGATGTAGAGCATGCCATTATCTGTGGCAGAACAGAGATAAGTGTTGTCACATAGTCACTTAACTAATGCTAGGAAAAGGAAATATTTGAAAAAACAATCTATTTATATTTTTGGTTTTCCTCTTTACAAAGGCAGGAGCTGGTGCTAGCAGTGCATAGGGCTGACACTGAACAGAGATTCTCTTTGCCTCAACTGTTTCTGAGTAGAATGGGGCAGAAGAGGGTGAATCAGTGGAGTAAGGTGTAATGCAGCACAGGTCTGGGGAAGGCTAATGTGTGCTGGAACTGATGTTTAGACGAAAGGAGAAAAATCCCCTTATTTGGGAGACTTTCACTGAATACTGCAGCAAATGGCAAATACCTCCCCTTGAGACATCTGTGACAGAAAAGAAATGTAAAGGACAAAGCAAATGAAAACTTTGACACTTGACAAAGTAAAATAGAATTAGAGATCTTGAATTTTTTTATAAGGAAAATCTAGAACAATATAATATCTAGAGTATGAACTGTACCTACTGTACTCAAAAATGGCCAATCCCACTGAAAGGGACTGTCAAAAGTGAGTAAGAAACATTAGTCCTACTGACAGTTTTGTGTGTCTTTCTGTTTTGGAAATGCA